>NW_028301607.1:23483291-23793702 GCF_987345545.1 Pholcus phalangioides | reverse complement strand
AAATGGGCTTTTTCAATTAAATTCCAGTAATTTGGCGATTTCGGTAATCTGGCATACCATGGTCTGGCATATGCCGGATTAGCGAGAGAGTACACTGTTTCATATTTTTCCTGGTGGACTTGTATACACTTCGCTTAGCACGTCTCACATTTTGGAAAGACGTGCTAAAACCCGTCTTTTGGAGTTGCTTTCAAAACTTCTCTAAGCCCTTTGAAAATACAAAAAAACCCTCTTTTTTGCGGACACTCGCGAGACAAAAAATTCCGACCGTAAGAGAAGCGTGACCGCATCGGGGGGGGGGGGGGGGTTCCCGTTGTAACTGTAAAATACAAAATTAACAATATTTGAAATGGTTCTTTGTTTGCAAATGAATGAAATTCTAACAAAATAGAATGCGTTTAAATCATGAAAGCACATAATTATTGCACAGATACAAAATTAAAATTGCAAGAGAAATATTACACGAAGTTTATATACTGAATTTTTACATCTTATGTGAATGTAATCTTTTGGAAAAACTGATCAATCGATGTTTGGTTGGTTTTGCTGA
Organism: Pholcus phalangioides; assembly: GCF_987345545.1. Taxonomy (NCBI): domain Eukaryota; kingdom Metazoa; phylum Arthropoda; class Arachnida; order Araneae; family Pholcidae; genus Pholcus; species Pholcus phalangioides. The sequence continues at coordinate 23,793,152 of NW_028301607.1, read as the reverse complement.
GTACTCCACCCCCTTATAACATTTACTGCATGCGGCAACCCGGCCACGTGTGTTGGCCACTCCTGGCATATATCATTGGCTGAATATCTCTGGATATGTTTTTGGTTATTTTTTACTCCATTCTTCCCACACTTCATCAGTAGATTCACCGCACAATTTCTTCTCATTATCGTGGTCGTACCTTATGGATCTGACGGCACCGGTCCGCGCCCGGGGATGCCATGCTTTACGACGGCCTTGACTAATATTCGAGAGTATTGAAAAAAGAAAACATTCATGGTATTGTTGGTACATAACACATTGTGTGTGGATCTATTTTTTTCTAAATACTTCGCAAACATTCCTCTGAGGAAATTATAAAGAATTGGTACATGCCCGAATGAATGTTCTGAGCGTGACACTAACGTATTCCTGTTGTCAGAGTTACATGTGTTTCGTGCTCCAGTGCTGCTGCTATCTTTCTTCCATATTTTTAAGTGAAAACTACCGATGCCCGAATTTTTTGTATTATGTAAGTACCGAGTAAAACATATCTGTTCTCTGTAGAGAGAGACTTTCTCAACAGGATGATCGTCTCAAATTCGCTCCTTGGAGTAGGAAAACCCGCAAAAAACCAAATCCAGTTGACCACTACCACCACCGTGCCGCGCCAACGGGGATAGAAGCTGGATCTCTATGATGCCTGTCTAGCACGATACCCACACGCAGAATTTAACATCTCGAGAGCGTACGTTGAGATGTTGTAAATGTCGATGACAAGAATGTCAGATATGACTCTAGGTAGATATGGTAGGAGTCTTACAGCTCTGGGCTATCGCACCAACGGAAATTTATATACTTCAGCACCAAAAACATGTTATTTTGAATGTTAATTTTATTTCACCTTAAATTGATGTACGTTCAAAATCCTAACTAAACATCTTTTATAAATATGAGGAATTCAAATCAGAAATAACTTCAGCCCCATCAACTGGAAGAACGGGGTAATTGGATGGAATAATTCCAACATCTCTTTTCCTTCCAGACGCATACCATGACGATCCAGTAAGCAGTACTGACAGAAAGCAATACCACGTTACGACGTTATAAATTTTCTTAAAGTACAATGAGTCTCTATGATTGTGTTATGACGTCTGAGAAATATGTTCAGATGATCAGACAGAGTGGTAATGCCGCCTTCAGGAGGGGAAAAAGTATTGGCAAATGCATTTCTCTCGTAAAGACATAAAAGGGAAGAAAAAAAAGATCTAAAAAAAAAAAAGTGTGTAAAAGAAAGACTTGGAAATCGGGGGGCTACCAAATGTAATGGAAGGAATAGAAGAGGTATTCTCGAAGAATGCTTTTGTCATTTCTACAGGAAATGAATGTCTGTAAGTCTCTATAATGCTTTAGGAGATAAAGAGTAGTATTATCCAGGAAGTGTTGTTTTATCTGTGAAAGTCTCCAGGAAAAGAGCAAAAAAAAAAAGAAGTACTACGTATAATAAAAATACGAGGGAGCGAAAAGACGTTTTTATTCGCATCTTTATCAATAGAATTCTACCCACATCTGGTGTGAAATAGGTAAAATGCATTTACGATTGAAGTAAAGGACTAAGGAAAGAATGATTGTGTGCAGTGGCATCTACTGTAGATCTTATATCAAACAATAATAATAAAAGAGAATTAGAATGACTTTATCACTATAAAACAACATTAGTTTAGAGTTAAGCTTAATATGGCTTATTTATGAAGTAGCCTGCATAGCCTGGCTGAGCATATCTGCAGTTTTCGGAAAATGTGCTGGAACTTGTCGCTTCTGCTATTGCTTTCAAAATTAGTCTTCATTGAGATGCATGGGCTTTATCCAGTATGTCTGTAACTTTCAAAAGACATGATGGAGCCTGTCTTTCAAATACAAATATGCAAACACAAATACAACGCCACAACAGGCAAAATGCCCAACGAGGTGGCTGAGAAAAAACAAATTCAACCAAAGAAAAATTTCGACAACGTAACATGAAAAAACAAAATCTGCAATTTCCGAAAGACGTGCCAGAATCTATCTTCGGACACGCGTGTCATGTTAAAAAATATATCTGGGGTATCCAAAAGACGTGCTAGAACCTATCCTCTGGAAACGCATGCATAAACTGTCTACTACTACTACTAAACCGCACATGCACCTCGTACACATTCCTCTACGGAATTTCTGACGAATCGGCACATGCCGGAGTGTGTGCTCTGAGTGTATGTGTGGCGGTCCCTAACGTATTTATGTTGTCGAGTTGCGCTTGTTTCGTGTTTGTGCTGCCATCTGTCTCCCATTTTCCAAAGTAAAGATGGAAAATGCTTGAATTTTTCATGCTTTTTGTCAGTATCGTGTTGTAGCTCTGCCTGCTGTCCACGGAGAAACGTTTCAAATGGGGGATCGGCTCGTATTCCCGCCTCGAAGCTGGAAAACCGTAGAAAACCAGCATCAGCCGATCATCACTGTACCGTCAACGGGATTCGAACCTGGATCCTCAGGACAAGAGTTCAGCACGATTCCCACAGGACCGCACAGCGGCTTCACAAACGGTTTGCAATTCTTGGAAGCTCTACTGTAACTTGTAATTTGACTTGCAAACTCTTGATCCAGCATGTCAGGAATTTTCGAAAAACCGGCTGGAACCTGTCTTTTGGACACGCATACACATACTGTCTGCAATCCTTGGAAGTTCTTCAGAAACTTGTCTTCTAATTTACATGCGCCTGACCTAGCATGTCTGCAATTTTCGAAAAAAGTGGTGGAACCTGTCCTTTGGACACGCATTTACAAACTGCCTGCAATTCTAGGAAGGTCTGGAAAATGTTTTCTAACTTGCACGCGCTTGCCTCGGCGTATCAGCAATTTTCCAGCACCTGTTTCTGACATACATGCACTTGATTCAAACTGCCTGTATTTCTGAAAGATGTGTGGAACCTGTTTTTTTGGACATATAGAAGAAATGTCTGCAATTCTCAGAAGGTGTACTTGGAAATCGTTCTTATGGCCCAGCATGTCTGGACTTCCCGAAAGACGTGTTGAAACCCGTGGTATTTTCGTATGAACGTACTTGTTTCAAAATGTCTGCAAGTTTCGAAAGACGTGCTAAAAACCGTTCAATAATTCGAATTTTTTCTCTCTATCTAATGAATATTCAAGATATACAGAAGACTGGATGTTGCGAAGATATTTATTATCTTCACAACATCCAGTCTTCTGTATATCTTGTATTAACAAGTGGAGAGCGACATTCGTGTCATAATGAATATTCATTTTCTTATAATAGTATTTTATTTCTTGCGAACAGTTCATCATCATCAGCTTAACGCTAAATATTTTGCCGGGGTTAGAATAATAGACATTGGCGTATTCATGGAATATCACGATCTTGGGCTGGTGAGGATTTACGATAAAAATTTTCAACACTAATGTTATCTGAATATTCAATATACGCGTTTGAAGAAAACTCCCTTTACATTAATTGAACAATAGAAACCGATTGATCTCAAACTCTTTACGGTACATAATGAAACCAATTTTTAATTCGACTTTCATGACTATTCATCGAACGATTCTTAAATTAAATTCATCCTCAGAAAGCCTTCAATTTGTTCTGAAGTTTAATACTTGTCTCCAGGAGCATGAATCCAGCTTAAAATTCTGGAGACTGAGACTTTTACTAGAACATTAAGGAAGAGGTATATTGGGAAGTAGGGGTTGGGTGTGGGGTATATTATTAATTACTCAGAAACATTTCTAATGAGATCGGTCTTAATTATAGAGGACAAGGAGAAAATATCCCAGAGTCCTTATTAATTATCGGAATCGATCATTTCTCTCGGAGACGATGGTCGGGGGGGGGGGACACACACCGAAGACACACGATTTATGAAAATCGTGAAGAGCTTTCAAGTCACATGCTGCTAACGTAAGTCATTAAATCCATCGAAGCTATCGGCCTTCATTAATTTTGAATTCGCTTATTCCGACGATGATATGCCATTCCATTCATTAACGTATTCTCAATCAATTAGCAAATTAAATGCTCTTCTTTCTCCCTCTTCACCATATTTTTTTTTCTTTTGCAATTTCAGTACAATTATTATTTATTTAGCCTCCCCTCTGTCCCTTTCATGTCCGTAAATATCTGCCTGAGGCTTTAATTAACTGATATTAATAATCGTTCATTTGCTTAATAAATTGTGAACTCGTTGTTTTTGAATGACACGAGAATTGCTCCTAAAAGGTGTGTTTTCAATTGATTCGATAAATAAAGGCAATTATAAAAACGGGTACGACACTTTTGAAAACAGGGGAGAGAGAGAGAGAATTAATTGATATCAAATTCAATGTTAACCCTTTCCGCGCTAAACTAAGCTGTCAACGTAATTGGAAAGACAGGAGAAGACAGAATGGAAACTAAAAACAGCGAGAAAGATTCCGCTTCGAGGTATGTTTTCCATTTGTTCTCAATAAACAAAGGAGGGAGTTTGAAACCCTGTAAAGAATAATATTAACTATTCATTGAATGGAAAACTGGAAGTAATTTGGTTGTTCAAACTGGAAAGTTACGGTGGAATGTTGTTCTAAATGATTGTGCCTTTTAATGATTTCCTCTAATTTGTATTGTCATCCCTCGCAGCGATAAACTCTCTCTTCCCCGCAGTGTTTTTCGTTGGTGGAGCATTGCCAATCGTGAAATGATTCCTGAGATGTGAACCGTTCCTAATCAAGATGTGACTATTAGAATATCTGTAAATAAAGCTTTAGAATTGTGAAATAAAGATGAATTTTTTGTGAGTTTCTTCTGTGTGATAATCCGTATGAGTCTGTCAAATATAATTGTTCATTTTTGTCAGTCATTTTCTACACATATTCTGATTTGATCGTTGCCCGGACTTGATAGTTTTTAAGCACATTATGGCCCACTACTTCTTTTCCATGACGCTCCTGAGCTACCAAACCAGACCTGTCGTCAGGAGTGACATTTGGGCCGTGAGACAGCATGGGGTACCGGCCCAGAAGGGGCGCCGAATCCGAGATGGAAGGAAAAAAGTTTTTATTGACAAAAAAAATTAAAAAATTGTGTAAATGATTTTTCGACGGTCTAGGAGGGATGCCGATTTCGGGGAGAAAAAAATTAAAACAAAAAAGTGTTTTTTTTTCTTTTTTTCAGAAATTAATTGTTGGGATGGGGAGAAAATGGGAGGAAGTGAAAGGATGGGTAGGGGGGGGGGGTTCAAAATCTCTGCTGCACACTCTGTTCCTACTTATGCACGTACTTGATTTGTTGATCTCAACGAGTAAAGTGAACAGTACTACAAATCATGATTCATGCTTATTATACAAGTCGGTGATGAGATCGAAACTGTACATATGCTCAAAAACAATTTTCGATATTATTTACCGATGTACTTTATTCGGAAATGTCAAAGAAAAACTCAGTATCCAAGTTTGACAAGAAACAAAATGATCATCCAACAAAGTAATCATCTAACTCCGATAAGAAATGATGAATACGATGTAAGAATCCAAGTTTGATGAAAACGATGAATGCGATGTAAGCATCCAAGTTTGATAAGAAACGATGAATGTGATTTAAGCACCCAAATTTGATGAGAAACGATGATTGCGATGCACGCATTCAAGCTTGATAGGAAATTACGAATGTGATGAAAGTGCGATGAGAAATGATGAATGGGATGTTAGCATCCAAGTCTGGTAAGACTGAGAATGGATAAATGAGATATTTTATTCAGAAAATAAAATACAAATTCCCATAGACAATAACGTTCGAATAATAAGCAATTTGACAAGCAATTTGATAAGCAATAAACAATTCTTTTCAAACAACTCAAATTTCAGTATTTTTTTCTGCAGAAAGAAATACTGAAATTTGAGTGGCTAGATATAAAGTCAATACTTCTGGAATAAATCTAGAGCGTCACATATCGGAAGAAGAACGAAACTTTGTATAAGTCTGATATAATGAGAACATTCAAGTTTGATAAGAAACGACGAATGTAATGTAAGCATCCGAGTGTGATGTAATGTGATCATCTAAGTCTGATAAGAAACAGCGAATGTAATGTCAGCATCCAAGTGTGATATAATATCCTGATACGTGATATCCCAAACTGATAAGATACGATGAATATGATGCAAGCATCCACGTCTTTTAAGAAGCGGTGATTATAACGTAATCATCGAAGTCTGATGTGATGTAAGCATCCAATTATGATGTAATATAGCCTTCTCGGAAAATGGTGTATTAAAAAATACTCCCCTGTAGATTTTTCGTCATTTGATGTGACGACACAAGATGGAATATTGGTCGCTTCAAGTAAGAAATAATCACATCTTGCGCATGAATTTCTGAAAACAAAATAGGAAGTGGCGTATACAAAACATTCGTTCTACAGAATTCAACAAGTAAATAAAAATTATATTGAGTATCTTGGAAACAGAAATGCTAAATAACATTTCCATCGGAAAAGTTATTGCGAAACACAATTCAAATGTGAAGTGCAAAACGACTTCCAAGGCAGGGACAAAAATAAAGTAAGTAAACAGGTTAAAAAAAAAATAGATAAAAGACGAAAATTTCAAGAATTTCTCAGTTCATAAAATTCTTCATAGAGGAGAACAGAAATTCCATATTTTCTTTGTTATACATACACACACACACACACACACACACACACACACACACACACACACACACACACACACACACACACACACACACACACACACACACACACACACACACACACACACACACACACACACAACAAACAAAATTTTTTTATTTTATTTCCAGAGAGAAATACTGAAACTTGAGTGACAGTAGGAAATAGATATAAATTCAATATTTCTGGAATAAACCCGGAGCGTCACATATCGGAAGAAGAACGAAACTCTGTAAGCAAAAGGAAAATATAATAAAGATGGACATCAGCAGTTACGAATTCTTCTTGAAATTGTAGAAATGAGCAGTAAGAAAAGAAAGAAAGAAAAATCGAATAAATAGAAGGAAAATGATGAAAAACTCCATTCGTTGGTTCTTACATGGAAATGCTTTTTCGGAACTTTAATATCGGGACTTCCTTTTCTACTCTTTCTTCATATCTTATATTGACACAAATATATACGCTTCATTTCTTTCTGCCTCGCGTTTATTTCGTTTGATTTGAAGAAACAAGCACGGAAAAAAAAGAAAGAAAATTATATGAAATAAATATTTTAAGAAAAACAAGACTTTATGTAGCGGAAAAAAAAAAGGCCGAAGACGACATTTTATTTCAATTTTCTTGTCTTCTTGGTGTTTATTTTTTGTTTGTTCTATTTTTGCTGGTATTTCTTTGTTTCTATTGAGTTACGTCATGATTTCCTTTGTGATTATTCATTTTCGGTGTAGGTATGTAGGGACATACTGCCAGTCTGCTATGTGGTAGTCCTTAGTAGTCATCCAGTGACTTTACCATTGAACGCAGCCCTGGTCTATCACCATAAATAAGCGGCGCACAGCTTGATGGACCTGCTCACGAGGGGAAACTCAAATCGATCTCGAGTAGCCTCGACTGGAGAGTCGAGTTTCCAGTTCTCTCTTTCAAAGCACTACTAAAAAAATCCCATATAGCCCGGGAAAACGACATAGTGTTTGATTCACTGTCGTACGTTTCTGTATGCCATAAACCGGGATAGAAAATAAATCACTGATCAAGTTACTAGTGATTCTAGCAGCGATTCTGAAGTTGACACATAATTATTATATTATAAATAATTATTATCCTAAACTTACCTCTGCTATAAAAAACGAAGTAGAAAAAAATTATAGGCACATCGATGCACATTGAAATGATTATTCATTGTATATTATTTGTTTCGGCACAGGGCTGTCTTAAGAGCATCATGGCAAAGTGATTTTTCTGAGCCCCCACCTAGATAGAAATACCTGCTTAAAAATTAACATGCTCACTCTCAAAAATTTGATCCAGATTTGATTTTCATGAGGCCGTCGCATTAATACGACACTGTTTCAGTTACAGAATTACGAAAATCATATTCTTCATTCATCACATTCTACGGAATGAAGAAATAAGAAACTTACCTAGAATTAACTTCGGACATACCTACACATACCTACCTATGTAATTTAAGGAATGTGTGTGAGCTCTGATAGCGAGTGATTATCTGGAATCAAATTCTACTATTTTGAGTAAATATTTATTATTTGATTATTAAATATCATTATTTTGAGCGAGTGGTAGTTCTATAAGATGAAGTAGCATTATTTCGATAAGAGCAGACCATGTTGTTACCGCATGGAGAGAAATAATATAACTGTGTTTATCTTGGAGAGGGGAAAGGGAATTTTGCCATATCTTCCCACACTCACGTAAATTCATGACCCATATTTACATTACACGCATTCCAGTCGATGAAGATTGCATTCCAGTCGATGAAGATTGCATAAGGTTGATGAGGGGATGCATAAGGAAACATTTTTACAGAAAATACAAGGTAAATCCAACACGTGGTCACCCTTCGTACAACTTAGACCGACGAAAATATGAAAAAATACTATAGAATTGCGCTATACAAATGTTTCGTTTGACTAGCACAGCAAGTCGTCAGTTGTGTAGGATATCTTGTCGCCAAAACGCCAATATCTTCATGTGAAAAGCATCATAGCAATATACTTATTGGAACACGGATATCACGTCTTTTATCAGTCGTCAGACTTCAGTATCCCGTGTGAGGAGGACCTTTCAATTCTGAGGCCAGATACTTCTCAGACTTCTTAATGGGGATTAAACTTAACGGGATTCAAACCATTTTTCCTGTTCGTAAACCGAATCATTTTATATTCTTCGTGAACCGAGACGTTCGTAAACCGAGAGTTGACTGTGTTTGTATTGTAGTATTACTTCAATGCATTTATATTGTACGCTATTTATAAGGCTCTGCACGTCCCCTTTACGGCTTTATTTTAGCAGTACAGTTCAAAATGGTTTACGGAAAATTCACCGCCAACAATTCACCGCCGGAAAATTCACCGACAACAATTCACCGCCATGCAATTCACCGCTAGGAAAATTCACCGACCAACAATTCACCGCCATGCAATTCACCGCTAGGAAAATTCACCGACCAACAATTCACCGACATGCAATTCACCACTAGGAAAATTCACCGCTAGGAAAATTCACCGACCAACAATTCACCGCCATGCAATTCACCACTAGGAAAATTCACCGACCAACAATTCACCGCCATGCAATTCACCGCTAGGAAAATTCACCGACCAACAATTCACCGCCATGCAATTCACCGACGACATTTCGATGCGAGTCAGTTAGCGAGGGAATGAGCGATTGAGTTACTGAATGAGTGACCCAGTGAGTGACTGAGTGACCGAGTGAGTGACCCAGTGAGTGATTGAGTGACCGAGTGAGTAAGTGATTCAGTGAGCGAGTGGGTTACTGATTCAATGAGCGAGTAAGTCAGTCCGTGAATGAGTGACCCAGTGAGTGACTGAGTGACCGAGTGAGTAAGTGATTCAGTGAGCGAGTGGGTTACTGATTCAATGAGCGAGTAAGTCAGTCCGTGAATGAGTGACCCAGTGAGTGACTGAGTGACCGAGTGAGTAAGTGATTCAGTGAGCGAGTGGGTTACTGATTCAATGAGCGAGTAATTCAGTCCGTGAGTGAGTGACCCAGTGAGTGATTGAGTGACCGAGTGAGTAAGTGATTCAGTGAGCGAGTGGGTTACTGATTCAATGAGCGAGTAAGTCAGTCCGTGAATGAGTGACCCAGTGAGTGATTGAGTGACCGAGTGAGTAAGTGATTCAGTGAGCGAGTGGGTTACTGATTCAATGAGCGAGTAAGTCAGTCCGTGAATGAGTGACCCAGTGAGTGACTGAGTGACCGAGTGAGTAAGTGATTCAGTGAGCGAGTGGGTTACTGATTCAATGAGCGAGTGGGTTACTGATTCAATGAGCGAGTAAGTCAGTCCGTGAATGAGTGACCCAGTGAGTGATTGAGTGACCGAGTGAGTAAGTGATTCAGTGAGCGAGTGGGTTACTGATTCAATGAGCGAGTAAGTCAGTCCGTGAATGAGTGACTGAGTGAGTGACTGAATGAGTGACTGAGTGAGTGACTGAATGAGTGACTGAGTGAGTGACTGAATGACTGAATGAGTGACCGAGTGAGTAAGTGATTCAGTCAGCGAGTGGGTTACTGATTCAATGAGCGAGTAAGTCAGTCCGTGAGTGAGTGAGCGAGCGATCTAGTGAGTGAGTGATCTATTGAGTGAGTAAGTGCCATATCCTAAAGATATGGCGGAAAGTTTAAATAATGACTTTATGAGAAGAAATTCAGATGATACGGATTTGGGTTGCTGTATTTTTGAAATATATGACATCCATATTTATTGTGGGCATCTTTTTCTCAGCCACCTCGCTGGGCATTTTGCCTGTTGTGGCCTTGTATTTGTATAAATTACAAATTGCTGTTGCCCAATACAAGATAGTATATTCAACAAAATTCCATTAACTCGGTTTTACTCAGAAACTTCTAATGAAATGTTAAAAGGGATAATAACAGAATTAAAAGATAATAAAGTAAGTGGATACGCGATGAATTAACTTCGTAAAAATGCTTAAAATCATCTCCTGTTATCACTTTGATATTATAAAAAACATTGGTGATTATCAGTAACCAATGGATTTTTTTTATGATGAACTAGCTGTTACCCGCGATTTCACGTGATGAACTTTCAGGAATCCCGCCTTAGTGCGTATCTAGTATATGTACTCTATATTTACTATATACGTATATACATACTTCCTATGCAACGGAAATTAGTGACGATTTTTTTATTACGGGAGTCGGTGAAGTTTTTTGAGTGATGGAAATCTGTTACGATTTTGGGATAAAGTTTTCATTTAACTCTTGCATATATCGGGACCCATTTGACACATCGGGACCAAGTTATGTGCATGTACCCAGAGGTTCCCACATCCTACAGCAAGTCCCCTAAGCTGAAATAGATGGCGGGCCCCGAAACCAGCTTTTTTGGGTCCCCGTTACTGGATGTGGGCCCTGGATTTTACTCGTTTTAAAATTGATAAAAATTAAAAATTTTCGTGGCCACTCACAGGGGGTATGTCCGACAAGCCTTCAGGTCGGGGCCCCATGGAAAAGTTGACAGGTTTCATTTCGGGTGTCCCTGGATGAATCTCATTGATTTTTGTTTAACATTGTAAAATTTGCAACACATCGGTAGCCCGAGATAAACCCAGTCAGGGCCCCCACTAAAATTCAACGAATTGGAGTTTGGGGAGCCCCATGGGGAAGTTTTCTGGGGTTACTTGATGAATCACATTTGTTTTTTGTTGCTTTATTATTATAAAATTCGCTTCTTTAGTAAGCTGGTGCTTTCACGTGTCCCTTTCCATAGCACGCTGATGAAGTAGGACGAAATAAACAAGATATGTTGTGAAGAGAAAAGGGGGGGGGGGGGGTTGGCCGCCAAAGGTGGTAGGGGGGCAGAGCCCCCTAGTACTGTATATAAAATACCATGTCCTGACTGATTCATCATCGCCGAGCCAAAACCGCTGAAGCTGTAAATATCAAATTTTGTGAATAGTTTTTTTCACGACGTAAAGACTCACTACTCACTAAGAAATGGTTTTTCCATATTCGATAACCTAAGGGCGTCATAAGAGGGGGGGGGGTCAACAAGGGAGGGGGGGGTCACGTTGAAATCATGCCGAGCCGAAACAGCTGAAGCTATAAATATGACATTAGATAAATATTGTAATATAGACTCATTGAGAAGGGATTTTTCCAAATTCAACCCCCTAAGGGGGGTTTCAAAAGTTATATGGAGCAATCAGCACTGAGCCGAAGTCGCTTAAGCCATAAATATGAAATTTAGTTAGTATTATATTTTATAATGTACATACACACTAAGACAGGATTTCTGAAAGTTCATCTCCCATGGGGGTTATGAGGTGAGAGTAATTTTGAGATTGCAAAATCCACGCGATCGAAGCCGCGGATAACAACTCGTAATAAAATATAATGCTTACTAAATTTTATATTTATGGCTTCAGGGATTTCGGCTCAGTGATGATTACTCCATATAACCTTTGAACCCCCCCCCCTCTCTTTATTAGGGGGGTTGAATTTTGACATTTGACTTAAGTCTTAGACTTAAAACGAACATTCGATTATGTTGATTTAAATATTCTAACAAATAAAAACACTTCTCAGCAGGCAAATGAGGTAATGTACTATATTGGTTTAAAACATATTACTACAATAGGAAACAAGCTGCCATAATAAATGGTAAAATCAGCACATTTGAAATATAATGAAAAGAGTCCCACAAGGATCGGTCATAATTATTTCTAGTAATTCTATTAATGATTTATGTAAAATAAAGTAGAACGGTAGAATAATTTCATTCGCAGATGACACAAGCCTATATGTTGAAGACGGGGGTGGATTTAGAGCTCGCTGTTGGTAGGGGTGATTTTACAAATCTTTAAAAATCTAGTTTAAGCATCGGTGACCACATGTCCTGCATTTTGTCTCGTATTTTCCGTGACAGTCCGGTTTTTCTGTTTTTTCTTCTCCATCCAGACTTTTTCAAAAATGTCACGGTTTTACTCGTTTATAGTCGAAGTTTTCTTGAATTTGTTGTTTAATTTTTTGTTGCAATATTACCATATAGAAGTTCCGAAAATTTCATAAAATATCACAGTATTTTAAATACAGTTAAACTCGGTTATAACGATATCGAAGATTCCGCGGGATTTCGGCGTTATAACCGAGTCTGGCTGTATTGCTTTCACTTTTAGAATATTGTTCCAGAGCTCTTTTAGTTATTTTCTAACATTTACCGGTGATTATGTATGATCCCCACCTCATATTAGTTCACTACGACGCAGTTCGTTTTGTAGAGGCCATATAATTATGTCCTACTACTGATGCTGGAAAACAAATTAATGAAATAAAGTGAATATAAAGATAAGTTTGATTTTCTCCATCAGCAAAACTGGTAAAAGAAAGCCATAGCCTCATATTGTTTAAAGTTATATGCGTGAGTTCAAAAATCGTATGAAATTATCTCGTTTTAAACATCCAATTCTTGGACATAAAACCTCTTGGGTGACAAATAACATTTTCGAAAACAAACTCACGGAACCACAGCTTCAAGAAACGATATAAAAAATGGCATTCTTTTGGGCAATGTTAGAGGAGTATTTTAGAAGGATAATTTTCACACAGTTTTCATTACATGCATATTTAATTGGTAATTTTCAATCAAAACCTACAATATTTAATTGGTAATTTTCAATCAAAACCTACAATATTTAATTGGTAATTTTCAATCAAAACCTACAATATTTAATTAGTAATATCTGACATAATTTTCATTCAAAACATACAGTATGTATTTAACAATTTTCGACATGATTTTATTCCTTACATATTTATAATTAAAGGGTTCCAATCTACTAATCTAGAAAAACAGATAACACGCATATGTAAGAAAAAACGGGAGAAAAATATTAATTTCTCACAAATATTGATATCATAATTAAAATGATACATTATGAGCTCTCAAATAGTCTTTAATGTCACATCCTTGATGATACTTATCAACTAAATTCTTTAATCTCTGCGCAGAGTCCCGGTATTTCTTTCTCCTAATGTGATGTCCACTTACAATTTGCTCCATCCGAACTTCATTCAAACTCTGTTCTTTTTATGGCACCGATGAACTTCCATATATCTGGGTGGTGAGCAGATAATTGCTGTTGCAACGCTCTATGCCATCCTTCTATAGAATTGTTGGTATTAGGGAAATCGTTACGCGATCAATCACTTACTCACTCGGTCACTCAGTCACTCACTTGGTCACTCAGTCACTCACTGGGTCACTCAATCACTTACTTACTCGGTCACTCAATCACTGACTCGGTCACTCCATCACTGACTCGGTCACTGGATCAATCACTCGGTCACTCAATCACTGACTCGGTCACTGGATCAATCACTCGGTCACTCAATCATTGACTCGGTCACTCGCTCAATCACTTACTCACTGGGTCACTCACTCACTCGGTCACTCAGTCACTTACTTACTCGGTCACTCAATCACTGACTCGGTCACTCCATCACTGACTCGGTCACTGGATCAATCACTCGGTCACTCAATCACTGACTCGGTCACTGGATCAATCACTCGGTCACTCAATCACTGACTCGGTCACTCGCTCAATCACTTACTCACTGGGTCACTCACTCACTCGGTCACTCAGTCACTTACTTACTCGGTCACTCAATCACTTACTTACTCGGTCACTCACTCACTCGGTCACTCACTCAATCACTTACTCACTCGGTCACTCAGTGACTCACTGAGTCACTCACTCACTCGGTCACTCAATCACTTACCCACTCGGTCACTCAGTCACTCACTCACTCGGTCACTCAATCACTTACCCACTCGGTCACTCAGTCACTCACTGGGTCACTCACTCACTCGGTCACTCAATCACTTACTTACTCGGTCACTCAATCACTTACTTACTCGGTCACTCGGTCACTCAATCACTGACTTGGTCACTGGATCAATCACTCGGTCACTCAATCACTGACTCGGTCACTGAATCAATCACTCGGTCACTCAATCACTGACTTGGTCACTGGATCAATCACTCGGTCACTCAATCACTGACTCGGTCACTGGATCAATCACTCGGTCACTCAATTACTGACTCGGTTACTGGATCAATCACTTGGTCACTCGCTCAATCACTCGGTCACTCGCTCAATCACTCGGTCACTCGCTCAATCACTCGGTCACTCGCTCAATCACTTACTCACTCGGTCACTCACTCACCTGGGTCACTCGGTGACTCAGTCACTCACTGGGTCACTCACTACCTCGGTCACTCAGTCACTCGGTCACTCAGTCACTCGGTCACTCAGTCACTCGGTCACTCAGTCACTCGGTCACTCACTCACTCACTGGGTCACTCACTCACTCAGTAACTCAATCGCTCACTCCCTCGCTAATTGACTCGCATTGAACTGTCGTCGGTGAATTGGTAGTCGGTGAATTTTCCTAGTGGTGAATTGCATGGCGGTGAATTGTCGGTCGGTGAATTTTCCTAGCGGTGAATTTTCCTAGCGGTGAATTGCATGGCGGTGAATTGTTGGTCGGTGAACTGTTGGTCGGTGAATTTTCCGGCGGTGAATTGTTGTCGGTGAATTGCTGGCGGTGAATTTTCCGGACACGGTTCAAAATATATAGTTTTTGAATGACTTTTTCCGGCTTTCTATAGGTGTCAGTAACAATGAAAAGCATTTTCAGCTCGAAAAAAAATCATGCACTTCAGGGTTAAGTTAGTATAGTCCAACTTCAAGATGGAAAAAATACTGTCAGTTTTTAGAGGATTTTTAGAAGTTCAATACTACCTATTATTGTAATGTTGTATACTCGAGAGAGAGAAGAGAAAAAAAAAGCACGAATGGAATAGCATATTTCACTCGAGCGAGATTCTGGGATTTGAAGCATATTTTGAGAGTGTGCGACAGCACGTAATAATGTGTAAGCAAACGCATATAGGAAAAGATTTAAGTGAGGAGAAAAAAAGGATAGGAATGAAAAAAATGGTGGTGTTGGAAGGAAATCTGTTCGATAAAAATCGTTGGAAAGTGCTGACCCGGAGTTTTCGTAAGCTTTCCATTTTCGTGAGAGCTGAATTCAAATTGAACTCATTTCTACATTTGGAAACAGACTTTTATAGCTCTCGGATTCCCATAAAAGAAAAAAAAACGACAAGAACACCGCATGCAAGATCATATTATATATATGGGGAAAAATGAAATCCATTATTTTTCTGTTCACCCATGATTTTAAGAAAAGAAAAAGAGAAACTATTTCTTTTCTTAATTCTGAAGTTATTCATTTCAAAATTTCTAAAATTATTCATTTCAAAATTTCTAGAATTATTCATTTCAAAATTTCTAAAATTATTCATTTCGAAATTTCTAAAATTATTAATTTCAAAATTTCTAAAATTATTAATTTCAAAATTTCAGTAATTATTCGTTTCAAAATTTCTAAAATTATTTTTTTTTAAATTTCAAAAATTATTTTTTTTTAAATTTCAAAAATTATTTTTTTTTACATTTCAAAAATCATTTATTTAAAAGTTTCAGAATTTTCTAGAATTTTTCATTTCGGAATTTCTAAGAGTTCTTTCCTATATATATTATATATATATAATAGTAATATATATTTTTTCTTAACATCGAATTTATAATTTTCTATAAAGTAATGAATGCCTCTTGAAATTTTATAAATATAAATAACGTGATCTTCACGTATTCCCAAGGGATCAGCATGATCCGTCCAGGGAATTCGTTAGTGTTAGTAGACATCCATGCCCAAACCAGGATTCGAACCCAGACCTGCACAGTGAGACGCTAGTTACCCAACCACTCCACTTCCAGGCGGTGAATTTTGTGAATTGTTTTTTACAATATAAATTTTTTTTCTTCATTATTAATAATCGTTTTCATTGCAGGTCAGCATGGAAATTGAAGCACCTATCTGCGAGAGTTGGAATAACAAGTATCGGCTGAAATCACTTCCAATCGGGAACATGCATAGCTTAATAGTTTCCAGTCACGTTTGCTTCAACGTGTTATTTTTGCAGAAACCATCAAATAATTATTCGATATATATAATATACTAGCCATAATACTCGGCAATGCTCGAGTTTTCTTTAATTACTGGAAGGATTGAAAAAGTGACAAACCATTATAATAAACTATACGAAATACTGGCAGCATCAAAAAAGAGGCAAACCATTGTAAAACCATATACATGTCTGAAGCGCATGGTTAGGGAACCACGGTAACCAAAGTAAACATTCCTAAAGTGACTGTTGGGGGTCCAGGAACCATTGCTGCCCAAAGGTTTTTTTGCCCATTTTGGGCATTTACCCAGCTCTGACGAACTTTTAAAGTAGCCTGTGGTTCAATCGCGGTCCTGTTTGGTATATATATGCAAAATTTGGCGACGATTGGTCTAAAATTGTAGATTTGTATAAATAACAAACATACATACATACATACAATACATACATACTTTTACATTTATATGTAAGATGCATCCGTGCGTTTCTGTCTTCAGAAAAACTCTCATTAAATCTATATTATTATGGAAATCATAATTAATGTCTGATTAATTGACGGAGTTAAAAAATGAGAAAATACTTTTTCACGAATAAATGATAATGACAATTTAATAATGACAATAACGAGTTCTCGATAACGGGATAAACAATGCTAATGGTTAAGGGGCCATAATGATAATTGACCACATATATCTATTAAAATCTTAACATTAACGTGCTGTATAATCGCGACAAAATTTATGGAAATTTCCAAATTAAGTAATCAAAGCGAAGATGATTTACGTCAAAAAATTCAATACATTGATGAAAATAAGCAAAAATGTCTAACAACGAACAAAAATAATAATAATAAAAAAAAATATTGGTTTTCTTTGTAAACATAATAAATCTCGTTTCGTTAAAATATGGAGGCAAAAATACGCGGCTTTTATAACTTTTTTATGACGACATTTAGAGAGTTATGGAGCGTAAAATAAAGCCGTTAGCTATTCTGCGGAAGATTAATGCTTTAGTGTTAGCAGTAGCTTCTCTTCATAATAGAGGCGCATGTACACGTTAAAAAGAATAAAATAAAATGATGCTTTCCGGAGAAGAATACAAATTCCTTTCAACCGCAAAATAAGAAAACGCAGATAAAACACAAAACGTGCTTTACGCAAATAATGATTCCAAAACATCCTCCTTTATTTCGTTCTTATGATATTCTTAGTTTATATAAGAGGATGTCTTGTAAATTTTGTATTAGAGAAAAAGAGAGCATTAAAACATTAACCCTGAACTGGCGTTGTGTGAAAATTCTGTGTGTAACTGGCGTCGTGGTGCCAGCAAGTATTAATGCATTTAGAAAATCAACAAAAAACGTTTTCATAAAAGCAATGGGTTTTTCACATGACTCCATTCATCTATCAACCAAGTAACTACGTTTTTTTCGAATTTCTTTAATTATTCTTTTAATAATGGTCTTTTATTAAAACACACATTTGAAAAAAATGGAGGGGGACATGACTTTCGAAGTTTTTTAAAAATATTATATAAAATTTTTCCAACCCATTTTCATGCTTGAAAATTAACAGATATAATTGAAATATATTCTGAAAATGAAATTTGAAAATTAAAATAATATATATATATATATATATATATTAATTTTTTTACAACCACCAACATTAGTCTTATTCGAAATAGGAAACACAGTCCTTGCAAGCAACAGCACAACATATTGATCACACAAAGCTTGCATACAATTCACTAACAGCACTATCCTCATGATCAACCTCGGATATTCAATATTTCACGATTAATTTGAAACCATTATCGAGAAAACTGCTCTTTGGTGGGGTCAAAATGACCCCACCGCACGACTTGCGTAAGCCTTTTTTGATCAATATAATACATAAACTTTGATCAATGATATTATAGTACTGAAAATAAGATGGTTCAGTATCATTTCTTTCTCAAGAGGTGGCAAGATGAACAATGCGTTGAGTCAGAGTAAGCCTTACCACGCCAGTTAAGGGTTAAATTATGTACAAGTTGGCTTTTAGGCATATAACATATGATATGAAAAAAGATGCAAAAGTTTATGTATTTTTTATCTTCTATTAATTTATACCGTGATTTGTTGAAATTATTTAATGCTAAGTGCAGTTTCGAACTTGCAGAAATCAGATTTGTAATCATGGCTTCTGCTACACAAAGGCTTTATTGCAACGAAAACAACTTGACAAGCATTTGCCCTCGACCATGGAGAGCATGAAAAAATCAGTGACATTGACCTATATACAATAAGCTAAATCTACTGTAAGTTTGTGTTTCATTTAAATTTTTCCAGTATGTTTGTCGATTTTTCTATACTTTCTCGGATATTCTTCTATTTTTTCAATTTAAATTTTTGGTGTTCTCTAATTTTGGAATTTTTTTTTTCTTTTTTTAACTTCAGAATTTTTTTTGAACATTCATCGATTTTTAGAATAATCTATTATTACTCTACTTTTCGGACTTTTTTGTAGTCTCAAATTCTGAATGTTCTTGTATTTTTGAATTGTAGATGTCCTCGTATTCTTAAATTAAAAGGTTTTGTATTTTTATGTTCTTGATGGTCTGGATGGTTTTTGTATTCGTGAACTCTGGATGCTTTTTGAATTTTTAAAATTTTATATTTTTGTATTCTTTAGGATTCATATTTTTTCATTCTTCAAATTTCATGTTTTTGTTTTCTTTAATTTCATGTTTTTGTTTTCTTTAATTTCATGTTTTTGTTTTCTTTAATTTCATGTTTTTGTTTTCTTTAATTTCATGTTTTTGTTTTCTTTAATTTCATGTTTTTGTTTTCTTTAATTTCATGTTTTTGTTTTCTTTAATTTCATGTTTTTGTTTTCTTTAATTTCATGTTTTTGTTTTCTTTAATTTCATATTTTTTGGTATTTTCTAGTTTTGTAATTGTGTTTTAGTCTTCGAACTGAGGGAAATTTTTAGGGTATATTTGATTCAATAAATTTTTATGTTTCTTTTGATCACAGAATTTTTTATGTTTCCTTAGATTTAAGAAAGTTTTAGAATATTCTTTGATCAAAGAAGTTTTGTTAAGTATTTTCTGATTTAATGGATTTTTAGGATATTCTTTGATTTAATTTGATTTAATTGATTTTTAGAATATTCTTCGATTTAATAGATTTTTAGAATATTCTTCGATTTAATAGATTTTTAGAATATTCTTTGATTAAAAACGGTTTTTCGGATATTTTTTGATTTGCTACGTTTTTGGGATGTTATTTGATTTATGCGAATTTGTATTCTGATTTAATAGGTTTATGGGATTTAGTTTTTGAATTGAGAATTATTTTTCATACATATTATTTGCTTTACGAATTTGTTTCGGATATTCTTTGATCCGATGAGTTTTTAGTGATAATCTTTGATCCGATGAGTTTTTAGTGATAATCTTTGATCCGATGAGTTTTTAGTGATAATCTTTGATCCGATGAGTTTTTAATCTTTGATCCGATGAGTTTTTAATCTTTGATCCGATGAGTTTTTAATCTTTGATCCGATGAGTTTTTAATCTTTGATCCGATGAGTTTTTAATCTTTGATCCGATGAGTTTTTAGTGATAATCTTTGATCCGATGAGTTTTTAGTGATAATCTTTGATCCAATGCGTTTTTTCAGGACATTATATAATTCAAGAAAGCTTTTTATTTTTTTAACCCAGAGGCTTTTTAATTTCAGAACAATTTTTTAAACGCCACTATCCCCTTCATAATGCCATATATTTTTTTAATAAAGTAGGCCTTCTTCCACTTTTCAGCAGGTGCAAACCAAGGAGGTATCGGGAAAATTGTTCCATTGAAACATCAACTGTACTAAATGTCTAGACTTGCCAATGCTAAAATATGAGTCCTTTAAAGCTGAAAGATATCTCGTCAATATGTGTGTGTGTGCGGCTGAAGAACTTAATGTGAATATTATGGGATTTTAGAATACTTTTTTCTCAATATTTTAAAATTTTTCAATATTTCGTAAAATATTCTTCAACGCGAATACAGCTTATTTTGATGTCTCTTTAAGTCTTAAAATCATGGTGTACATGGAATAAATGCCAAATACAATCACATTTCATTTATTTCTACATTCTATTAGTACTTGGTTTAAAGATATTATAACTTATTTATTGAATTATCACAGGCAAAATAAAGTTGATTCGAATGATATCGACGTGAGTATATAGAAGTATTCAAACATTGCCAAACTGCCATAACTGTAAATAAATGTTGGAGAGTAAATAAATTTTGAGCTAAATACTCGAAATACTTTTAAATTTGTTTTTGAAAAAAAAATCAAAATATATGCGATTATAAATCTTAATTAATTTTGACGCAAATTATACAACCCATTTTCAGTGAATTTAAATTGATCCGGAATGTATATAAGAGCTTTTTCCTTTTTTATGAGAATTTTTAAAAAGGATTACTTTTATTGTGACTGTGAAATTCTTGTTTAAAGAGAAAAATCGTATGTTTGGTTTCTTGGAAGCAGAAATATCTCGTTGCGATTGTAATACCCTCTTTATAAAAGAAAGGAAATTAATTAAAACGAGAAGAGTAAGTAGTTTCTCTTTACTTTTGCGATATTAAGTTTCGGTTTCAATATGAAGTCGACGAAATTTCTAAATTAAAACTGGAACTTATTAACCATAGAAGGAAATTCGATATTGAATTTTATTCTCGGAAACTCAAACATGTCTCAGGATAAAGAAGAAAAACAGTTTTATAGTAATAAAATTTTCCCTATTGCAATCTTAATTTTGAGTCTGTGTAAATAACTGGAAGGTAGAAATTTAATTTGCAAATCATTTCTGATGATGACGACAAAAATTCTAGGAATAGGAAAGTTTTTGATAAATTTGAACGGAATTTTTTCGGATAACGGTAGTCGAAATAAATGAATCTTATCCTTTGGTGCTTTATAAAATGCGTCGCAAATATACGTTTAAGTTTTAGTATACTATGCAATGTTTAGTAGTATGCAATGTCTATGCAAAGTTTTAGTATACTACACTAAAATCTATTTGCTATACCATTTTGAGCTACTCCCACGGCAATAAAATTGCGTGAAAATATACATTTTTGAATTATTTCGACCTGCTGAGCACGAATATAACCATGGAAAAGTTCTGTCGGCTATTTATTGGAGAGACATTACAATGCTAAGAATGAATGTACTATAGTGCTGCAATATATTTGTGTTTCTATGCACTTTTGTTGTGCTTTTATATGGATTATTTTCCCAAATGGACATAAAATTAAAAATAAATCAAAAATAAATGTCAATTGAAAAATCCGAAAACAAAAAAATTCATGGTGAAAAAATATTAATTTATGTTTCACCATGCTGAGAGAGGTAAATCCGATATGACATTTTGCCTATTTTAGCACTTAACTTGATATTTATGAACATATATTCCCATATATTATTTTAGTTTATTTTTAACTGGGACAAGCAGTGAAAAATTTATTTTGTCAATTGAATTTTTATTTGTATTTCTCCTTCCTTTGTTTCACCAATTTTATGGGGACATTAGATTTGTAATTTGTGTGTTTATTTTCTTAGAGTACGAGAGGCGCATTCTCTTAAAGTAAAGCTTTTAGATGAAACATTACTGCAGCTTGATGTTGCAACCTAGAAATGTGGGTTTTTTTAAAAGTTTTATCACTAATAACTTATAGTCCTCTAATGCCAGGAGAAAAACATTTTAATATGTTTTTGGAACAACTATCAAGGACTGCGCATGGTAAAAACCTGTACTTTTCAGAAATTATAGAATTTTCTGAAATAAAACACGTGGTGAAAATTGAAAATAATTTTCAAGTATATATTTCTTACAAAGAAAGTAGCCAGGATAAGGACACGTGATAAAAACCCTCACCTATTTTATCCAAAAAAAAACAAATTTGTGAATAAATTTACAATTCTAATCAATTTAAAAGGAAGTTCAAGTAATTGCTACATTCTTCTTAACCTTTTCAACATAAAATCTGATAGGCGGCAACTGTTGTTGTAGGACTTGAACCAATGTTTTCCAAATGTTACATTTGGGATAAAAAGCTAGGGAAAACTTTCATTTGGCTATAAACTATCAATAAATACTTAAAATTATAAAAAAAGATGAAATGTGAAAGTATACTGGTCCTAAAAATATATGTTATTGGAAATGATAATATATTTTTATTTTAAGATAGGAAGTTATTTTAAATAAGGAATGAAAAAATTTGCTTGAGACAGCCAGGAGGAACTTTCTTCAAGGAATGAAAATTTGTTGAAGCAAATTTTAAAAATCTATTGATGAAAAAAATTGGATAACTTGTCAGAAACTGACGAAAAAAAAGTTCTGTGTCAAATAATATTCAACGGGCAAACTGCTCGGAACACAATTTAGGTCATTTTTGTGAGAACCACTCATATATATATTAATGCGCCTTTATATATTTGCAAGTTTCCCATATGTTTATTTGCATATTTATTATTTTTTCTATTGTGTTTCAATGTATTTGTATTGTACTACCATATACAGTCGAATCCCGTTATAACGATCTCCAAGAGACCGGAGAAATCACTTCGTTATAACGAAATTTCGTTATAAAGGAATTTCAGGTTGTTTGCATTGTTCCTATGTAAACTTATTTGAGGTATTAGAAAAGTGTTCGTTAAAACGAGATTTTCACTATAACGGTATTCGTTAAAACGGGATTCGACTGTATAATAATAATAATAATAATAAACAAATTTAAACGTATGATACAGTATACAAGTAGAAACGTTTTATACAGTATACAAATAGAAACGTATGATACAGTATACAAACAGAAACGTATTATACAGTATACAAATAGAAACGTATGATACAGTATACAAATACCATATATAATAAACAAAATATATACATTTATAATACAAACACTTTGTAGTCTCAAGGAACTGAAAAGTCCTTCCAGTAGGCCTAAAGGAATTGGTTATTGAATTTTTTTTCTTTTGCAACAGGGTTATTATACTTATTAGATATGTGTTCAAATGTATTTTCGTTTATGTATATATCGGAATAAAGTTCTCAATTAAGCTTATCGTGAAGCTCAATATAATATAATTACCGTACATCATTTCTCTTTTTTATTATTGTACTCTTTACTTGTACTCTGTTCAATATTGTTTTCATATACTTTTTCAATACATTCATCAAAATGGTTTCGTGATCTGTGCCTTTAACGAAGTCAAATATTATATGATTTATGTTTTTATTATTATCAAGTTGATTTTCAGTGTGAAAATTTTTTTAATATCTTGGGAGCAATGTATGAAAAGCTCTTTATATATAATGCTTTATTAGGTTTTGGTACTTGATAAACTCTATCGATTATATCTATTTGTAGTTTCTATTTTGGTTTTTCGTTAAGTATTTTTGATTTAATTGTCATAATTTGATAACTGTTCAAAAAGTTTAGTCTCAAAGATAGAGTATGACATTCATAAATGTGTTAAATTTGCAATTACAAAGAAAACTGGAGCCAATCACTCTTTTTTTTAAGGTCAGATTCGGGTTCAGCACACCAAATTTCATAGGAATTGACTGTTTTCATTGAAGATGCAGAAAAATTTTCAAAAGCTGTTGTCTAGTGGAGGAGTGGAAAAAAAGAGCTGGAAGTACTCATTCTCTTAGCTAATTGTAATCCTGTGGAAGGCTGGAAAAATTCACGAATCCAACTTTTAAAATAGTTAATCTAGCAAAATAATGTACCGAAGAGATAGCAACTGTATTTGAAAAGGTAGGAAATTTCTCTCAGGCTCCAAATGATAGTTCTTTTGTCACCTTCTTTCCGAACTTTTTTAGGAAGGAAGGACTTCTACGCCACTGTTTCCATCAACGTTCTCTGACCTGAAATAACGAAATCACACGGTATCATGTTACAAATTGACCATCGTCCACACATACACACACATTGGTTGAAAAAATAAGGTGTCGATAGACGTGATCATCCGGTAAGAAAAAGGTTGTTCTCTGAGGTGTGTTTACGCTGGCTTTTTTTTTTCTATCCAGGTTACAAGTCCTCAGAAATAAGTCACGATTTTGTTTTTTACCAATATACTTTTTTTTCGGACCGAAACATTTTCCGTTAACATGTAACACATTTGTTACATTCAGTTACTGTTACCTCTTTTTCACGAGATGAAAAGAAAAAGTATTGATAACGAACATAAATGATCTTTTCTTGCTCGCATGACGGGTGTTGTAAGGAGAAAAATGATTAGCGTGAAACATGATTTATCATTTGTCATGTGTCACTTATTCTTTTCTACCATAATGACTCCTACTTCATCCACATTATAGAATAAACTAAAAACATTGGTGGCAGTGGTTCGCTAATATGGAACGATTATTCAAATATTATTTGTATCATGATATGTATAGCTTTGTGATAGCGTATTGGCAACAACGAAAACAAGCACGAGTTCTTCAATTCGCTTCGAGTGGATTCTGTTCCTGGTGGCCATTAAAATTCGGTTGCATTTCTCTATTGCTGTTCTATTTAAGATAGTTCCGATAAAGCTTATTATGTCATCGTGTTGAGGTGTTTGTTGAAGCAGTTCTCTCACAGTACGACCCGTATAAATGTCCAGGGACATTTCAGTTTGATACTTTTTTCATATTCATTGATTTACGGAAAATTCACCGCCATCATGAAATTCTCTGATGAGAAAATTCATCGACAGCTGATCGTCATCAGTGAGAGAGTGACCAAGTGATTAAGCAAGTGAGTGAATCTGAATAAGTTGGTAAATGAGTTAGTAAAAAATCTGGCGGGTGAGTGGCTGTATGAGTGACCGAGTGAGTAACTTAATGAGCGATCAAGTGAGTGAGCGAAGGAGTGAGTAAACGTATGAGTGGCTACCTCAGCTGCTCGCTCACACGCTCACTTACTCGTTTACTCGGTCATCTGCTCATTCATTGACTCATTTTATCACTTGCTCCTTCACCTTCTCACTTGCTTGCCCACCTGCTCACTCACCCACTAACTTTGCTCACTCATTCTCTAATTTTCTCACCGTTCTCATTCACTTGCCGAATACTGGCGAAAATACGAAACATCAAGGGCCCCACATGTACGAATTCTGAGTTTTGTAAAAGGAAGGAGTGACTTTCGATGAAAACGCTATGCAATGAATGACAATGCATCCCGTATTTCACGGGTTTGAATCGTTACTTTCTTCGGTTCGTTTTTTGCTTCAAAGCTGATAATCGGCGGAGGCGGTTGAACACCTCGCAAAAGATGGACGTATTTGGAATAAAATTGAAATCTAGATAATGCGCTGCACCTTTTTGTTACTGGGGTTTGTGAAGAGAGTTCTTTATAACTGTAGTCAGAGAGAGAGAGAGAGAGAGAGAAATAGTCACAAAATTAAAAATTACTCTGAAGATAAGTATTGAAAAATGAGGTTAAGGAAAGTACGAATGAAATCACTGCACCATTGAAATGAAATGCCGTCCATCGCGGATGGTTATTATTTATTTATTTATTATTTTTTTGCAGAATCGGTGAGACTCGTCATTTGGATAGTACGCGTGCTGATTTTTGTACTATTGATTGAAGCTGCAAAATGCTCTGAATAACCCACCTTGTATTTATTTAAAGATCGTAAGCACAAATTTTCGAGGACCCTAGAAATTTCTATACGTTGCCTTAAATACCCACGGCAGGGCTGGACAAATCTCCACAAATGTAC
Source organism: Pholcus phalangioides (assembly GCF_987345545.1). Taxonomy (NCBI): domain Eukaryota; kingdom Metazoa; phylum Arthropoda; class Arachnida; order Araneae; family Pholcidae; genus Pholcus; species Pholcus phalangioides. The sequence continues at coordinate 23,766,641 of NW_028301607.1, read as the reverse complement.
ATGTGAATTTTAAACCCAGTTTTTAAAAAACAAAAATGAAAAAAACTTGAAATATTAGATTCTCGAAAACAAAGTTTTTCACATGCCCGAAAAATATTATCGCGGGATTTACTAGAAAAATTTGGAAACTAATTGACTTGTTTGCATAAAAATATCGAAAGTCATAAAGTCGGTTATAATTCTTAAAATGAAATGGTTGTTGATTATAGACCTATGGTAGAATGGGAATGACCAACACGTGGTATGAAACTGTAATTTTTTGTTTATTTAGATGCTGCAAACCGGTATATATTCTATGCGTCATAATATCATTTTTAATACGGTTTTTGATATCTACAAAAGTAATCTAGACACAAACATAACAACGTATTAACCAGTATTTTGGAACATAGAATTCCAAGCATAAAATCAAATGACACATATATATGGTATAATAACACATTTTGCTCATTCTGTTGTTGCTTATCGGTTTAAAACTAACAACCAACTTTACTTGGAAAATTATAACACGTAGTTCAGTTTTCGTTTCATAGGTGGCAGCAGAGAATCCATATTTTTCGATTGATATTTTTATGTAGAAAGAAATCCGCATAAATAATTTTCTACAATTTTAGTATCAATCGCCCAATTTTCACAACTTTCTTACACTTTATATACTGGATAATAGAGCACCCAAACATAATTTTTAAAAAAATTTTACGTCTTCATGTGTGCAAAATATGGAGTCTTTTCGCTTCTTCCCATGAATACAACCAGGATAAATCGTTTCGCTGAAAGTGAGGTTTTCCGTTTTCCAAAACAGCCCAGTTGCAGTATATGAAGGGCCCATGACCTTACAGGGCTGCTATGTATTAGGACTGTGAAAATTGATCAAGATATGTTGTTTACACATTTGTGTCATGGCTGCCGAAGAAAGCATTTTTGTGGAATTATACCAATATGCGTAGGAACACTTGCCTCATCATTGATGAAAAAATTAAATGAACGAAAGTGTTTAAACTCGTTTTTGTTATCATATGCCCACGTCGGGCATGTGGTCGAAACTCTGACACTTAGGGCAATGGATTCGTCCAGTCCTGACTCACGGTGACTTCAAAATAACCGGGTGCTATTCATTAAAAATTAGAAAAAAAAGTCGTAAAATGAATCAATATTTCTTTTCATTCAAAACAAAACCATATTCGGAATTACAGAGAATTTTTCGCGATGTATATAATCGATACAAATAACCTGAGTATGTGGCAATCTCTGTGACACAGTTACATTTCTCCTCGATTGCCGAAAAAAAATTGATTGCATGTCTACGTGATTTGTGAGTCAAATGCCAATATAGTCCGTGATTCTTCGAGTGTGTGAATGTGAAGAAAAAAATAAATTTGAAAATTTCAACATCGTTTTTCGACGAGGCGAGGGTTGTGTCATTGCGGGCCATCGGTATTCTGGAGTTTTATTTTATTTTCTGTACTATGGCCACTTACGGTTTACTTATCATCCATTCCGAACGCTTTGGAGGAAGGACGAGTTACGATTGAGCGCAGGATTATCGATGAAGTCATTTTTACCTCTTCAGAAAAATTTTTTGGAGGGTTCTCATAACCGATATCGGATATTTTACGCCCTCCCCCCCTTTTTTTAAATGATTTTTTTTTCTGTGTTTAAGGGAGAAGAGCTCATTCTGATCATTTTTTTTTCTCTTGAATCGCCGACCAATTTACCATTACTGTAACCAATAGCTTTTGAAGGTCTGAATCAATATTAGAGGACAAATGCGATTTCTGTTCTTGTCAGACTCTTTAGTCGCGTGTGTGTATGTGAGCACGTTTCTAGTTTTATTTTTGTTTGTCGATTTCTGGTTATTTCCCCGATTTTAAAAATTTTTTCTTTTGTGGTATTTATGAAGCCAAATATTTTTTCCCTTAAAAGAAATTTCGCGATGAACTAGTAAAAAAGGTAAAGATAGTCGTATTATGACTAACTAGCATTTTTCTTTCTTTCATTTAGTTCTGAAATGGAATAGAAACAAGTATTTTTGTCAACAAGCCAACGAGTATATACAGGTTTCCCTGATATCAGAGTTGTTGGTACACATAGCATGGATAAAGAATTCCTTTTAACCAGAACAACTTCCAACTTGAATAACAGTGCAGTACAGAAGCGTCTTTCAACCTTTTTGCGAGAATAAAACTGGTCAATAATTTCCAACTTTTTTTTGTAACATGAATGAAATAAGTCTTTTTTAGACTACTTTTGGCGTGCTGAATTGAAATATGAATGTAAAAAAATCTCTTTGTCTTACGTATTGTGTTTTTATTTCTGCAAAAAACAACAGCAATCACTCATCATTAGAGATACGAAAATTTCACAAAAAAAGAAATCGAAATTTCGCAATTGTTCGCAATAACGAATTCCAAATGAAAAATTTCGCAGTCGTTCATACAAAAACAACAACACCACACACACTCTCGAATAAATAAAACTGTTCAAATCAAAAATTTTGCATTAAAAATAAACCGGCCGTATTACTGGAAAGTGTTAAAGTACTTAGTTGAAATCTCTCTACTTTCTCCTAATTTAACCTTATTTTTCAAGTGCTTTTTATAGCAACTTTTTCCGAAATTCCAAAAAGTTGCATATGTAGTCGAACACACTTATAACATAACCGGTGGACATAACATACGGCTGTGAAATCCCTAAAGTTTGGCCTATTAATGTCTATACATTTTTACCTCTGTTACAACATACTCTGCTTGAAACATACACTGTAGATATAACAAACCAAAAGAAAAAAAAGGGGCTTAGCCAAGAAAATAATCCGAATATAACATACTGCAAAAAACTCTAGAAAAATATACAGTAAATAACAGCCTTTTATGTACAACATTCATTGCATGCGGGTGATTATCTTGACGGTTTCTCACAAAAAGACGTAAAATTTTTCGTTAAACGAGAAATTACATGGCTGTAATAGTTACATTTCCACATTTCCTCACTGACATTTAATAAAGTCCTACTTTGCCTAATAATACTTAAAAAATCGTCAACGAATAAGTCAAATACCAGGAAATAATAAAATTCCTATAATGCATTTCAACACGCTATGTGTGTCGTCTTCAGAGGATAAGAGTATCACGCTGACCGGGTTTCCCACTTGGATTGAGTACCAAATCTTCAATCTCTTTGCTCAGCGAAACCAAAAAAACAATACGTCTGTTCAAGTCAAATGTCGTGGCAAGAATGAAGCGAAGCGCCTGCGTGTAAGTCTTTTGCAACAATCTGATTGGCTGCTTGCGAAAAGCTATCCGATTGATCTATCCGAATTCTCATTAAATTCCCGCTCGCAATGAATTTAAGCCATGGTGATGCAATCGGTGGTGTTGATGTACTGTCGTTTACTAAATTTATTTTTGAAGACCCGGATGTATGTGTCTTCGTAGAAGTCTAAATCGGCCTTGGATTTCACTTTGTGAAAAACTCTCGCTTCTTGAAATTAGAATCTATGGCCCTCCTCCCAGCATGAAGCTTCATTTCGCAAGCAGGAAAGACTATTTCGCTGGAAGTGAGGTTTTCTGTTTTAAGAAGTATAATGAGGCCCCATGACCGCACCGTGCTGCTAACAACTAGAACCGAGACAATTGATCAGAATATGTTAACTTCATTTGCATCATGGTTGCCACCATTTCTGTGGAATTTCACGCATATGCGAAGAAACACATCATCGTCGATGAAAAAAATTGAAAGAGCGGAAGTTTTAAATTTTTTTTTAATATTCCCACACCTGTCATGTTGTCGAAAAAAATGCATACTCGGGGCATGTCGGGCAATAGATTTGTGCAGCCCCGTTCTGAAGATGTCCAAACGGTACTCGATCACTAAATGCAGTGGCAACCAAATTACATTAACACTAAACCGCACATTCACCTCGTAAACATTCCTCTGAAAACATTCTGAGGTATTGGTGTATGTTGGGCTGTGCCGTGTTGGTGTTGTGTGCCATCGTCAAATTTTTTTTTGGTTTTGAATGCCCGCCATGTGTTTTCCAGAAGTGTTTTTAATATATAACCTAAGTTTTTGTAGCGATCACGCTAATAGTGGTCACCATGATGACGGAGATGTAGACCATTTAAAAGAAAATGGGTCTGGCGCTCTACATAAGTGATTCATGGTCACGGTCACTACTTAACCGTAAATGCACCTTGCGAACATTTCTCTGTGGAATTTTTTTTTTCAGAAGTGCTGCCACATACCCTCCATATTCGGAAGTAAACAACTTTTCGGTTTATTTTTATTTTGCCTGTAGCACGTACTGTACATTAATTTTAGATGTTATAGACCTGATTGGTCTGTGCCGAGAGACTTTTTAAATCGCTTCGCATTTGCAGTTTGATGTTGAAGAAACACAGAAAACCCACTTCAGCTGACCATGGTGTCCCCATGTCAGCGCAACTTCTGCCACAAACGTCTCGAAGCCGCTATCAACAGTGCATTTTCGTTTTCTCTTTCATATTTGTCCGGTTCTTCATGTTCATGTTCATGTTGACAGTGAATATGCACCACTTTGGTAGAAAACTTGGATAAAGAACTTCAGAGATGTAGAACTCTGTCAATGATGTAGTACTTCTATAACTAAGAATGTGTTGCTGGTTTTCTTTCAGAATAATCCATCACTTTTGGATACTTTCAGCTCGGATATTTTGTATTTTCATCACATCAAAACTGCCACGCAACGTATCTATAAAACGATAAACCTTCAAACAATTACTTTGTTTTCTGCTGAAATTACATACACTTATAAATGTTTCTTGAAATATATATAAAAGAAATTTCTTTCATTGCTATAGTTATTTTCGTATCTCTAAGATTAGTATTTTTTTCTCTGATGTTAGTAGCATTCGGTTTCTCATTTTTGCTCGCGCATTTAATTAAAAGCAGAACAAAAGTCTCGGAAGAAGTTTGCTGAAGCAGATGTTACTCGCGAGATTACTCTTACATCTTGAGATTCTTTTCCTCTTTTTTCTAGCATGAAATCATAGAATATGCGTCTACGTAAACTCTGCAGAGAATCATATACATATATCCAAAGAGAGATCCAATTTTTCGTTTTTTTAAGGGAAAGAAAATCTCTTAAAACTCATTTTGAAGTATTTTTTTCTACAAAAGAATCTAAGCGTTCATTTCAAATGCATACGCACCTACTCAAGAGATGATGAAATCTGGAAGTATTTATATGAGTCACCTTTCCAACAGTGATTTCAAATTACGAAATCTTATTGAAAGAAATTCAATCTAATCAATTTTTAAAAATTTGTTTTTCTATTACCATATACATTGCGTATTTGCGATAATGAAATGAGAGATATTAATAAAAGTAAGTGTTTATAAAAAAAAAGGAATTAATAATTCAATGATAATAAAAATGGTTTTAATAAATATCTCTGGCTCTGGAATACATAATTCCAGCCAAGATTAGTTGATTCAATTAATTTCTGAATATTAATTTCCATCATCTATAATGAAAATAGCCTCTAATCTTCGGCTAATTTGAAGATAATAATGCGATTTTTTTTTTCATTCTTGAAATGTTATCCTAGTAATTGAGTTGTTCGTTGTATTAATCGCCTTCAAGTTTTGGATAAGGTTACTTATTAGGTTATCGTTGCTTTGAATTTTTAATAAGTTGTTATCGTTTCTTTGGGTGGTGTTTGGTTTTTAAAGCGTTCGGAATTATTCATTCCGCTATCTTTTTGTGTTAAAGTTTTTACTAAGGGTATTTATTTTGGAATAATTACCTTTTTGGGGTAATTTTTATTGGAATAATTACCTTTTTGGGGTAATTTTTATTGAAATAATTACCTTTTTGGGGTAATTTTTATTGAAATAATTACCTTTGGGAAATATTTTTCTTTCGTGGTGTGCGTTTGTAACTAGCATAGTGTGCTGGAAATGTGCAAGGCACTCGAGTGACCTGTGAGATAAGTTACTTTATTCACTTTTCTGACCTCAAAGCACGCGTGACATTATATAGAAATACAATGAAACTCCTCTTAGCGGTTACCCCTCAAATGCGGTCACCACTATTTTACGGTCAAAAAATATATTTACGTTCGTTTTAAAAATCTTCAATAATCATCCCTTATTCTACTGTGGTTACACCACTCGCGTATATAGTTGAATTTTTTGTGTGCAGTCGTTGTCCCTAAAAAAGAAGGGCTTTACTGTACATAATTTCAAGGTACACCCTACCAAAGATTATGTTAGTATTCTTGTGTCATCGAAGATTGGGTTCTCTATGGTGTTTTTGGTAGGGAATCATCGCCAGATACATGAAGTTCGGAACCTGAATGCCACGAATGACGAACAAGTACGTAAATGGGTGAGACTAATTAAGGAATGCAAGAAAAACATGCATGATATAAAATATGATTGTCTGGCTGTCTGTAATCACCGATGATCTTGCGTGCACATTGTATTTGATGATTCAAAAATTCTCTTAGTCTTCCTGAAACTGCTCTGCCGAAATTGATTTTCAGTAGATTTCTAATCCAGAGGTTCGAGAGCGTCTCCTTTACTGCTCAAATAGTTAAAGGGGACGAAATAGTTAATAGAGACAACGCTATTACACATCTGGATCCGTGATTCACGCATCAAAATTCAATTTTACTCCTGCAAAATTTCGTTGAGGAGTGAAAATACTCATGTAACTATTAGGTTTCTTTTTTAATAGTTAGTTCTCTGTTCCTCATTAAAACAAAATGCCCTTCTTTTACAAAAGAGCCCCTCAAAGTTTTTGAGAGGAGTGAAACTACTCTAAAAATTATTTTTTCGGATAACACTGGTTGGAGATATGCTTCTCTTTCTCTCCGGGCAAGGGGAAAAATTTCACTTCTCCAGGAAAAATTTTTTTCCTTTATTTTGCTTTTGTGAAAGATAGATGGCAATCAAACTTATACAGACGTTACACACTTCGAATAGAATCGAAAAAAAGGGAATAATACATTACAAGCAAACCTGTCAGAGATGAGAGATTTAATGAAAGGGAAAATAATATTAGAGAAAATATGTTATATTTCCCTACGCTATCTATACGTCTTGTTAAGAATTTCATCTGAAGAAAGGAATTCAAATCATCAAGAGATGATTTAGCACGCCTTTGAGCCCATCTAAAATGCGACCATTTTGGAGCTGGACAAATCTGAGAAAATTTACACGTCCAGTAGGGCATGCAATTTAAAATAATAGATGCCCACATGAATATTTTTACGTGTCCGGAAAATATTGTCACTTGATTGAGCATATACAGTATTTCCTAGTTACACTTTGCTATCAGAAATATGAAAAACTGCGTTAACCTAGGATCTATGCTGTCACCTACTGAAAAAAAAAAATCTGTTATAATTCTTAAAATTATATTGTTGATTTTAAACCAATGTGCAAAATAGAAACGAAAAGCATGTGGTATGGAACTATAATTTTTCATGTTTCTGGTGCGCATGCGGGTGTAAATTTCAAAATTCAAATACCGGATAATGTTTTTGATGCTTATAAAAATGAATCTACCTTCAAACAAAGATATCAACTGATATTTTAGTGTATAAAATTTGCATCAGCATGCAGCAAAAAACAATTAATATAGTGCATCATAGCACATTTTAGTTGTTTTCATTTTGCATACCGCTATGCAACTAACAACTAATTTCAGTTTAAAAATTATAACACATAGTCAATTTTATATTTAATAGATGGCAGTAGTATCTCACCTTTTTGTTGATGTGTGGATTGTTTCCTGATATTTTTAGTAGAATAGAAATGTGCATTAATATTTTCTCTCTACAATTTTAGAGTCAATCGTCGATCACTTTCGTACACTTCTAATAATAAAACTTCTTCATTATAAATATATCTTCTTCATAATAAAATATATCTTTACGTTTATGTGCAAACTAAAAATTATTTGTTCCTCCGTGAATATCGTTAGGATATACTACTTCGCTGGAAGTGAGGCTTTCCGTTTTTTAGAAAAGCCCAGTTGCAGTATATGATGCCATTTTGAGAGCCCAGTTATAATGTAATTAAACAATAAAAAAATTGTTTCGTTTGAATGCAAAATTTTCGATTTGAATAATATATTTTGCGGAGAAATGCAAATTTTTTAAATTATTGCGAAATACGGTATTTAACTTGAACACTTTTATTCTTTAATTTTGGGAATAAACTCAAAATTTCTGATTTGAATTTTTTTTGGGAAACTTTATTAGTGAAAGTTAAGTACCTCTAATGATGACCACTCAATCATTCTCAGATGATTCAAATGGTTTTCTACAGATGAAATTCATAAATGACGTATTTTATATTAAATGATTATAAAACTGTGTCATAAATTCACGGATGAAGTTTTTCGTATTTCTGATAACAAAGTATAAGTATCAAATACTGTATATGATAATATTTTTCGAGCACGTAAAATACTGATTCGGACATCTATTATTTTAAGTTACATGCCCGACTGGATGCGTACATTTTCTGAGATTTGTCTAGAGCTTCTCCCGTCACTTTTAGATGGCCGTATTATCCTGCTTCAATTCTTGTTCATTGGAATATTGCTTTCTTCAGGTGAAATTCTTAACAAGACGTATAGACAGCTTAGGAATATGTGTCCTAGTTCTTTTTTTTCTTTCATTAATTTTCTCTGAGAGGTTTTCTTGCACTGGTATACCTCCTTCTGAATTCTGTCCGATCTATGCACCGTCTGAGTTTGAGTGCCGTGTCTCTTTCACAAAAGAAAAAATTATCAAATTCTACAATATTTTTGAAAAAAAGGAAAAAAAATTCCGTTGGGTTAGAGGAAGAAACATATCTCTAATCGTTTCAGCTGTTAAAGGGTTAAAAGGCGGTGGTCAGCTCGGTTTTCTTGTACAGATTCTATATTGAAATTCAAGAGAAAACTTTTCTTTTTTTAGTCTATGCAACAGCGAAATAAAAATGTCACAATCTTAAAAATAACGAGCAACAAATAAATCTCAATAAACGATTGAAACTGAATAACAATTTCAAACTAATGCCCATCGTATACATAAAAGGAAATAATAGTTCTTTCCCAGAAATAATGTTCTTTAATTAACCTTCGTTTCTCGTAAATTCTCGTTTCTCTCATTGCTTGAAACGCTTTGTTTTTGCTAATAATTTTTGTTTCTTTATGGATAGGTTGCGCCCTTTAAGACCAATTAAGAAAATAACAAGTTTTCTCTTTTTTTTATATTGTATAATTTAGTATTTTCGAGTTGTTTTTTAATTCCTTTTCGAAATGCGATTGTTCTATTAATTATAGATAATTTCAGAACTTTATCCCTATCAGTGACAGCGAATCAAAAAATAACAATAAAAGTGTTTGTGCTTTTTTTTAGATTATAGAGGAAAGTCTTGTGTGAGATCTTCATTGTAATTCAAAGGTCATTAGAGAGGTTTTGCGAAGAGAAAGGAGAATAATATTAATGTTTAATTTTATGCCCAGAACGCCTGATGCATACATATTATGCAAATTTCCCGAAATGTTCCAAAATAATGAAGTCATAACTTTTTTAAATTTTAAGATTATGCAATTTTTAAGTTGGTTTTAAACTGTTTTTATTTCTGTTCTGCGGGTATTATTTCATTGTATTTTGCTCTCCTAACCGTACACAAGTCTTGTTTGTTACCTTTGAGGCAATTTATTGCCGCTTTACTTTTGAAGTATAGTCACGGAATGATTTAGTTTCATTCAAAGTTGATCCCATGGCTTATATTTCTTTGTAGAAATTTAGATAGTTAGAGAAAAAAGGAGCCAAACGGGGAGAAAACATTAGTCGGGTAGTATCTTATTTGGTGACATTGGTCTACGAACATTCATAATTTTTCTAGACCAATTAGATTTTTTATTTGCTCACCAAATGTTTTCGTCTCGATTTGGCGCAACTGCGATTGGCTTTAGTAATGCTGATTTGTCTTACCTTCTTCGATATACGACCATCACAATAATTTACATGTTTCGAATTCAACACCTCCATAAATCAACTTGACGACGAGGATCCTTCATCGGGAGCGAAACACAATTCATGCCAATATGACAAAAATTGACATGACTGCACATAATTCTCCACTTTATTTCTATATACACAGTATAGTATTTATTTTCATAACTTGTTGAACGTACATTACGGATGCACGGATCGTGCGAATTATACCGATGTGACTAGATGCTCTCGGAAGAACGAAAACAAGCGACGTAGTTCAAAATTATATTTAAGACGGTTTCTCACACTACCTTGGCTTTGCTCTTTTGTACATTTTCCGTGAAGTATTATATGGAAGAATTGTGTGCTTTCTTTATCAACCTGTAAACTGAAAATTCGACCTGCGATAATCAATTCTTATAGCAAAGTTGATAAGAGGAAAAATATATCTCGTGTAGGCGAAATTTGATTATAGTTAATGTTTACAGATCCTGCAACTTTAGTAAACCAAAAAAGTCTGTATGAGTAATTGCAGGATTTTATGATCAATTGCCAAGCATTATGCCTCCAATGAGATTTCGAAACCTCTCCAATTATTTTTTGTGCAGTATTAAATTGCTTTGCTTTATGATTCATCATATCCGTTATTTCTGATGTAAGATTTGAAGATTGCGAAACTAATAATGAGTTTGTTTCAGCAAATGTTCGTGCCATTGTGAAATTCGTTTTAGTCTGCAATTGTCTCGACTTCTATCTCTGAACACAAGTCGTTAGCGTCCGAGGGAACAGCTTCAGAAAAAAAAATAAACAAAATAAAGAAGGATAAATAAATATACTGGGATTTGTTTGCCGTTGGTAGAGAAAGGATACAAAGCGCTCATGGTAGATCACATATATCATTTCTTAATGGGGGTAGCAGAAGACCTGGATGAATTCTTTTCTTTCTCCTGCCAAGTAAAGGAAACGTAAAACATGATGTGGCAAGTCATAAACATGTCATGTTGTCTCTGGCTCATATTTCAAACTCAAAGCAAAATGTTATTGCGGAGAAGAGGCAGAACAACAACAAGAAGAAATAGCAGAACAGCGAAATGTTATCATTTCTTTGCCCAGCTTCCCTCCCGAATCCTGCAGTTTTCCACGTGGTATTGGGAAAAGCATTAAGAGAAAGATTTCCAAATCTCGCATAATGCCATCAATTTTCTCTGAGACAAGATGCTCTTATGTAGTTGCAGATTCCTGGGGACTCAATGTCTTTTTTTTCTTTTTATCGTCTTTTCTTTCAAGATGCAAGTAAGTCTCAATTTCTTTAAAAGAAGTATGGACCGTCGCCAAAGGAATGACACCGTTTTCACCGCAACGTAATAAAGAGTAGGGAGAGGTTAGGGGGGTAGAAAAATATTTGCATTTCCAACTTGGCTGAAAACGGGGAAAGAATGCGCTTAATGTATTGGTCGATTATATATAAAAACACTAATATTTTCTTAGTAAAGCAATTTTTTCTGGTGTTCCGAACTTTTTCCTAACTAGTTTTAATGAAGTTGCTATTTAGTTTTGAGTGAACGTCCTGTTGTTGTTATGAATCTATCGAAAGAAATAAATTTTTTACTGTGCGCAATACACATGGCACGACTGGATTTCCACCCCGGTGTACAATACACTGGCGGACATAACAAAACCTGAATATGATAACTTTCCGAGAATGAAACAGCCGATTCGAAAAATTATGAAATTAAAAATTCTCAAACATGCATATTTTTTTAATATATTTATAGACCAAGGCGTTAGAATAGGAGGGTGGATTCATATTGTCTTCCATATTTGAACAACTTACTACTTCACCACGCACCAACTCCGGCCATACCGCTATACGCAATTTTACCTGCACGGTGGTATAAGAGCATCTTACCACCACGCTTCTATGGCGCTTTGAAGGGAAAAAAACTGGGTTTTACCGCTCCAAGTGACCTGTAATTGTTAAAAAAAAAAAAAACAGAATTGGCGACAACGATTGGATATACCGATAACACTGACATCGCACTTGCATTCAGGGATCGGGGATGAGTGAGCCTGAGGTTTCAAGGAAGCTGTTTATGAAGAAGATGTCACTGTCCGATGTTCATAAAAGGGCCGCAACATACAAGGATAACTCACTTATGCAAAGATGAGTTCAGGAAATAAAATTTTATTGTCCTTTGCGGGGAAATAATCCACCTCTCCATCGCATCCCGAGTGAGTGTGCTGGGCCACTACGCTACGGAATGAATATACATAATTATTTTCTTAGAGCATATGCTCATATACGCTTAACGGGACAGTACAATGGACAGTCAGACCTGACTATGTATAGCGAGAGTGACATATTCTTCATGTACGTCACCATCTAGTGGCCAATATATGTATGAACTATTAGCTGAATAAGGTTTGTTCATTATACGTTCAGAGTATATATATTACAAGAAAAGAAAAATGTTCGCCGCTTCGGTAGCGTTGTGGTCCAGTGCACTGGTCCGGATTGCGATGGAAAGCGGTGGCTCGATCCGTGGTAGGGGGCAGTCAAATTTTATTTCCTGAACTATGTCCGCATAAGCTTTGTATGTAGTAGTCCTTTTATGAACAGTGGGGAGTGACATCATCTTCACTGATGATGTTCTGACTAAGCAAACATCTTTGAGCCTGGTCGCTGGGACTCCTACTCCTGCTTTGCCTAGGGTCTCTTCATGTTGGAAAAGGGCCCCTGCCCCTGTTGTGGAACAACTCACACGTCATATAACTACTATGCAATAATAAAAAATACATTTTCAAAATTTCGACATAACTGGAAATTGCCGAAGAGAAAAACACAATTGATAAATATTTTTGCCTTAAAGCAAACAGGAAATTATGGATTTTTAAAAAAAAAAAATTCTGTTGATATCAAACCGTTTTATTATGACTTGCCAACAACTTTGCTGATTCTGTAGTTATAACAGAAGGTATTCAGGTCTGATAGAATACAACGGAAGATCTCTTTCTGGCAATGCGTAAAAAAAAAAAAATGTCGCCATTTATATATAACACACAAAAACGACTGATTTCACAGGAAAAATCCATATCAGCTATATTTGTAAGTTATATAAAAAAATGAATAAGAAAAGTTAGAAAATAGAGGTAACGATCTTTTCCAAGGCGTTTTCCCTCTAAGGAACTTGGCTCTCACACTCTTCAAGATGGTTGGTTGCCACCATCATTCCGGACAAGTTTGTAGATAGGGCTGGAAAAATAGAATTTTATTTTATTTTTTGTTATTTTTTTTTCTCTTCCTAACTTGGTTTAACGTTTTCTCAAAAGAACATTTCAAATGAATGTTTTCTTGGGGGAAAGAAACTTTTACTTCTTTTCTTGAACTTGAAGAAAACAGCCATCAATACAAAACATTTTATTCAACCTTTTCACCTCGGCACCCTGTCAAAATAGCTCAAGAAAAAGAGCTTCTGCTGCATAACATCCTTCTTCTCATTGAATTGCTTCTTGGTTTTTTTTCTTTTTTCTCAAAGAAAGACCACAGACTTGAAGGAAGAAGAAGAAAATGTGGATTTCTTAGGACTTTTTCTAAAACGTTGAGAACGATTCCTGCTATTTATTTTCCTTTAAAGCTCGAGTTTTTTTAAAAGAAAAAAAAACAAGTTAATTCTCGTAACACTTCAACAGTTTTTTAAGCTTCTGAGAAACGTTTGTGACGGTTATTTTCTTTCAAATGTTTGAAGATTTTCCGTTCGTTAAAAAGAAAAAGTTCAAAATTCCACTTATGAAAAACGAATCAAAAAGTTTTTAAATGACAATAATTTATTAGCATTAATTACTTTTGAAATGATTTAGATGGTTTTATTTTTTCGAATTGTGCATAGCTGAAGTTGGTTTTGAAGTACACTATACAGCCAAAAGTCTGTGTCCTCACTTCAGAGTTTAGATATTTCCTCGAATTTCTAGAATATACTTTACGAATCGCTCTAAACTTCCGCGGTCATATATACTCTATGTTAGTACTCACCTTTAAAATTGAAAATTTAGTCAGGAGTGCATGTAGGGAACAGACAAAAATTTAAATGAAAAGAAAAAGATTTTTGATCAATCCTGTATCAGAAAAAGCTATAAATGACTTGTAAATTCAACAAAATATTGTACTAACTTCGTGCAATATTTTTGTGCTTTTTGCGAGAATATGACGTATATATTCACGAAAATATAAATCGTCTCTATAAAAATTTCAATTTTCACATCGCATGTTTTTTTCTTGTAACATACGGAGTTTTCAACCAATTTTTACGAAATTTACAGGAACAATTACACTATACATGAGACATACTATGTAGAACTGTGAAATGTGACAAATCATTACTTAGTGAGATACGAGTATTTTTGTAAATAATTATTAATTGCACTTGCACAGGAAATAAAGATATTTTTCATAATTTGATTGCCAAATATATAGTTCGACTTATATGAAAATCCAGCTGAATGACATGGAAATTCAGGAAGATATCAACGATAAAGTGAACAAAAATTTCAAAACTTGCTGAAAATAATTGGATAATGAGAGATTTTCCATTTATTCATAGACGTACAATTATTTTCTGTTATTTTATTATTTCGAGAATAAGCCAACAGCATTATGCGAACGAGCGAAGGCGAGACGCGTGTCTGATACTATACGTGTGTGTAAGAGAAGTGTTTAAACACAACACGCGTGTATATTGTCCAACTGAGGTCAATAACGAAGCAACAGAAAATAATCAATAACCAATTTGTGAAAAATCCCCTATTATGCAGTTATTTTCAGCACGTCTTTTGTTATCGGAATTTGGCCAGGGATCACCGGCCACTTCGCAAACTGGCAAGCAAATGTCGGAAATTTGGACATTGACCTGGTCAATAATTAACGAAATTAGCCAATTCGCGAAGTGGCCGGTCCCGTCATGAATCGGCAAATTTCGGGCTTTGTCAGTAACATAAATATATACTGTATATGAGTGAATACTTACTCATATTCATTATTACATAAATTCTATCTCGCGTTTTTTTCCCCTTCAAAAATTATCTTTTGTGTATATATATAAATATTAGGCACGCCATTTTTTTCAAAGAGACGCACTGCCAGCCAATTTAGAATATCCAATTTTCTTATCCAATGCACATTGTACCACTTATTTTTTGCCCATTTAAGTTATACTTTTCAGATAATCATTCCCAGAAAAATAGCTCAATAGTAATTAGTTTTTCCCGAAAAGTTATTTCCGGAGGGAAATGGTTAATTCACGTAAAATGGATCGCTCATTACTCATGGTTAAGATTGAGAAAAGATCGCGTTTCTTCTCAATTTCCAAGTGTTTCGCTGCATAATAACAAAAGTGGGGGAAAAAAATGCAATGGAATAAATTACATAAATGAATTAGACGGAGCTTTATTGGCTTATGAAAGCAATAAATGATCCTGAAAAAAGAATTGAAGGCACAAAAAAAATATATATACTGTAGATTACTTTTAGAGATGTTTGCTGATTAATCTGATACCAGTGGAGAATTTCCGCAATTTATCAACATCGTTCAGATGATACTGATTTGAAAGAACTGCAACAAAGTACTTTTTTGTTGCTCTCAATTATAACTACCTTAATTGGGGAAGGATAACGAAAAAAAAATTACATTATTCCTATGTTCATGGCTCAAGGAATCATACTTTTCAAATTAAATCACCAGTTTCGTTTGTTTAGAAGTCTTTCTGATGATGAAAAAATCTTCAGAGATTCTATTGTTCACAGAGATTAGTTATTGACGTCAACAAGCAAAAAAAAATTATTTTTATAAAAAGAGATACGTAATTATGAGTAGGATTTGTAAGAACGTAAACACATTTTTACAAATTAAGGGGGAAACAAAAAGAGAGACATTAATCTTTTTGGTATGATTTCATCTTCTCTTCGAATAAAAAAAAAAGTGCATTTCCTCGAATCAAGGCTCTTTCCTCACTATTTAGGCTCAGGGCAAACACGGGGATTTTTGGTTGAAACACATATTTTTTTTACAAATTTGCATGGAACAATTATGTGCATGAATTTTTTTTAAGTTGAATTCTCAAAATTGCATTTTTATTTGTTCAAGACATGGCATATTTTATAATTACAGTACTTGCGCAAACACCATTCAAAAATTCAACAAAATGAGATAATAAACTTGCTGAATAATTCAAAGCCAGGTAATGGCCATGTGTCTGTCCCCTTTTCCTAAGAGAAAAAAAAAAGGCCTTGGAGACCAAAATAAGAAGTAAATTTGACATGAGATCATGTTTATTTTATTTTTTTTTCGTATTAGGTGTCATGTTATATTTTTCAATCACTTAAAAGAAGCTCGTGGTTTGTTTTATAGAACTGATGGTTAGGTAAGGGCTATGTATGAGTGCAAAAATTTTGATATGATTTATTACCCTAACTACAGTCGAATCCCGTTATAACGAACTCCAAGAGACAGGAGAAATCACTTCGCTATAACGAAATTTCGTTATAAAGGAATTCCAGGTTTATGCATTGTTTCTATGTAAGCTTATCTAGGGGATTAAAAAAATTGTTCGTTAAAACGAGATTTTCGCTATATCGGTATTCGTTAAAACGAGATTTTCGCTGTATCGGTATTTGTTGAAACGGGATTCGATTGTAATAAGCAAGCCGAATACTTATTGGACTGCCTAACACTTAAATTTGAAATCAGTTAATAGGATTTTTAACCCTTAAATGCATAGCTTTGCAAAGGGTCCTTTAAACGTCCATTACTGCAGCTTATAGTTTGGGTATAAAAATTCAGAATATCTGTTACGCATAAAAGAAGGTCGATTTTATGGTAGGTGTCACAATCAAGGACAACTCTTTGTAATTTTAGAGAATGGGTGGCTGTGATTTCGCTAAATTTGTTAAAATGTTTTGAAATTTTGTTTGAATTTCATTTTTTTTAAATTGAAGTTTGCACAACGTGATTTTTTTAATTTCTACAGTATAGTTTGGATCACAAAGAAGGTATTTATATGCTTGAGAAGTAATATTACTTAAATATATTATTTATTTTATATGAAATTTTTGAGGCTGTGTATAAGCAGTATAATTCGAAATGAATTTTTCAAATGAATTTTTTTGGCTTTCTATACGTGCCAGTAACTATTAAAAAATCATCAGCTCTCCCTGTACACAAATAGAATTTTTTTTCTTTTTCTTAGCAGCAAGCAGTTATTGTCAGAGAATAGCGGAATAATGAAAAATAGGAAATACAAATAGTACAGGGAGAATATATAATTAAAGTTCCTGTACTCATCCGAACACAACCAATTTTTCAGAATATCCAAATGAGACCATAAGAGAGAGATTTATGCAATAAAAATAGTTCAATTTTTGACCACCAGGTGAAAAAGTGGCGCATTTTTATTGAATTTTTTTTCCATGGTCCATAAAAGAAACGTATATACCAAGTTTCAATGGAATGCATCCACCAGAACGGACCGAATAGAAGTCTGTGTAGTTTCAGTATACTGACATAACTCAGACCTATGAAGCTCCCGTTCTGGTGGAAGTATATTCCATTGAAACTTGGTATATATATATAAGCTATGTGGAGAATGAAAAATAGGAAATGTGTATGTGTTGAAATAGGAAAAATGTGTATTTTTAACCTGGCGGTAAAAAATTGAACTATATTTCTTACCGCATAAATCTCACTCTCTCCCATGGTTTCATTAAGATACCCTGAAAATTTGGCTGTGTCCGGATGAGTAGTTTCGGGGAAAAAACTATTCAGAGTACGGGAACTTTAATTATAATCACCCTGTATATTGGTACACCATGTATGTATGTCATTTTGAGAATTTCGATTTCATCTTATGTCACCTTATGAGTGATAGTAATGCCATTAGCTGAAAGCGATAGGAACAGTTTAAAGGTTTGTCACTTCTTTCATATACTATTTATTCAATACTTTCATGACTGCACAAATTATAATGAAATTATCGCTCCTACAGCAACTGGAAATCTTGAATATTAATTGCACCTATACAGCACAGCACATAAGTTTAAGCACAACACTGATTTCTAGTTCAGGGATTTACGTAAATTTTTTAGAAACTCATTCCGTACATCAACCACATAACAAAATCAAGACGGAAATTTTAATTATAAATATATATTTCTGTCGTTCAAATTTTCGTAATGAAAAACTCGTATCTAATTTTTCTTAGTTCTCTTATTTTAAGAAAACAAAACGGAAACTTTTGTTTTTAATTACTATAAGAAATGCAACTCAACAGAAACATCTGCTATGGTATCTGGAGGCATTCGTATCACGAAGCAAAAATTAATTTCGAGAACAAACAATTCGTGGCTTTTGAACCCGCGAATTTCTTCCCGTGCACATTCACGATACAAAACGCAAATGAGCAGAATGGAAATTGCCTCGAATAACCACGATGAATTCGTTACATGCGATCGACATCCTACAGAAACAATTCTACTTTTTTTAATATGTGCATCATTCATGTCTTCCGAAGAATAAAAGTAAAATGTACGAGGATGGATAAATTGGATTTATTTATTGAAATACATACGCTTCGTACAAAAAAACACAGCTACAGGTGAAATTCTCATTTCCATGCCTCTTTGTATGGATGTGATTTTTTTTCATTCAATTCCATGGATGCAAAAATTTTGAAATTAAATTTTACAGATAAAAAAGTGAAATGTATTTTGTATCCGTGAAAACTTCTCCGCTTTTTTTTTGTACATTTGAGAATAAAATTTATCTTATTAGTAATACGATTATTTACTCATCTATTAAATTATTATTTGCTTTCAGTTTTAGAATATGAAAATTAGTCTGACGTTATTTCATTGTAATTGGGAAGAGTATGGATGTATACTGAATAATGTCTGAAAGTTTGAAAATTCTACGGTTGATTCTGAAATCGCGTTAAAATATGAAATGCCAGCCAAAAAAGAAGAAAATAAATATTGAAAATATATATTTTATTTTTGTGAGAGGGATAATGACATTTGTGTAAAATGATGATCGGATGCAATATGTGTTGGAAATATATTATAATATGAAAATTAAAATTTTCAAAATATCTCCTGGTCAGAAAAATCCCAAAAACTTTTTTACCTTTGTTCATCGTTATAGATTAAATTCACCCCGTGATATTTGGACAAAAACTTGCCAAAATAATTTAATAATAACATTTTCTTTATTCTTCTAATTCTATTTATTGCGAATTAAGGTAAGCTTATCAGTAAAATATATTCTTTATATATAATTTGCTTTTGTGACGATTGGTGAGGTGTATACGAAGCGACGAACATGAAGCATTCCTTTATTCTGCATTAACCTGCGAAACATACAACCCTTCGTGATGAAGGTTAAAATCGAACTCCTCGAGAATGTCTTCGTCTCTTGATACAACTTAAATCTCACGTGTCTCGTGAATAAAAGTATTGCTGTACATCCTTGTTAACAGCTTGCCTGTTACATACTCCCCCTCTGGTTTCGTGGACGTCCCGGCAAGGAACCAGCAATAGGCGTTGTGGGAGGTTGTTCAGTGTTCTTGTTAGTTCCAACTTTGAGTGGTCGTCCCTTCTTTCGTGATGACACTACGGATACAGCATCCGGTTTCGCACATGGTGTGAGAGCAGAAGTACGATATACGCTGACAGTGACACCCGATTTGGCCGGATCAGCGACTATGTACCTCGTAGGCGATCTCTGAGCTAGCACAGGGTACGATCCATTTCGTTGTGGCGTGAACTTTGTCGACCAGTTCTTCCTTCGAGAACTCTGCTTGGAACCGTTGTCAACATAACCTTTGCGTTCATCCCGTTTTTGTTCCACCTTCTGCTTCACAGAAACTCTTGTAAGGCTTTGCAAGGGAGTCAACCTGTTTCCACGACTTCTTTGGGCATGGCTGCGACCTTCTGATCGACGCGCGTTAGGGTTTTGATCAGAATATTTAATGCCGCTCCCCCTGCATTTATCGTTCCCTTCTGTAGCACTGCTTATACTTGTTTGGGTCCTTGACTCATGGAAGCTATTGCTAGACGTTATTGTTTGGCTTGGCATTTTACAACGATGCAGTCTGTGATAATATCCTGGTGATCCTGGACTGCGTCGCCTGGCACCGGAAAGTTCGACTCGTTCGTTCCTGCGGAAACGTAAGTCTAGTACTTGCCTGCCTGTCGGAGTAACTCGTGGTTGCCTTTGCACCGATTGGTGATGAAAGCTTCTTGCGGATCGGTGGATTTCGCTATGAACAGCAAGACGTGGATAGCCAGAAACATGACGTGGATAGTCACGGACGCGACCTGTTTGGTTCCTGAGACGTCTAGACCGATCCCACCGCTGAGGTTTCGATGCCATATCACCATGGTGAACTTCGCCTTTGGGAGCGTCTCCTCCCCCTGGACTGAAAAAATTTTCATTCTTTTTCCACGACCTGTTCAGCACTTGTTTCCGTTGCTGTCCTTCAACTTGTCGTAGTTGGCAAGAATTCAAGTTAACATGCTCTACTACATGTTGAACAGTTTTAATCGTAGACTCGTTCACAAAGTGAAATCGCTTCCAAGTATTTTCCCCGAAGAACCATTGCCTTCGCTTGAGATCCAACACGATACCAGCTTTCTCTAGAAAGTCGATTCCCAAAAGAGTTCTGTTACCGACGATTCCAGGAAGAACTATAAATTTCGTCCTTAGTCGCTTCCATTGGATGTTGACCAATACCGTTGTGGTCCACACATTCACCGTTGATTGCTGTCCGTTTGCAAGACGCATCTCGATAGTTTCCTGATGGAATTTGGCGTTTTGCTCTTTCAAAATACGATGCAGAGTATCACTTGCGATACAGTGCGTAGCACCGCTGTCGGCACAGGCAGTTCCCACTTTACCATTTACATGAATTTTTAACAATGCTACGGGTTTTGTTACAGAAGAGCATAGATTCAGTTCCAACTGACCAAACTGAGCGGTTGTCGCTGTCATTTCGGGATTACAGGTCGGACACTGCGCTCTAATTACCCCCGGATATCCACATCCATAGCAGCTTACAGGTCGCTGCTCATCCAGGCTGATCATGGGAAGTGTCTGTTCATGTGCACGAATCACTGGTTTTGATGACGTCCATGGGTATTTCCTCGGTGTTTGCTTTCGACGACCCTCGACATCGTACTGCTGGTTGAATTTCTTTGGGAAAGTACTCCTGGCATCTTCATACGCGTCGAGTTTCTCCGCTAGTTCCGATGGGGAGATCAACATGGCCCATACATCGATGAAATGTTCTTTCACTTGTGGAGGGCACTTCTTCTTCATCTGATCAGCTATGACTAGATTAATCAAGTCCTCGAATGTTGTGACCTTAACTTCTGTTAACCACCCTTCAAGATACGTTTTCAACTCAAAATAAAAATCACGCCATGAACTCTCCGAGTTCTTCCGATGCTCTACAAAAAGCTGTCGAAATCTGTCCGCATGTAGCTTAAATCGCTTTAACAGCAGTTCCTTGAGATACCGATAGTCCTTGAACTTCTCGTCAGGCTCCCTGGCACAGATCCTAGCCACCTCCTTCGGTAAGCTATTGATGAGATACGTAATCCACAATTCTTCCGGAATATGGTGTAGTCTCATGTGTCGTTCGAACAGGACCAGGAACAATGAAATGTCATCTGATGATTCAAAACGTGGAACCGACACTTGAAAGTCCCGATTTGTCACAGCCGGTCGAACGGAAGCTTGGCACTTCTCCGCTTCTATCCTCAGTCTCTCGAGTTCGAACTGCATTTCTGCTCGCCGGTTCCTCTCTTCGGCATCTTCCCGTCGAATCCTCTCCTCTGTTTCTTCTCGTCGAATTCTTTCTTCTGCTTCTTCTCGTCGAATTCTTTCTTTCTCTTCGGCATCTTCCCGTCGAATCCTCTCCTCTGTTTCTTCTCGTCGAATTCTTTCTTTTGCTTCTTCTTGTCGAATTCTCTCTTCTACGAGGGTCTGTATCACTCCTTTTGCGAAGACCTCATCGTATTCTTTACTGGACGTAATCAGCTTCTTCAGCTCTATCACTTTCATCTCGGGTTCGGTAGGTTCGCCCATCTCTTCGGCAAGGCGACGGAGTTCGTCTTTTCGATATTTCGCCAAGTATGCCATTTTCACTCACTTGGTACCTAATTAGGATGTCCGCTTAGCTAAAAACACTCACGCGTCTATTTTAAACGTTGGGCGCCAATGTGACGATTGGTGAGGTGTATACGAAGCGACGAACATGAAGCATTCCTTTATTCTGCATTAACCTGCGAAACATACAACCCTTCGTGATGAAGGTTAAAATCGAACTCCTCGAGAATGTCTTCGTCTCTTGATACAACTTAAATCTCACGTGTCTCGTGAATAAAAGTATTGCTGTACATCCTTGTTAACAGCTTGCCTGTTACACTTTAAATTTTAGAAAAGTTTGAATACAATTAGTACCTTCGGAAATTGTATTTTGGAAGAATACAGAGAGATGGTAACGAATAATGTCAGAAAGGATGGAAATTCTAGGGCTGATTCTAAAATTAATAAAAGGTATGAAAAATGATCTGTATAAAAAGAAAATTTATTTGTAATAATGAAATTTCTTTTTAATAATTAAAAACATTGGAAGCAATATGAACATTTTCACAGCTCCGAATCAAAAATATCAATTACTAAAATTTTCAACTTTGTTTATTGTATGAATAAAACTCACACTGTGATATGTGGACAAAAGATTTGGATTGATTTGGATTCAAATCAAAGATTTTTCAGTGATTTTGTATCGCTAATGTCGAATCTGGCACTGGTTTTGTCAAATTGGTTCTAGTTTTAGAGATAAAATGATAGGCAAATTTCAATGGTAATACATGTAAGTAGCTTACAAATCACATTCGAAAAGTGCGAAATGCAATTCAATAACATACTTAATATCAATAAAGACCACTGAGATGTATGGTCATGACGTAAATGCAATAATATATTGAATAAATTAGGAAAATAAATAAAGAACTGAAAGTAAAAATTCGACGCAAAGATGACTGCATTGAAATGTTAGGAGTATGCATTATCTCAAAAACTAGTGCCACTTCGACAAAAAACCAGCACCAGTTTTAATATCATCAGCCCCAACATACCCTGAATCCGTTGGAATTTCTTAGGTAACATGGAAAAAATGTTTTTTGTTGAGCGGTGTTTTGAAATTGAAATGGAGTATAAAAAATAATCAGCAAAAAGATTGTTTGTTATAATGACACTTCTTGTAAAATAAAAATTGAAGAAAATATGAAATTTTTACACTTCTCCAAATCAGAAAAAAATCGATAAATGAGATTTATATCTTTGTATATCATCTGGATAGAACTTACCTTGCGATGTTTGGGCAAATAGCAACCACTGATTGATTTTTTGGTTATTTTCTTGCGAACTGAAATAACTGAACATGGGATAACATGAATATAAAAAAAATATTAATCTCCATATTTCCCGTATTTCTCACTCAGCATGTTTTATCAACAATCACTGCATACAATCGTATTCCACAAACCCATGGTTTATCATTGTTTAATGCTTTACGATTTCTTCGAGAGGAAAGAAGCAACGGATACTCGGAATGATTTATAGGAACCCTATGGAATTTCTCTCGGAGAAGTTTTTAAATTAATTTTCGAGTAGACCTTTGTAAATCTCAAAAACCCTTTTGCTTCTTAAAATTTAGACTTTTCCATACGAATTTCTCGTACATGTGCGGCGAACTTTAAGATCGAAACTTTCGTATCGTGAATATTTATAACTTCAAAGTCAAGAGAAGTAGTCTTCTCGCACCTGTATCGGTATACGTATCAGTGAACTGGCGCACTGCAAATTGGAATGCTGTACTTAGCAGGCCAACTAAAAAATCCGCCGACTCTGATTTGGGGTGAAACTTTCTGGAAAGTCTGCAAATTGTATTCAGTTCAGAGAAGTTGAATGATTGTTTTCACTCCAATGATTGTGCATCGGTTAGAGAATTTGTTATCAGTTTCCGAAACAGGCGATATATTAGAGAGTGAGCGTTAAGACGTGAAAAAATGTTTTTCGCCTGGATCGAACATGGGACCTGACGGCAACCTTAACAGTGATAGAGGAGTATCTTATCACCACGCCACTCGGGTGTTGCATATTACCAGGGAGCTACCCTACAACACTATATTGTTAAATGTTCAATGGATTATTATTATTCTGTAGAAATTCGAACATTCTGCTGGTGTATAGCAGAAATAGCGGGGTCCCCCCCCCCATAAAAAGTGGTGATTGTTGAATATACATACAGCACGCATTATCATTCGTGGATTATTCTCGAAGGCTTTTTGCCAGAATACCGCCTGTTTGCGCCCCGCGCACTCCCTCAGAAAAGGAAACGCGTCTGGCACGATGCGAGGAACACGCGACTCCGACCCAACTTCAATGAGTCAATTTATCTTCAGTGACGTCGTTGCGCCGCTGTGGTTATTTAGTGGTCATAGTGACGGACTCGCATTACGAGGATCCGGGTTCGAACCCCACTGTCACCACAGTGGTAGTCGGCTGAAATTGGTTTCCTGTGGTTCTCAACTTCGAGGTGCAAATGCGAGCCAATCGCGAGGGAACAGATTCGAACCCCGCAAGCGTCGCAGTGTTGGTCGGCTCAAGTGGGTTTTTTAACTTACGGCCTTATTCACCGACAGAGTCTAAACTACAATCGCAGGTTAAAGGATTAGAGATCGACACGAGTAGGTAAAATCCTGAATTTAACCAAACCGTGTCGATCTGTATTCCTTTCACCTGCGATTGTAGTCTAAACTCTGTCGGTGAATACGGCGGTTCGAGGTGCAGGATGTGGACTGATCTCCCAATTTGAATAAAAGAAGTCTCTCTGCCGAGAGCGAACAGACTTGAAATACGATAATGGAAATTATGTAAAGCAGAACAAGAGAAATTAAATAAGTTTTTGTTAATTCCATTTAATATTTTTAATTCGATAATTTTTCACTTATGAATCCAACCGGCGACTTCGAATTATACCAACAGAATAATCGCTGCCGTTGGTGCCATATAAGGCTTTTTTTCTATTCACTAATTTTCGAACTTGATTGCGAGTATATTTTCAAACAAAAATACTGCCCACAACTAGTGGCGGACACAGGTCATTACAAAAAATACATAATTAATACTCATCACTGGTTTTAGAAAGTAGATAACAGCACCAAATCAATCGGACTGGCCACAAACATCGTACTGACACAAAAACTAAAACTCAGGCGTCTGCAACTTTTGCTTAAAAAATGTAGGATAGATGACAGCACCCCTACGAAACAAAAATGCATATCTGACATCATAAAACGTGTTAGGATAACACATAATTTACATAGAACACACGTTCCGGCACTCATTAGTTAGAAATTTCTCAGTGGAGTGTTTGCGAGGTGTATGTACGGTACAATTCAGTCTAGACACTGATTCTCGTCATTCTTTCTGGTTGGGGGGAATATGGAACACGCCAATATGAGGGAAAAGCTGGACGCTTCATGTTATAATCAGGCATAATTTTAGATGGCCACGCATCTTTACGCATGTCTCTTAGAGGCAACCTGATCGTTCAGAGGTACTGACATCTTAAAATCCTATATGCGATAAGATTATCCTATATGCGAGGGTAATCGCAGATTTCCACTAACTATCAAACAGATAGGAGCTGCTTTGGTGCAGAAAGTGTGATTGATGAATTCGAAAGGAATGTGTATATAGTATTTTTTAACCACTTCACCCGCATCAACGAGATATCTCGTCATCTTGAAAATCTTTTATTTTAACGATGACAGGTCCAGATATTTTATAAAGAAATAAGCAGACTTACAGCATGGAGAAGAGATTATTTTCACAAAAAAAAACTGCATTTTCTTTCATTTTCTTTTCATTATATATAAATTTTTTGAATTATTTTTTTTTCCATTCTATTTCATTGTTTATTCATACCATTCTATTTTTTTCATTTAATTTCATTTTTCTTTTCATTTGTTTTATTTCCTTCATTTTATTTAATTTTTCATTTCATTCAGTTTTTTATTTGTTTAATTTTTTCATTTTATTTAATCTTTTCTTTTCATTTTATTTAATTTTTTCATTTCATTTTATTTAATTTTTTCATTTCATTTTATTCAATTTTTTCATTTCATTTTATTTAATCTTTTCTTTTCATTTTATTTAATTTTTTCATTTCATTTTATTTAATTTTTTCATTTCATTTTATTCAATTTTTTCATTTCATTTTATTTAATTTTTTCATTTCATTTTATTTAATTTTTTCATTTCATTACATTTTTTAATTCATAACGTTTTGTTTTTATTCATTTAATTTCATTGTTTTTATTCATTTCATTTCATTGTTTTTATTCATTTCATTTCATTGTTTTTATTCATTTAATTTCATTGTTTTATTCATTTAATTTCATTGTTTTTATTCATTTCATTTCATTGTTTTTATTCATTTCATTTCATTGTTTTTATTCATTTCATTTCATTGTTTTTTTATTTCATTTCATTTAACATTTTTCATTTTTCATTTTGTTTTTTTGTTTCATTTCATTCTATTTTTTCTTTCACTTCATTTTTTATTTTTATCATTTCATTCTATTTCCCATTTTATTTATATCTTTTGTTTTATTTCTCTTTAAAACAATTCTCAAAAGTGGAAAAATGTGTTTGTGTCCAGATATAAACACTGTTTAGAAATCGTTAACATGTATAAACAATTTTTCACCCAACGCTTTATTTGTAGTTTTATAGCGAAACGGTGGAAATATTACATTTACGTGGGAATCTAACAATTGTTCGCTACGAGAAGAGCAAAATTGATACGTTTAATCAACAAATGCTTCTCGTTTTATTATCAATGCGTTCTACTTTTGTTTTTTTGAGATTTTGTTTTGCCGCTCTCACAATTTCAATCTATTTGTAAAAGGCACAAGATCGATCGGAAGCAGGAAAGCTATTAAAAGTTTTCCCCCGGAAGACCTCCAGGATTTCGATTCCGGAATTCAAATTAATTCTAGGAGCGTACCTTTTCATATTTGAACAGGATACTGCTATTAATTCTTTGTTTTCTACCGCTCTCTCCTCATCCTATGCTTACTCTGGCAGCCTCATTTTCACTGCGCTTTCTTCGATGCAATTCGCCATCCTCTATTCCGCTTCGAGAATACTGATCATCGACGGCCGAAGCTATCCATACAACCGGAATGCAAAATTTCAATTAAGTGCGCGAGTACTCCACTGCTAGTGTTTGCAACAATTATTGCTCCCTATTTTCTCCCCGTCTCTCTCTCTCTCTCTCTCTCCCATTGATAGGAATTCCTTTCAACGAGCCCGAGCAACAGCTGGTTTTGAGAAGCAATATCTCCAGTGAAGTAAGGTACTCTCTTGAAAACCTTCGGATGTAATTTTATTTCATAGTGTTTTCTCTCTCTCTCTTCAATTAGACTAATGCGGTTGGCCGGGAATCCAAATAGTTATGATATGGATTGAGATTCAATCATAAGGAAAACTGATATGATCCGGAATAATAACAGGGGCGAAACCAGATAAGCTATTAGCTCCTTTACTCCCCATAAACTAATTAAAGTTCATTTTAATATGTTAACTTGTTGGGAATAAGCAACAGGTCTCACTCTCACGCCGACGGGGAGGGTCGTTAGTTGTTAAGGGGCCGTTCAAGTATCACGTCATCATCGAGGGGGGGAGAGGGGATTTCCGATTTGCTGACTTTTGATGACAAGGGGGGGAGGGGGGGATTGGATAATGCTTACGTCATCATTACTTTATGAAAATATCAGTTAGGATTCAGAGGGGCAGAGCTGATGACGAAATTTTGCTCACGGGGGGGGGGGGGAGTTAAAAAGGCTAAAAATTTGCTTACGTAATACTTGAACGTCCCCTAAGTACCTAAGTAGACAAGTATGTAAAACGGATTCAATTTTTAAGTAGTTAAATAGGCCCTATATGCGCATGCACCAGTGTGCACGGCGTTGTATTATCAACGAACATTGAGATTACTTGGTCACTCACGGTGGGACAGTTTTTTGAATACAGTAGAACCTCGTTTATCCGAACATCAGTTTTCCGAACAACTCGGTCAACTTAACTCGTTTTCAGTTTTCTACAGTCAATGATGCTCAACAGTTGGTATTTTCTTGGAACTCGAATCCTCTTTTCTCTCAAGTCGATAGCTTCGCTCTATTGTACAATAATTCACTTCCAAACAATTGTACCTACCGTACCTGTGAGCTATAGATACGTAAGTAGGGGGCAGATTCGGGTACACTGTATGTAGTTATTGACAGTAGTACACTGTATTTAAGATTGACAAGCAAAGAAACGTGTGAATAGGAGCAGATTTAACTGTCATTTTTTTTTTCGTCTGACGAATTCATCTTAAATTCAATTTACTCCTTCGCTTCATCGAATTAGTTTCGAAATCGATTTTCCGAACTTTTCAATTTTCCGAACACTCTTCGGTCCCGATGTGTTCGGATAATTGAGGTTCTACTGTACTTCATGACTTAAAATTTAGTTAACTACTGAACTATTTGACGAGTGCAAACAGGCCTTTACGAAAATGAAATTAACAAAGGCATTTGAGAAAAAAAAGGAATAAAATGTTATTCTGAATTTATTTTCTCATCCAATCATTTTCTGACGGTTAACGGTTGAGTTAGGTTTCTGAACTAAACAAATGTGGTAAGACTAGAACATCCAATCTTCAGCGTACATGCTCAACCTATGATTCCCGGACCAAATGTTGCCATAAGAGTCATCAGATGTGACCCGCTATTTAAACCTTATTTTTGTATAAATGAACCAGATTTCGAATTTCATAACTCCCATTTTAAACGGTGATTCGGGTCATTCGAAGCTATCCATACAACTGGATTGCAAAATTTTATTTGAGTGCGCAAGTAGTAGTACACAAGTAGCCACTGCTAGTGTTTTAAACCAACTATTCTTCCCCCTCTCTCTCTCTCATCTCGATAGGAATTATTTTCACCGAGTCAGAGTAACAGCTGGTTTTGGGAGGTAATATCTCTAGTTATAGAGAGTCTCTTGAAACTGTTCGGACGGAATTTTATTTTCACTCACTCTTTCTTTCTTCAATTAGACGAATGCGGGTGGCCTGGCCACCAAATAGTTATGATATGGATTGAGATTCAATCATAATGAAAATTTACGTGATATTGAATAATAGCAGGGATGAAACTAGATAAGCTATTAGTGCTTTTGCTCACCATAAACTAACTCAAGATCAGTTTAATGTGACATCTTATTGGAAGTAAGCCACCGGTTGCTTATAATTACGAAAGCAATTTGGCAAATGCATTTGCAAAAGCTGAAAAGAATAAAATGAATTGCGGATTCGTTCTGCAATCAAATGAGTATTCTGACGGGCGAATTACGAACTAAATCAACGTCACGAAATTAGCGCTCTGTACAGCAGCAGTTCATCAATTATATATGACGTAGTTGTTAGGGGTCTGCAGCAAAATGAATGACATAAAATTATTTTTAAAACCTCATATATTACGTAGAGGCAAAAGTAACCTGCCGGGTTGCTGTCAAATTCGAAAGCCAGTTGAGAGAGAGCACGTCTTAAAATACGTAACAAGCACTACTCAGACCCAAACTTACGTTAGGAAAACACAAAACAAAAATACTCAGCACATTTTTTCAATTCAAAACTGTCTGGCATTCAATCCTTGAAGTTGGCAAAAAACCACAAAAAAAAAGATTGAAAAACTACTACTACTACTCAACTGTACAAGTGCCTTATAAACATTCCTCTCGGGAATTTCTAACTAATCGGTACAAGCAGGAACGTGTGTGTATGTGTAAACGCGTTGTCTTAAAGTATATATGTTGTCAGAGTTATATATTTCTTTTCCGTGGTGCTGCCATCTGGCTTCCATATGTTGGAGTATGTCTTTATAGCTGTCTTCCATATGTTGGAAATGCGTATATTACGAAATATATTGTGTGAACATGGACACTTAAGATTAATTTCATATCACATGGCTAATCATAAAGTTTCTTTACAAACCAAGTGAAAGGTGCTCAACATGTCCATCTTGGGATGCACGGCATATGTCTATACGGTAGTCAAATTCGTCCCAAACTTTTGCGAGCATGTTTCTATCCACTGTGAGTGGACTTCTGTGGACTACGTATGAAACGCTGTCGGATGCGCTCCACATTTTCGTCTGACATGAAGAGAGTTGGCAAGGGGCGCCCTGGGGTGGCTTCGCCTGACAGATACACCGGTATGTTTTCCCCGCCACGTCCGCGGTCTTATGACAACTGTGCTTATATTGCAATAGCGATATAGCCTGGACGTGCTCGGTTCATTCTGTATTCTGCCATCTGCAGTTCATATTTTGAGGTGAAAACGGGAGATGCCCGATCTCTTCGCTAAAAAGTCTCGCCGCAGAGAGCAACAGGCCTACAAATGGTACAAATATTCAATTATAATACTTCACTCACTTCACTTCTGAAATATAGATGGCACCACGAGAAAATAAGAAACAACACTGTAGATACGCACTCAGAGTGTTTGGTACACACACTTACACTTTCGGTATAACAACTCACTAGGTGGTAAATTGTCCATGGCGATAGACTTGAGTTGTGTTCGGTTTGAAATAAAAGAAGGAGAGGTACGAGTGTTCAAGCATTGCATTTTATTCGTGGTTTAAAAAATTGATGCAGAGATGGCAGCACTATAGCATTTGCATAGAAAAAATTTCACGTTAGGTTCAAACACATACACGCACATTTTCCAGCACACATATCCTAGGTCTTTTTCGACCGCAGTTATATCTCTTCATTGAGACAGAACTGTGGGCCATGATCCGGTTAGGAGGAGGATGTCCGAAAATTGTGCTTCGTCCGTTTGAAATATCATTATATAGGATGACACCTGATAGAAGACAATTTATTCAGAATATACTGTGCCAATAACTTTTATAGGAACTGCAGCATTCACAAAAATAAAGTTTTACTTTCACAAAATGTACAACTAAAAATCCAATCATCATTTTGATGCGTATAATAATATTTCTCCCATTGAAACGGCAACAGCCGAAATTGTGTACGAATGCTTCCTAACGAATGAATGTGTACGTCGAAATGGAATTTATCTGAAAGTTCGGGTTGTGGGCCAAATGACTTTTGTGTGCGCGTGAGATTTTATATCGATTTCCTTTGATGATGTGGCTGCTGTGGAAACGAACGAGCCTTGATGGTTCGAAGGAATGTAATAACGGAAGCCCGAACTTGAAAATGCTCGTCATTCCTCTTTATTGCGTTCTTTCTCCCCGCCCCCCCCTTAAAACCTATCGTATCTTCACTTCTCCCTCAACCCCCTGCGGCGTTTCTAGTAATTAAATCAGTAACTTAGATACAGAAATCTTCAAGCATTTCACGAATTTCCATCGCCGGGGACATCGACCATTGAAATGGATCTTTCGACAAAACGTTACGTTCGACAAAATTTAACGAAATCGACGGACCACGATCAATCGTTGGGAGATAAATTTTCTCCGGC
This sequence comes from Pholcus phalangioides, assembly GCF_987345545.1. Taxonomy (NCBI): domain Eukaryota; kingdom Metazoa; phylum Arthropoda; class Arachnida; order Araneae; family Pholcidae; genus Pholcus; species Pholcus phalangioides. Next base: position 23,734,995 of record NW_028301607.1, on the reverse strand, counting down.
GGAAATTTATCTCTCTCTGCTGTTATGCATTCGAATTTATCTCGATTGTAGTCCGAATGATCATGAATCATTATTTCCTATTTAAATATTCAGAATCATTATTATTTATCATAAATTATTTTTTAACTTAAATATAATTAAATAATATCGATAGTTGCCTTCATAATTATTTGTCTAATAGTTGGTATTCCAAACACTCTGTGAATATCCAGATTAATAATCCCAGGCTGAGAAAATGTAATGAAAATTTTATAATGAAGACATCTCTTATAATACATGAAAGATATTTGTGTGTGTGAAAATTGCTCATGAGATTTTCATGTTATATCATCCTATTACTACAGTGTTTCTTAACCTTTTTTTTTTCTCCCATGGCCCCCTGACTTTTATAGTCCCTCCCCCATCACCCAAAAGCGAGACCCTTTTCCATTTATTGATTTGACCTCTTCAGTAAATATATAGTGAACAAAATTTTTATAGTCGATCTCCACGAGCCCCTGGACAAGATTTTGGTGAACCTCGCTCTTCTAATGGAGGGAGGGTTCCCATGTTGGGCCGTAGCAAAATCGTGGGTCCCCGGGCAAAAAAGGTTTTCTGGGGGGGGGGGGGCTCATACTCATCTGGAAGGAACAGTTTATAAATATTCGCTTACTTTAGCTCGATAGCACCAGATCTCATCATGTAGGGCCCCCCCCCCCATGTACATGAAGGCCATGCGGTAAGATGAGCCAGGTCCTATGGGAGAATTCTGATGGATTCTGAAAATATTCACAGTTTTTCCCATCATATATCACTCAAAACATTCATTTCTTTACATCTGATTGTTTTGGAAGCCCTCTGGGGGGCTCCTCTCATAACCCCCTGTCATAGCTTCCTTTCCACAGGATTTCCACCCGTGGCCCTTATTAGAACATTCCAGTACTACAAGAAGGCCATATACCCCCGGTTGAGAATCACTGGTTTATTATTATGTTGTATGAATTATATTTCAATTGATAGTCAGTTTTCATCACTCTATCGTGTATTCGAATCTTTAATAAGATATGAATTTTTTATGTTGAATATTTGTTGAGCTATGTTACATTGCCGTTGCTATTGTTTGGGGTGATCTGTTTGGTCATTCGTATCAGACCACGGTCATTTTCTGCAAGCCAGGCCTAATTAGACCGAGGCCTATAGTTAATAACAGATTTCAAACGGCAAAGTTATAATTTTTTTAGCTCTCGCCGACAGGTTGTCAACTTAGAGATAATATGCGATGGTATCCCCCCCCCCCCCATACAGTGCCGTAACTAACCGTTCCTGTGCACTGCGCAAGAATTTGTATTTAGGTCCCCTTCTTGCTCATTCTGGGCCCCTTGGAAGAGGGCAAGGGGCCCCTGTGCGGAAGCACCTGTTGCACCCGCCTAGTTACGGCACTGCCCTCATATATATTTACTCGTACGTCGTGGGTACAAAAACTCCGATCCCGGTCAGTCTTAAGCACCAGAGGTGAGTTGGTGACCGTATTAATGATTAATGAGAGACCGAATGAATAACTTTATCAGTGACCGTGTGAGTGAGTATTCGTAGGATTGACCGTATGAATGACCGGGTGAGTGACAGAGTGAATGACCGAGCGTGAGGGTTGAGTTATCGAGCGAGTGAGAGGCGGTATGACTGCCTCACTCGCTCATTTGCTCACTCATCAACTCTCCTGACTCACTTGATCAATCACATGGTAATTTAATCACCATGTATGCCACTTTGTGTCGATTATTTGTTTGTCGGTCAATTGTCTTAGCACTGAATTTTACCAGCGGTAAATTTCCCTTTCGGCATACATCTGAATTCACCGCCGGAAAATTCAAATATAAAAGTTATTTTTTTCCGGCGGGGAATTGTTAGCGATGAATTTTCTGCCCACGCATTTCTAGGGTTTCTCTTCGCGAACTCGATACATTTTTGCTGCACCAAATCTATTTTGAACACGTTTCAATTGAGACAACTGAACGGAAATGACTGATACTTATGACGTGTTAATTTATGTGAATTGCCACTATTGCCACGTCCTCGCGTAGATGAAGTCTTCGGGCAGCTATTAATTATATAAATATTTCTATTTTTGAATGACAAAAAACCGGTAGCTCAAAAGAAGAAGCAATTCCCACAAATTTGATTTCAATGAACGGGCTTCAATTATCTTGATGAATGTCTTCCCCTCGGAAAAAAAAAAGTATCAAGTTATTTTAGTGATATATAAATCTTTATATATACCGATAAACTTCCACCATCGAAGGGTAACGCTAAAGTCTTTTTTAGACGTATGAGACTCCATATGAAAGATATTCCTCGCAGCATTCTGATCTTTTAATGCCTTTTATTCATGTATATTTCATACCGAGCATGGGTTTATGAAATTGCGATCACGTTATCACTAATATCGCCTGAATGCGTTGCTGACTCTTCATATCATGTCAGCATTAAGGCACCCGGCAAGAAACAATGCCGGTCACGTCCGGGGCTCGTATTAGAAATATATCCTTTCCTTTCCCCGATGCTAGTCAATTCATCAACATCATTCTTTCCAACAGAACGGAGCGCAATAATTTGCTATTATCCGACAAAAGAAAATAAAAACTTTCTCTCGCTCTTAATCGAGTTGATAGAATTGAGCCGAAACATCCCCATGACCATAATGATCATTTTATAGACTAAAAATTTTGCTTTCATCCATTCTTCTCACTTGCATCGCACAAAGACTATAGTTATTTAAGACACGAGTGTAGTCATATTATTAATAAGATAATGATTAATATATTTTTTATTAGCATTTAATGTATGCAAAGGTTTACAACAGCTGGCGGATGCAAAAGATTAATACAGGAAAGAAAGAAAATTCCCAACTGCGATTGAGGGGAATCGAACCCGCGTCCTTTCACTTGCCTGATGGCGTTATTCAGACAGAGTAAAATGGGAAAATTTAGAGGAGACCTTCATCCAGCAGTGGATTGAAAATGGTTGTTGATGATGAATAGGATTTTAACATGGGGCTACGATCTTTGGGCAAAATCACTATTACGCCACTAAAAGATGAGGCGGGACTCAAGAGGCAAGGTGTTGAAATGCTTTAGTAGAGAATATAACTTCCATTAAAGGTAATAAATTGGTTATTATGCATAATCACCAATCGTCTCCGCAAGCATCATAAATGTATCACTCTTATCGGTGGTTACGCATAAAACCCGTTGGTAAGTATGACAACACTAAAAAAACATTCATTTTTACGGGTAATTATACATAATACAAACGTACTTGGTTAATTCGATAAATAGTTCAGATTTTACGTTTTAGCGGTGATTATGCATTATTCCCTAGTGTAATTGATGGATTTGATGAAGGTGAAAAACATTCACAAATGAGTCTAGTGTGTTCAGAATCATTTTTAGAACTCATTTCAGAATCAGAGAAAGAAATAATTCTGAAATTACTGGAAAAAAATTATTATTCCAGAATTAATTATAGAAATTATTTCATAACTAAAGAGAAAATTTATAATTAATTAAAGAAACGATTAAAAAAATTCAAAATTGGTGATAAAAATTTTGAAAATTCATATGTAATGAAAAAGAAATGCTTTCAGAATAAAACAAAAAAAAGCTTTTTATAATTTTAGAATCTCTGTCTATCTCAAGTCAGTGTTGGTCAATCCGACGCCACTATACTTCAGTCCGTCTGAATTTGTAGATTCTCTTACGTTTATATATATCACAGTATGAGTAAAGGGGGCCTCATGAAAAATTTTAATTTGGCCCGCAACGTCGAGGAGGCCTGATGTAAACTAAGTCCGGATATATTTCTAAACCTAGACTCATGTATTAAAATACAAAAAATACAAAAAAAAAAAAAAATAAGCAGTCGGTTCTTCATTGCATTCATAAACTAGGGTGACATTCATCTATACTAATATATTTCCAATTCCCCGTTTTGATATGAAAATTCGATGATCACCCTTTTCTTTGATCCTATCAAAAAATGTGAAAAAAAATCTGAAAAGGAATGAACGATAGGTAACTTTCTGACGATAGAAACTCAAAAATGAATGTATTAGAGAGCTTATATTGCATTTCAATACATCAAAATACATCATTATTAACATAGGCTTGAATCCACGTTGGACGCAGCCCAACCAAGAGAACAACCAAGTTTTCAAAATGGATTTATTACAATGGAATCACATCCAGACAATCAGGGAACTCACAGAGAGATAAAAGGAATACGAATTACCCTTGTGTATGCCCTTTATTGAATTTGAGAAAGCGTTTGATTCTGTCTTCACATTTGCTGTTGTTAAAGCTCTAGCTGAAATTGGGGTAGAGAAAACTTATATCAATGTCATTAAGAAAATACTATATGACAAAGCAACTGCAACCATTAGTTTGGATAAAGGAAAAGAAAGGATTAAACTCTTGGAAAAGGAGTCCGGATAGGGTGATACTATCTCGCCAAAGCTCTTTACCGCTGTTTTAGAAGAAGGATTCAGTGAACTGGATCGGGATGAGAAAGGAATTAAAATAAATTAGGAATTTTTGTTAAACATTTGTGTTTTTTCCGATGACATTGTTATTACCAACAGTAATCCAGACGAGCTAGAAGAAATGATACAAGAACCTGCGAAGGTAAGTATTCAGGCGGGTCAAGTCTATCGGTATCTTCTAGAACTTATATATTGTATTTTTATTAAAATAAATTCAATTTTCGTGCAAATAAGTTTCGTTTTGTTAACATTTCTTACTTTTTATCCCCTTCAGACCCAAGCATTCATTTTTTGTCATTTTCAAAATGTTATTTGCATTTTGTTACTCAAAAAAGACATCAAAAACATAAATGCCAGCAAATCTTTATTTTTCAACTTTTTTCCCTTCAAATTTCCAATTATTTGTAAAGAAAATAATTCAAATTGTTCAAATTTTTCAGTCAACATGATGCAGGATATATTCATCATCAAATACAATTTTGCCCAGAATTTTATTGCTAAATTTTATGCAATAAATCACACTTTTCCCGGAGTCACTGTCTCCTGGAAGCCATCTTATAGACCCCCCTGAAATTTCAACTTTAAGTGCTGCCCTCTGATGAAAGCCCTCAAAGTTCATATCACCATTTTTCAAACTAAAAACTTACACAATCCTTCAAGTATGGACTCGACTGAATGAAGTCAAAAGAGAAAAATTATTCAGTGAGAAAAAGCAACCCACATATTTGTGGCACCATGGTCTAAAAGGGTTAAATGAACTTTAATATGTTTGAGGCACCCTGTAGATATATAAAAGCATGCATTTTTTCTGCAAACAAAGATCGCAAACTGAATTTTTAAATTCCAATGAAGAAAAAAAATCTGTTTACGTAGAAACCATAAATTTTATGGGTCTCACAGAGAATTATCAGTATAAAATATTAACTTGTGTTTATCCGCAGTATTTCCTGGAGAATCATCATCATCATTCGGAAGAGAGAGTGGGCAACATGAAGTCGGGGGGGGGGGGGGGGCAAGTGAAATGGAATTACCGTCTCCTCTCTCAATACTATAAATCCTCTCAAAGATATATAAATTCTACGTGTCGTTTGCTCTCAACTGTGAAAGGGATTAAAGACTTTGGACAAGACTAATCCCATGTTGAATGGGATCGCCTTTCCAATTTGGCCATGTTATGTGTTGTGTTTTGTTCACTACTTTTTTATTTATCCGCCCGTTTCCGTCATTATAAATTTTTTCTTCTTCTTGTAATGTCGTATATTTTTCCTCTTAAACTTTGATAAGAAGTAAGTAATAAAAAAAATATATTCTCTCAATTGACTTTTTTTGTAACTTGAAGTTTGACATTTTTTTTCCCTTTCAAATTAATTTGTATATAGGAGGAAAAAAAGGTGAAAACTCAAGCTTAAGTAAATGAGAAGAGATCATTTTATGTAGCGGTTTGAACATTTTGATGTGAGTAATTTATATATTTTCTTATAACCTTTTTTTTAGTAATACGTAATTCTTTCTTATAAACCTTGATATTCTACCAATGGTTCAACATACGTGAAATTACCTTGACGTGTGGTAAAGTTTGTCAAACAATGGTCATTCTGTGAACATGAGGGCTAATTACACCGTGACCTTCAGTTTATTGCCGATTCCGAACGGCAATAAACCTTTCCGAACCTTTTATTATGTAAATGGTACAAATGGCCGGACATTTCGAAATGAAGACGTTGACTATGCACCATCGCGAATACCTCGAGGCCCGCAAAAAACCTATGATTTGCGACCTCTTACCTGGCTGAAGGACGATCAAGCGCTATATGACTGTAATCTAATCGTAGATGGACGGTTTCTACAAATTATCATATTGATAAATTAACTATTTATTCTAGTGATTACACCAAGATTTTATTCAATTCTATGTCGACAACACAGATTCAACATTTAATTTCATGAAAACCAACTCATTTTTATTTTATTCAATCTTTATTACAAAACAGATCGTGAGAATCCAGATTGAATTTTTCTTTTATGTTGATAATTTAATCTTTTTGTTGCCATGTTGCTCTTGCTATTTAATAAAGTTTACAGATACACCCATGCTTTCGAAACGCTTTGAAATCTTCCCCTGAGATGTGAGGCGGGGTGTGTCCGGTCCTTCAATGCTTAATGTCAGAATTGTGATTGTTTCGCGTTTTTTGCTGCCAGTGCCATCTGTCTCCCATATTTTGAAGTAAAGTTGGTAAATGCTTCAGTTTCATGTCATGTCAGTATCGCGTTGTATGTCTGTCTGTTCTCTTTGAAGAGAATGAGAGACTTTTTTGAATGAGACATGAGCCGGTTCGCATTCATGTTACTGAAATTGACTGCATTCCCCCTTTTTAAAATTTTACAGAAAAATATTCCCATCAGCAGTTCTATCACTGAGCACTCTTATGCTGAAATTTTTTCCACGGAGCTTGAACAAACTTTTACATTTCAAACAAAGCAAAAAGGAAAAACAACCCTCTATCGTAGGAGTGGTTGACCTTTGCGGGATACAGAGTATATACGAGAGAAAAATCAAGTCAAATATCCGACTAGGGAAAGAGAACACTTGGAATGTAATAAAATAGCTTGGGACTAGTTGTATCTCTTCAGCCGGGGGACAAAATTAATTCCGGAAAGGCTCCAACAACAGAACAATCACTGGACTTGGTAAAGTCACTTTTTTTTTTTACTATTTTTCTGTTCAGTTTGCCGTCATTTATCCCTTTGCCGTTTTCCTTTCATTGCGATGTTATTCTCGTATGTAGCAGGAAATAGTTATGACTTATATTCTTTCCTGTCTCTCTTATTATTCTTTTTATATGTATTCTTGACTCTGTCCAAGTAAATGTTTTCATAGATGATGATGATGGTGATGGGTACTTTCTCGGGATGGGCAGCATTCCAAAATAAGTTTTCTTGATGACATCACGTAATCTTTCTTTGAATTCCTCTTACTCCAATATGATGCTGCTCCTTTTCTTTTCTTTTATTCTGTCTTCTTGCAAAAAAAGAAAGAAAAGAATAAGGAAGGTAGAATGTTAAGTAATCAATAAATATGGCGTTCTTCTTCTTATTATTTTTTCTATTATTATTTTGCCTCTCTTTCTTTGTCACTTTTTGGTTGGTAATAGCCTTAGTGATTGACCTCGTTTGTCTGAAAGAAAAGAAAAGAATCTTTTTTTCCCTTCTATTTCCACTTGATCTATCTTTCGCGTATTATTATCATTATTATTATTACTGCTATACTTTTTGCCTAGGATTTTTTATTTTGTTAGTTCGTATTTAGCCGGACATTATCGAGCCGATGATGACGGTGATGACTTCAGTTGGCTCGGGTCCTCGAGATGAAATTGCAAATTCAACTGCACGTAATAATTTATTAATGAATGACGATATAACGAGAATCATTATTCAAAGGGAAATCGACGTCTTTATGACATTCGGATTTCATGTTTTATATAGCAATTTAAGTTTAAGTTCGCTGTTGGATTAATTTATGAATAATTTAGGTATCCTGTCTATTCTATAGATGAAAGAAATGTCCATTCCACACACAGTTTCGTTATTTGCTTGGTAAGGATTGATCGGTTCATTTCAAAAAATTCAAGTCCTACATGAGAAAGTGTATCGTATTTTTAAGGTGTTTCTGTTTGATGACCTTTTAAATAGTAACGAATATAATAAAATTGTCCATCGATTTCTTAAGCTCTGAAGCTTCTTTCGTTATTAGTAAGAATGATCTGAATGAAATGAGCAAAAATGGTTTCCCGGCCTTAACAATAACTTTTGGAATGTTTAATTTGGTTACCGTGATTTCCTAACAATGCGTTTCAGATATGAGCATGCCTTTACAATGGTTTGCCACTTTTTTAATTTTGTCAGTATTCTGCATGATTGTTCAAATACAAATACAAATACAACGCCACAACAGACAAAATGCCCAACGAGGTGGCTGTTTGCACTTGTGATGGTTTATCACTTTTTCAAACCTCTCAGTAATTGAAGAAAACCCGGGCAGCGCCTGGTATTACAGCTAGTAGATGATATACCTGATTCATAACAATAGAATTTTTATTCACGTACATTTTCACATTCAAGTTTGATTAATAAAGTATGCAAATATCTCTTTTCTGCCGATGAATTAATAGTTTTCTGTGAACTTTTCTTCGATGAATTGTATTCGGTGAATTGCTGTCAGTGAGTTTGAATTAATTGTTTTCAGTTATTTTGAATTAATTTCTTTCGTGGATTTGAACTATTTTAGGTGAATTTTCCATCGATAAATTGTTTGTTTTCTGTGAGTTTGATTTGATTGTTTTCAGTGAATTTTAATTAATTGTTTTCGGTGAATTTTAATTAACCGTTTTCGGTGGGTATGAATTATTTTTTCGGTGAACTTTCGGTTGATGAATTAACTGTTTTCAGTGAGTTTGAATTAATTTCTTTCGATGGATTTGGATTTTTTTCGGCGAACTTTCCTTCAACGATTTGTTTTCAGTGAGTTTGAATTAGTTGTTTTTTTTTAGATTTAAATTGATTGTTTTTTATTAGATTTAAATTGATTGTTTTTTATTAGATTTAAATTGATTGTTTTTTTAGTTTTAAATTGATCGTTTTCGATGAATTTAAATTAATTTTTTTTTCAGTGAACTTTCCGTGGATGAATTGATTAATTTCGGTGAATGTTTCATCAATGAATCAATTACTTTTTGTGAATTTACAGGAAACGTATGATGATATGAACGTATTGATCTATAGTTTATGTAACTGTAGCCTACATATACATATGTTAGTAAATTAGAGATTTTTATTTACGTTTAAATTCAGTTATATCCACCCTTAAATAGTCATTAAAGAACTTAGAAGCTGAAATTTCTTATTTTCAGAGCTGATTTAGATGTTGGTAGATTCATTAATTTTCTTCATTAAATAGATTGATAATAATTCTATAGATACCAGTAACAATTTTACTTTTGCTTTTTTTTTTCTAGTATGTTGTATTCAAATTATACGCACAACACTATCCAATCAATCATCTATAAATAAATTATCTACGGAATTTGATTCCTTATTCATTACGTTTCACAAAACACGCAAAAAATTGTGGATGAAAAACCACTCTTTATTGAAATTTTATTCCCCAAGTTCTCTTTTGTTGCATTGTGTGTGTCTCCTATTTTCTTATTCTTGGGAACAAAAGTTCTAAAAAAGGATCCACAGGGAAAAAGGTATTTAGTTCCAAGATATTGTCGTTTTCTTTTCACTGCGTTGATCGAATATTTCTTTTGTGTGTGTGTGTGTGTGTGTGGAGTGTTCCCCCTCCACCAATTCCCCAACCTGAATTGAATTTCTTTTATACGAATATTTAAATAAGACAGGTGGATTTTTTAGATGGTGGAAGGAAAAAACACCGAAAAAAATTATTTCTGACTATTATACAGGATTCAGCCTTTTTTTTAGCTGCATATCTTTAATTAATGTAGAAGAATTACCAAAAGGACGTGAAACGAATACGCAGTCAAACTCGGTAATAACGACACCTCGGCCATAACGTCAGTAATTGGCAGTCCTCCGGAGTTAGTCTCATAAAGAATGAGACTAAGATATGTTAACGAATCTTTCTTACATTGATGAAAATGAACCACCCCGGATATAACGAATAATTTTTCGTTACTCTTGTTTCCGTTTCAATGACGTTTTCCCAAGTAATTCTTGAACTTAGAGCCGATCACTTTCAGAAAATGTTCGCGAATTATTCTGCTTATACTTGACGCAGAAAAAAAAATTACATTTTTATACTTTATTATATAATATATATTATATAGTATATACTTAGTATTTACTCTATGACAACATGACATCAATGTACGTAATCGAATAAAAATTAATTCAAAATAAAGGAAACCGTTTAGTTCAAGTAAAAGAATGGAGATTTCATTGACTCAATCTCCTTTTACATTAAATTTTGAATTCAAAATTATTTAAGATTTAATTTAAAATAAGATTGAGTTGACGAAATCTTACACTTTTGCTTCATTTCGTGACGGAACAGTTTCCTTTCGTTTGAATGAATTTTTATTTGATTACGTACATTGATAATATGCTAGTTTATTTTTAAGCTTACGTACATACATATATAGCATATAGAAACGTCCTCTCCACTTGTCAATACAAGATTCATCGAAAGACTGGTTATTTGTGGAGATGAAGATTACAAGGAAGAAAATTCATCACTGCCCCCACGGGGACTCGAACCCCGGTCTCCCGCTTGCCGGACGAGTGCTCTACCATCTAAGCTATGGAAGCAGATAGAATATTTCAACCTTGGAGCGTATATATATGTTGAAAGGCACCGTACATGAACGGCGTCAACAATCAACTAATAGCTCGTGAATGACAAAGGCCAACCAGATAGCCATATGCATATAGAAACGTCCTCTCCACTTCTCAATACAAGATTCATCGAAAGACTGGTTATTTGTGGAGATGAAGATTACGGCAAGCGAGAGACCGGGGTTCGAGTCCCCGTGGGGGCAGTGATAAATTTTGTTCCTTGTAATCTTCATCTCCACAAATAACTAGTCTTTCGATGAATCTTGTATACATATATAGGCCTATTTATATAGTGGGATAAAAATATAAGAGAAATGAAGAGGTAGTGAAAAAGTATCTTTTCACTAATTCTTTTTTGTATTACTAATATACATTTTTTTAAATTTGCAATATATTAAGTATAAAACTTTATAGTGTCATAGGATAGCATTATTAATGAAATGTGTAAAAATTTTAAATAAATCAATGGTGACAGTGGGAAAAATAAAATCACATAAATAAAGTCACATAAAATCACTGGACGAACAGTGTTTTTAATGATATTTCCACTGCAGCATTAGCGAAATCCAATCTTGATAGAATAGAAGTTCTGGAATATGATCTGTTTTGAAAATTTGTTGCTGTCTATATTGTGAATCAATTGCACGCATCGGATCGTCCAAAACTCTGCATGCTTTCTTAAAGTAAGGCATTCTTATTTCTCCCGTTTCATACTTGATTTTCATTCATTTCATATTTTTCTCTTTCTTCTTGTCTAAATAATATTTAACATTATTTTACTGGTTATTATATGAATTGTGGCAACCAATGCAAAACACGAGCCCTTTTGATTTTCTATTCTTTTTTACTTGATAGAAAATAAAGTCACCAATCATGCCCCACAGGTAATATCTCATTTGCAAATTAATTTATTTCTGTGTACATAAAATTGGTTTTCTGTCTGTGTGTGTATGTTCTCTGTACAAATCTACAATTTTAAATCGATCGTTGCCGAATTTTGCATACATATACAAAACAGGGCCCGGATTGAAAAATAGGCTACTTTAAAAGTTTCTCAGAGCAGGGGCCAAAAACCGTCGGGCACAATGGTTCCTGGGACTCAACAAATACTTTCGGAACGTTTACTTCGGTTACCGTGGTTCCCTAGCGATGCGCTTCAGACGTGCATCTGCCTTTACAATGGTTTGTCACTTCTTTAATGCTGCCATTATTAATTATGTGTATAATAGTTTATTCCTTTTTATAATGGTCTGCCATTTTTTGTCAATCCTCCCAGTAACCGAAGAAAACCCGGACAGCTCCGAGTATTATAACTAGTTTTATTATAAAAATAAACTATTGAATTTGAAAAAATAAACAAATAAAAATAGGCTACATTCACAGCGCTTCAAAAATTTGACCGAAATAAACCCAATAGTGACTGGCTAATGAAAAGAATGTGTCTCGTGGTGTCATGGATAAAGTAGAGATTTCCTTTGTAAAAATTAGTGCCAAGATGAGTTTAAAACTTATTTCAGCCGCTGCACACTCCTATCATAAAATACAGGATGTTTCAAAAATAATCACCCGATTTGACATGCGTATATTACGAAAAATATTGAACACATAGACACTTGAGATTAATTTTATATTACATGGCTAATCAAAGTTTTTTTACAAACCAAATAAAAAGTGCTCAATATTTCCACCATGGGATGCACGGCATATGTCTATATACGGTATTCAAATTCGTCCCAAACTTTTGCGAGCATGTTTGCACCCACTACTGCTGTTATGCGTATCTTCAGTTCGGCTAATGTAGCTGGAAGGGGGAGGCGCATAAACGTAGTCTTTTATAAACCCCTACAAGAAGAAATCGCACACTGTGAGGTCCGGTAATCTTGGAGGCCAGTGATGTTCAACTGAATCGTCAGGTGTCCGCGCGGCCGATCCATCGTTTAGGAATGCGATTGTTAAAAAATTCTCGAACATCTAAGCTCCAGTTTGGTGGTGCCCCGTTCTGATGGGAAATGAAGTCATCCGAATCGGTTTCCAACTGTGGGAAAAGCCAATCTTGACAAACACTGAAGTGGCGGCCGAAGGAAGAGCGTTATTCGTCGGCAACTGCGTGAAACTCGAGATTTCCCTCTTTCTACCTATAAATTATTCGATCGAAACGAATGAAAAGCTGAATAGTTATGTTATTATTTTTTTTTTAATCGGATGATTATTTTTGAAAGACCCTGTATTTTGAAAATTTGCATCTTTCTCTTTCTCTCTCCTATTGAAGTCGCCTTCCATTTTGTGCAGGGTTATTCACAGCAGTCATGCAGAAAAGTCATGAGAAAATTCTCAAACTTTGTGGATGACTTAATGGAGCGATGAGAATTTCTTTCGGGGGGGGGGGGGAGGGATACTAGTTTTTGTGGGCCCCACTCGTGGTCTGCAGGCGATGTGCGTCCCTGCACCTGCCCATGTTTCCCCATATCTTTCTATTGATATATCATTTCATGTACAACAAGTGGGGAAGTGTGTGTGTGTGGGGGGGGGGGATGAAGTTGTATGAGGGATGCTGCTGTGGCTGGCTTGTGGCTTGGTGTGGGGGGTTTGCTGGTTTGAATGTCATCTGAAATTTTCCAACGTGGCCCACGTCTCCTGAGACGGACCAGCTTATATCCCCTAGTGGGACAGAGTGGGGTCACGGTTGGTCTGGTGGTGCGGGGGATAGTTCTAAATTTCGTATTACTTTGAAAATGTAGTATACGTATAAATGTTTTTCGATGTCACGCACCAGCTGCACCCTGAAACATTCGCGGGGATCTTGTTTTCAATGTGCTTGCTACTCACAATGATTAAGTTGACGAGATCGCACATCGAGTTTGCAATCACACACGCTCGACTGTGGAACACGCCATCGTGTGATTTCACATGGTAGCTGAAAATGACGGCCGTCATGTGAAATATGTTTTGCTGTAAAAAAAGAATTTACAAAAGCAGAAAGTGTGACTAAATATGCAATATATTAATAAAAAGCCCTCCGACGCCAATTTTCGGAACTAATTTTGTTTTTCGCTGTAAGAAATACTCATCCCTTTACTAAGTCATCCACAAAATTTCACACTTTTCTGATGACTGATTTTGGCTACAGGCAGCTTTGAAATATGGTTCTGTAATTATGGATATCCTGTATATATGAAGGGATTAAAGAAAATCTGTTTCCAACATAGAAAAAAAAATTATGTTATATATATATATATAATTTTTTTTTGGGGAGGGGGAAAGAATTCATCATTCACGCGTAATATTAACCATTGAAAAAAAACGAATTTTTTCCCGTCTTAACCATAACACACACTGCTTCAAACCAAAATTCTACGAGGATCGAGTAAAATGATCCTGAAACGATCGCATCGCATTTCGGGGGGGGGACACCTTCATCCCACGCTTTGATCGGTCAGGCGTTTTAACAAATTCGATTCGCATCAGCACTTGCTTCAACAGATTTTCCGATATTTTTCCTCTCACTCACTTCCTCCTGAAAATTTCCGTAGCCCATACCGCGCCATACATTGCCCGGAATATAGATAGTCGGTTGGGAAATGGAGAGAAGTAAAGGATCCATGCATTGGGAACATACGCATGATTGCATTATTCAGGTTCAAGCTGCTTCGAAGAGGATATAGGGAGACATCCTACATAGACGAGATAGAGTGTGAGTTAGAGGGGCACAAAATGCGTGGCAAAGAGAGCTTCTTCTTTTACCCTCTCAAGAGTCTCTCTCACGTTTCCGCTTTTATGGACATTACACTTCGGTTTTCCGCTACTTATAGTTTCGCAGATTTCGCTGGTGTTTTACGAATCGATCTTTTCGCACTCTTTTACAAATGGAGACAGGGAGAGACACGCGAGACAAAGAGCTCAGATGGAGAGAGAGAGCTCTTCTCTCCGAAATACCGATTAAAATGCAATAGTTCAAGGGAAATGGGAGACGGGCACACAGTGTGCAATTTCGGAACACATTAAGGAATTTTCATCATGTTGCGGTCGAAGCTCGATCCTATCACGATATTCATATCCAAGATTTCTCCAGAGACATATACATAAAATTCGATAATGGATACAAATATTCCAGCAGTACATATATTTCGATATTTATTTACGTATGGAAAACTCCATAGATGGCGTTCAAGATGATGAAAAATTAATAAATATTAAATATATGTTTGTAAGTTTTTTTAAGCAAAAAAAAAAAAAATAATAATAATTTGTTTTTCTAATCTCATTTTCTTTCAACGTATTACAATAATAGTATTCAAGTCTATTCAAATAAAGGAATTTATTTTTGTAGTTATCTGGTCTCTATGTCCATGAAATATTCTGTATTCAGATTTAGCCTTAATGTCCCATAAAGATGTTCGGTATTTGGATTCATACTTCGTGTCCTTGAATTTTTCGATATTCAGATTCGATCTTCTTGTGCATAAAATGTTCAGTATTCAGATTTAGCTTTCATGTCCATGAAATGTTCGGTATTGAGATTTAGCTTTCATGTCCCATAAAAATGTTCGGTATTCAGATTTGCCTTAATGTCCAATAAAAATGTTCGGTATTCAGATTTGCCTTAATGTCCCATAAAAATGTTCGGTATTCAGATTCGTACTTCATGTCCTTGAACTGCTCGGTATTCAGATTCGTACTTCATGTCCTTGAATTGCTCGGTATTCAGATTCGTACTTCATGTCCTTGAATTGCTCGGTATTCAGATTCGTACTTCATGTCCTTGAATTGCTCGGTATTCAGATTCGTATTTCATGTCCTTGAATTGCTCGGTATTTAGATTTATCCTGTTTACATCTTTCCGCACACTTTTACAAATGGAGACATGGCCGGACGCGAAACAAAGAGCTCAGATGGAGAGAGAGAGCTTTTTTCTCCGCGCGAAAAGCGATTAAAATGCAATAGTTCATGGGAAATGGGAGACGAGTACAGTGCGCAATTTCAGAACGCATTAAGGAATTTTCATAATATTCCGGTCGAAGCTCGATCGTATCACGATATTCATATCCGAAATTTCTCCAGAGACATATGCATAAAATTCGATAATGGATACAAAGATTCAAACGGTACATATTTCGATATTTATTTACATATGAAATACTTTACTGATGGCGTTCAGGATGAAAAATTAAAAAACATATTAAATATTTATTTCCATTTCGAAGTTTCCTTTAGCGAAAACTGAATAAATAATTTATTTTTCTGGCTAAAAGAATTTTCCAAGTGAAAATTTTTTCTCTGGAATTTTTCGGAAGTTGATTAGATTTTAATAATCTCAAGAGATTATCTTAACTGCGTAAAAATTTTCTGTTTGGGTGACGAATTTTGTATCTCATGAATAACTAAAGGTAAATATTACTAGAAAATAGATACGAAGTGAAAATGTTTTTTAAATAAGTGCGAGATTTTTCTATTTGGATATGCAATTACAAACGTCCATGTGGAAATTGCGAATTCGAACTAATCGGATTTTCTTGAAACAAGCGGTGTGGTGAAAATATTGTTTTCTTTTCAGGAAGCCAATCTCTTTTATTAAGGCAATAACACTCGGGAATAAAATCTTTCAAATATTCATGTATATTATTAGGCTTCTGAGTTTTGAATGAATTTTCCAATTTACGATGCTATAAATGCGGTATGTATATATAAACAACTGACCACAAATGTTTCGGCCATAGGTTGCCAATTATTGAGTTGTAGCATTCATGTGCATAGAACGTTCGAATTCAGTTTAGACTTGATGAGCACAAAATGTTGGGATTCAATTTAGACTTGATGAGCACAAAATGTTGGGATTCAATTTAGACTTGATGACGATAAAATGTTGGGATTCAGTTTAGACTTCGTGAGCATGAACCATTTAGATTAGAGTTTATGAGCATGAAACGTACTTTTGGCTCCATGGCCTCACACACTGGAGCAGAGCCCCTAGGCTAGAATCTTTGGCAGACCCCCAAGCCAGACGTTTCACGGGCTCTTATATAATGAATTCACAGCATGAAAAAAGAATGATGGTGATCATCTCGGACCCCGGGGCTGGAGCCTTGTTAGCCGTCATCATGGCCGTCTCAGCATCATGAGTTGTCTAACAAAGTGATGTTCTGGCTCCCTCATAATTATTTGGAAGCAACAGCTTACACATATGCATACTGACTCTCGAAAATCACAGTCTCATATCGCCTATGAGGCTCCCAATGCCATAATGGGCCATAATGGCCATAATGGGCCCCATGGGTCAAGATGGTCTTGGTTATACGAACAGCTGTGCTGGATTCTAAAAGTATTCATATTTTTTCATGCTATATTTCACTTAAAAGTTTATCTCTTCGGAGTTCTCTGTGGCACCTTCACCACTTTTCGTGGCTGCGTTTTCATCTGATTTTCATCCGTGGCCCTCATTAGAATCTCCCAGGATACAAGGGGGGTATATATCCCCAGGTTGAGAACCACTGGCCTGGAAACCAAAAAAGGTTAAACACCAAGAGTTGCTCTATAATCATTTCTCTAAGGATTCACCATTGTATCAATTTTTCGTAACACTGACCTCTATCTTAAACGGTTCTTGACAATACCAATATCGAAGTTACAATCAAAATCACGTAAACTTTAGATTTCTTTTTCCAAAAAACAAAAAAAACCCAGAAAAAAAGGCTAACGATGAATCAATGGCGTATATCGTAAAGCGTACTTAAAAATTGGAAGCTAAGCTGCTATTTCCTGTGGTCGATAACTTTAAAAGAAAAAAGAAACAGGTCTAAGGAATAAAACCCCTTCCCAATTTTATGGTTTACCTTAGAAGCCACGATACAAGGCTCAAAACTCTAAGGAAAAAACCCGTTTTTTTTTTCTTTCCGCCATGTCTTGAAGGAGGTATTTAGAAAATGTCTTTTTTTTTTCTTTTTTCTGTTCCAGTCCAATATTTCACACAAAAACTTTCCATTTTGTTGGGCCCCCCCCCTCCTTCTCTCTCATGTTCTTCCTTTTCTTAAATGATTGGATCCATGTCACGTAATCCCTTTGTTCCTAGAGAGAGAAGAAGAGGAGGAAGACTTTAAGTAAATCCCTTAAGACTCAGGATGACTCGTTTTTTTTTTACGAGTACCGCTGCCATTCAAACTCCAACGTTTTTCGGAGATGGATTTTAACCAAAAGAAAAAAAGAAAATGAATTCGATCCAAAATTCAGAGCTATCGATCGAGACCGAAATACTTCCCGCGAACGACGATTTTAAAACAACCCAGACACGTCAGAATTATTTTTTTGGGGGGTCGGCTAAATTGCTGAACATTGCTGTCCGCGGAATAATAAGCAATACTGTAGAGCCTCTCGATAACGGACCAAAAATTTTGTTCTCTAACGGGGAGTGTCCGCTAATATTGAAGTACGATATACAATGGAATCTCGTTAGTTTTTATTCAACTTTTACGTTTATACAACGTTTGGCTTCAGTCGCAATTGGTCCTATACAAAATTCAAATGTTATTGATTTAGCTCGTGAGCCATAATCAAGGTGGCAAAAATAAAAGTGCCAGTACATCCAAAAATAATGAATAAAATACAGGAATGTTTGAATAAAGTACCACGTGCTGAGGTAATATTAAAAAAAATAAAAATAAAATAAATAGATAGAAAAACTCATTTCTGACTATTTGCAGACAGACAGAGAGAGAGAAAGAATAATACAATTATATATATATATATATATATATATATATATATATATATATATATATATATATATATATATATATATATATATATATATATATATATATATATTACAACACATACAAGTGTATATACATACATCTACATGCGCAAATTCATCTCGGTACGATTCAGTGCGACGATCTCGAACATCCGATTTCAGATTCGAAATCATCTTTTTCCTCAAAAATCACAATCCCATACGAAATGTTACTGTGAAAGTGGTACACACCGGTGGATATGCATAATCACTAATCGTCTCGATAAAGAAAGTTTTATTAATAACTTAAATTTCGCTGCATTTATCACTTTTACCGGTGATTATGCATAATTCCCAGAAAAAATTGGAAAGTCTGATAAATGTGGAAAAAATTTATAACCTTTAAACTTTCTTCTCTTCATTAAACCAATTAGTTATTTTTACCCGTACATGATACGTGCACTACACATATTTTACAATAAAAAATTAATTAAAATAAGTGTAAAGAAGATAAAAACACATTAATAACAACGTTAACAGACTTGTAATGTTGGATTTCTTCACACGTATCATTAGCAAAACCAAAAAAAAAAAATTACCATTCGAATTCACCATCTTGGAGCATAGTTATGCCAAGTTGATTAAGCAATTAATTGACGATTTATCATATTTACCAATGTGAAAATTATGAAACTAATTCATAGTCAAACACATTGACTGGGCGCAGGGAATCCCGTAATATAAGTTTAATTGTATAGAGAGATAGACAGATACAACCGTACAGCATGGCCGCGTAAACAAGACTGATAGTTGCCACTCATATCAAAAGTAAATTGTACAAGATAAACAAAACAGAAGAGTTGCCATTCTGTAAACCAGCAGAATATAAAACTTCAACACTCCCACCAATTCTATGGTTTACAGGTAATATATATAAAACAAACATTGTCAAAAATATATATATATAATCATGAAATTTTCACATTGAGCATATTTCGCAATTTTTCAAACCTCTCTTTTGGAAGGCGTTTGGTGAAAATATCGGCTATTTTATCAACTGATTTAACATATTTCACACAGATGGATTTATCCTCGTATTTTTCTCTTATGAAATGGTACCTAACATCTATGTGTTTGGTTCGTTTATGAAATACCGGGTTTTTGATGAGTTTTATGGCACTTTGGTTATCAATGCACAAGGGTACTCCATCGGCATTAATAATTTCACCAAAATCCTTGAGAAGTTGAGTTAACCACAGAGTTTCTTTCACAGCTGTCGAAGCAGAGATGTATTCTGCTTCTGTGGTTGATGTAGACACAACTGACTGTTTTTGGGTAGCCCATGTCACAGCTCCATCGCTAATCTTGAACACATATCCTGATGTCGATTTTCGAGTGTCCACATCATTCGCAAAGTCAGCGTCGGAATAACCAACCAAGGTTGATTCATCACAGCTCTGTTGTGTATACTCTATTCCGTACGATGATGTACCTTTCAGATATCTGAAGATTCTTTTGACGGCATTCCAATGACACAATCCAGGGTTTTCTTGGTACCTGCTCACGATATTAATGGCAAACATTATGTCGGGACGAGTAGTGATAGCTAGAAACATTAATGTCCCAACGGCTTCACGGTAAGGTACTGAACCTCTCTCAAGTGGTGTTGAGCCTGCAGAGATTATAGCATTGGGATCCGCAGGAACGCTGACAGGATTTGCATTCTCAAGAGAGAATCGTTTCAGCATTCTATGAATATAACTTTTCGAATGGATGAAGATGGAATTTTTCTTCTCAATGAACTCTATACCAACGAAAAGTCCCTTTTCACACACCACAGCTTCAAAAGTGTTCTTCAGATTATTGACGATTTCGATGAAGATGTCTTCATTTTCACAAAATAGTAAACCGTCATCTACGTAAAGGGCTAGTAACACAGTCTTTAATTTGAATGTCCCAAAATAAACTGAAGAATCTGCAACTGATTGTACGAAACCATAACTTTTTAGAAAGTCTGAGAATTTCTTGTTCCAACATCTTGAAGCTTGTTTCAGACCGTACAAAGATTTCTTTAGTTTGCACACCTTGTTGTCATCGCTTGTTAATCCCGGAGGTGACTCAAGATATATTTCTTCCTCTATTTCACCATGGAGAAAAGCGGTTTTTATGTCAAATTGCATTATCTTGAGATTGCGTTGGACAGCAATAGCAAACAGAACCCTTATCGTGTCGTACCTTGAAGTTGGTGAATAGGTTTCTGAGTAATCAATTCCTTCAATCTGCGAAAAGCCTTTTGCACACAGCCTTGCTTTAAACTTCTTAATTTTTCCATCTGGGAAATATTTAATTTTGAATACCCATTTTGAACCTACAGTCCTTTTGCCATCTGGTAGATTGACAAAGTCAAAAACTTCATTCTTCTCAAGAGCATCGATTTCTTCCTTAATCGCTTTCTTCCATTCCTGTGGCTGAGGAGAACACATCGCCTCTTCATATGAAACAGGTGTTTCAATTTCTGTCATATTCGCTTCGAAGTAAGAAGGAGACTTTATTGTAGATCGATCTCGAAGATTGCACCTATGGGTTTTTCTTCCAGGACCAGGATTCTTAGATTCGCGATCAGACATATCATCTTGCATATCTTCATCACAGTACGGGCTTATATCATTGTTTTCATCCGCAATGACATGTACCTTGGATGTTGAGGGAAGCATCTTCACATCATGGACTTCATTGAACTTGACATTTCTCGACACTTTCACAGTTCTTTTATTCGGATCGAATAATCGATACTTGTTCGAGTCTCTATCATATCCCACGAAAATCATCTTTTTACTTTTGGGTTCCAGTTTTTTTCTTTGAGAGTCCGTAACGTGCATGAACGCTTCGCTTCCAAAAATCTTGAGATGATTCAGGCAATTTTTCTTTCCAGTCCAAAGTTCATATGGGGTAGAATTTGGATATTGACTTGTTGGTGTTCTGTTCAGAATATATACTGCAGTATTCACTGCTTCTGCCCACAAGTATTTAGGTAGCTGTTTTGCGTACAGCATTGATCTGGCACTTTCAACAATTGTTCTCATGTCTCTTTCTGCACGACCGTTTTGTTCGGGTGTGTATGGTGCCGTTGTTTCCATCAAGATGCCTTTACGACCAAGGAAATTGTTGAACTCGTTATTGATAAATTCAGTTCCATTGTCAGTTCTGACTGCTTTGACAACATGTTGAAATTTGTTTTCACAGAGATGAACAAATTTTCTGAACTGTTCAAACGCATCACTTTTGTGTTTTACGAAAGCAACTGAACGATAGCCTGTGAAATCATCCTTAAAAAGAATGAAATAATTTGATCCTCCCACCGATTGAACAGACATCGGTCCACAAAGATCACAATGAATTATTTCACCTGGGATAGTCAATTTATGTTCCCTTCTTGTGAAAGATAGCTTATGTTGCTTTCCATACTGACAAGCCTCACAAAAGAATTTTTCGGCATCAGAAAAATTAATGTTTTCTTTCAAAATATTTCGTTCACATAGCTTTTTAAGAGCCTTCATATTCATGTGACCAGTCCTTTCATGCCATAATTGCAAGTCGTTGTTACTTGTAATATTTACCTCATCACTAAATATGACTTTGAAAAGCATTTTATACAAATTATTTGCAGTGCGAATACCTTCAGCAATTAATCTATTGTCATTATAAATTTTCACATAGTGATTTTTTTTAATTATCTTCATGTTCCTGGAAGCCAGTACACCTTCCGACAATAAATTTCTTTTTAGACCAGGGACATATAATACTTCATGGATCTCCCCATTATTCCATGTACCATTCACGAATTTCTTAATCAAAACCTTACCTTTACCAAGAACGGGTAATTCAGTGTTGTTGCCGAGCTTAATTTGACCATCTGCCTCTTGATAATCACTAAGACACTTTTTAATACACGTCATGTGAGCAGATGCGCCACTGTCAAGAATCCACTCATTTTCACCTGATTGAAGAGCACTGGAGACACTTTCAGCACTGAGCAAATCATGATTCACATCGGTAAAATTGGACGCACCATCATTTTCAGACGAACGACGATTGAAGTCGTGCTTTCGTTGTTTACATTCGAAGGCATAGTGCCCTTTCCTTCGGCAAAAATAACAGATCACTTTCGACTTGTCGAGACGCTTTTCGGATTTTTCATGACTCTGAAAATTTTTGTTTTTCGACGAATAGTACTTCTTCGGCTTAGAAACTGAGACACACGCAGTTTCACTCTGTTCGTTGCGCGAAATCGAAAGCTCTTCATCGATGAGACGTGCCGTTAGATTGGCGACCGTTTGCTTATTTGAATCCATAGACAACCAGGCTTGACGAAAGTTTCTGTATTTTGTCGGCAAAGTACTTAGAATTTTCGTTGTGATTGTAACATCACTCACCTCTTCACCGGCGTCCGTGATTTGACGAGCGAGGTTTTCAACTTTCGCTATATACTCCACAGCTGACTCGCTGCTTCCCATTTTCAGCTGATGAAATCTGTCCAGCAATAACATTTTGTTGAAGGCGGACTTTTGCTGATAAATCGAGTCTAGTTTGTCAATCATTTCTTTCGAGGAACGACAGTTCTGCACAAGGGATATCTGGGTCATCTCCATCGCCGAGGTGATAACAAACATCGCTGTTGCGTCAGCTTTCTCCCATCGTGCGAGGGCAGGACCTACATTCGGTTTAGCATTCTCGCCTACAACCACGTCGTAGACTCCTTTAGCTTTCAACGCACAGTTCACCAAGAACTTCCATTGGGAATAATTCGAGCCGTCGAATTTGTTGATTGACGAAATCTCAACTGCAGCCATCGTGGTAGTCGAAACGTAAACCAACGGATTCGGAAACTAGAACTTGTTCACAAAGAACATAAATCCCTCAAAACTTACAATTAACTTGTCAACAGGGGCTGGGGACATAACCTGTGAAAATTATGAAACTAATTCATAGTCAAACACATTGACTGGGCGCAGGGAATCCCGTAATATAAGTTTAATTGTATAGAGAGATAGACAGATACAACCGTACAGCATGGCCGCGTAAACAAGACTGATAGTTGCCACTCATATCAAAAGTAAATTGTACAAGATAAACAAAACAGAAGAGTTGCCATTCTGTAAACCAGCAGAATATAAAACTTCAACAACCAACACCAGCTTGAGATTAAACATGATCTTAGTTGAATATGATAAATTCTCGGTTAATGACCAAAAATTAATAAATTAGAGTTTGGAAAAAAAAATTAGTTTGCCAGATTTTACGGTCGGCTATCGATAGTGTCAGCGAACGGGGAGTGAAATACATTAAAGCACTGTTCCACTGGAGTGGGGATCAGAAAAGTGTCCGTTAACGGGGAGTGTCCATTACGGGAGGATATAATGTCACGTTTAATAATATATTGAACGTGACATTATTACACGCTGTACACTAATACAGCACACTAGTGTGTATTAGTAGTACACTACTACTACTAATACAGCACACATGAACCTCGTCTATATTCCCTTATGGAGCCTCTCCAGCAAAAATTCCAGGACGCAAGGGGGACATGTGGCCCTCATGTTGAGAACCACTACAATAGAGCACATTGATTGTTTAAAATCTAATAATTTCGAGCAAATCCATTTAGTAATAGTAAAGTATAAAAATTTTTTCATCGTGAATAAATATATTTATAAGTGTATTTTATGGTGGTATACTAACAACGTCAATTCACAGAAGAGATGCCAACAATATCACAAATTTGGTGGCTGATGATAATGCTGCCTCTCGATATAACGATAACCTCCCTACAACGGTATATTTTCTTAGTTCTCGGAGTACATCTAGGTTTCACTGTATATAGAGATTTCATACTGACATATTTTGATCATTATTGAAAACTAGAAATTTTCTAGCATCCATAAAGTAAATGTATCCTCACCCCTATCGTATGATATGCACTGTACCTCGGTATTTGATTGCTGTTTGTGTGTGCATCAATCCATAATTACTAGTCAAACATAATAAAGAAAATTCCATAATACGATTCCGTTAAGGATCTCAAAATTAATTATGATGTAAATTAATTATAATCCCACGAGAATCGGTTTCAGTTGCAGTCATTTATCTGGTAGCGATTTAAGGTTTATTATACTCATACTCTTTGCTAAGTTGATTAGCATTCGGATTCCTGTTTATGTTTTATATTAGTTCAATGATTAATGGAGAATGAGCATGAGCGGCGACGGATCTTGAGTTATTGGTTTAATATTTATTTTCTTGGACGTGCCGTGGTTAATTAAAACCGATTCGTAGATATTTACCGTGTTTATGCAATTGTAGAATTATTTGGCTAAGAGACGTTCGGAGATATTCTTTGATTATAATTATCATAAATGTCAGAATAAAAGTACGTAATATTGATGGTCAAAACAAGAACTTTGATCGGCACTTCTTTCAATAAGGAGATACGGTTTGATTTTATTACATGGCACTTGAACAACTTGACTTGGTCATCATTTAATTTCCACGTACATTAATGCCACGAAAGCAACACTAGAGGATTGGTTTTACATTTACAGGGGGATTCTAAATTGATGAGGCAAATTTTAAAAAGTGATATAAGACACCTAAACAAGCATTTTTGGTCATAGAATGTGCGGTCGAATCGCAATAGCAAAGGTGGTATGGGGGTGTTTTTGGAGAGAGCGCAACAGCACTCTTTACCAAAAAACAAATATATTTTTCTAATAGATTTGATCTCAACCATTCGAGGGTGCATATGCACTTTCGGATTGGATTGGAGGTTGTTTTTTATTGGGGCAAGGACGATCAAGGTGATGCTGCACCAAGCAATGATTCATGCTTGAGAGATATGATCGAAGTGTTCAAAATTTTCAATGGGATGGATAGGATGGACCATGAACTTTTAGTACACCGCCAATCGACTGCTTTTACAAGGGGACACCAGTATCGATTGGTGAGGGACAATGCAAGATTATGGTGTCGCAGGGAATTTTTCTCCAATAGGGTTGTTAATAAATGGAATAGCTTACCCCCGGAGGTAGTAAATTGTAACACAATTGACACGTTTAAAAAGAAATACGATAAACATGTTGGGGTAAATCGAGAAGCTATCCATTCTTAGAATAAGACAACCATAAGTATTCTTTATGGGCATTGTATAATATTTTATCATGTGTATATATTGTTTGTAATTTGTGTTAATTGCATTTTTAATTGGGTTGCTGTATTTTTGAAACATATGACAACCATATTTTTATGGGCATCTTTTTATCAGCCACCTCGTTGGGCATTTTGCCTGTTGTGGCGTTGTATTTGTATTTGTATTTGTATTCAGTTGTACAATGACTTGTGGTAGAATTTGCGTAACCCAGGTTCCACCATGAGAGAGAAGTCCTACTACATTGCAATAACATTTTCTTTCTTTCAAACCGTGCACAACTGCTGTCTATCGCGCGCATGGGCAATTTACTACTTAAGTCCCGTTCACATGTGCAAATATTGCGGTAGCATTGGGAGTTCTAGCACAAGCACCTCCACACTTGTCCGACTCTTTTCTAGTGTCGGATTTGATTGGATAGTTAGTATCACGTGATCAATGACGTCTGATTAAGGATTTCCTTTCTAGTTTTGGCTGTTCTTCGTAGTTATGACGATTTTATTTATATTTTTGACATTATCAGCCAATCAGAATAAGGCTACTGTGACGTTATAGAAACATCACCGTATGTGTAAAGTGTACCTCCTGCTGTTACGTTTGGCAACTTATCGCCAAACACCAGCGTCTATTAACGATTTCGCTTTTATTTTGTCATTACGTCTCGTTTGCTCACACGATAATAAATTACAATGATATAATTTAACTATAATACTATAACGATCATAATAATAATGATATATATTACATAATAATAATTATATTGACATGCAATAAATACAGTGGCTTGCCGAAACACAATTTCTATGTTTGGTTTTCTAATGAATCTATCAGCATTATCAATCGATAAATGATAGCAGGGCCCAGCTTCGCTGGGCGCTCGCTTCGCGAGCCGTTACTATTGTCAACTTGATGCAACTGAACCACATTTTGATTAAATCAGAAAAAAAAAAAAACATTTGTTAGTGATTCAATAAACGATAACTTATTATACGGGGGTGGCCCCCCCGTTCCCCCTGTATCGCCAAGTTCGCTGTTTGGGAGACCCCCCCCCCCCCCATTTCCGTGCATCTGACAATTTGTGGTGAATTATAATATAATAAATCATGTTTATCCCGTGCAACGGTTAAAAGAAAAAAATTAAATGTGATAAGAAATTAAACTTTTCAAACGAAGATGCTAGAAAAAAAAAAAATTGGATTTTTATGAAGGGACTCGAACTCATAACCTTCGCTTTAAGCGTCCCGTGAACTTTCCACTGCATCAATCCTGGTTGCCGAACTGAAGTTAAATTTAAAATATCCTTTATTAAATGTCGCTAGGAAATATGGTGGCGCCAAATGGATCAAAAGTTACGGTAGCCTCGCGGTCTACTGTGACGTTTCTATGACGTCACAGTTGCTTGAAAAAAAAAATTGCGCCAAAGCCACATGCAAAAGGTTACAAGGAAGAAAATCCTGATTTTACGTCTATGATCACGCACGTCCAATCAAATTCGACACTAGAACAGAGTCGGACAAGGATTGAGGCGCTTTTGTTCTAGCACCCGCTTGACGACATTTTTCCTTGAAAAGGAAAGAAATGGGGAGCAGTCACGGGTGAAAATTCTTGAAGCAGGTTTTAAACTCGATTTTTCTATTTCCCATGTGAACGGGGCTTGAGTGTGATGTGCCGGGAGTGTGAATGTGTGTACACAACGGTCGGAGTGTGTATATTGTGCCTTGTCTGATTTTTCGTGTAATTATTAAATTAGTATACCGTTCTAGGCCTGTTGCTCTATGTGGCGAGCCTTTTTAACGGGGAGATCGGCTCGCGTTCGCATCTCGAAGTTGGGAAGACAGAGGAGAGTTCGTGAGAGACGGGAGCCATGTAATTGGTTCACCGTATCCAATCCATTCGATCAGAAATGTAATGTTTAAGTTACACCGTATTTCATTGCAAAAATGAGCCGTGATCATATATATCAATACTTCACTATGATGTTAGAGCAACATGAACCCTCGGATTGAATTTGGGTTCATATTGGAACGGGACACGCCAAACAATGACAAGTATTACAATGACCTGTGGTAGAATTTGCGTTACCCAGGTTGCACCATGAGAAGACCTAGCACCTTACGATACCCTACACCCATGAATGGCGGATAGGACTTATCGCAGCAAATCCGTCAGGAAGATACATTGCTTTTGGTGAAGTGCTGTTATGCACTCTCCAGGAACACTCTCTACCGATTTTGCTATTGCGATTCGACAGCACATTCTACGACAAAAAATGCTTGTTTAGGAGTCTGAGTCTTGTATAAACTCTTCAAGTTTGTCTCATGAATTTAGCGTCAACCTGTATAAAACGATCTAAGGAAAATTCATTGACAACAATTCACTGGCGGAAAATTGATTGCTATGCAATTTACCGATGGGAAAAATCACCGATAACAGTTCTTGGGGAGTGAGTGGCCGATTGGTTGAGCTAGTGAATTAGTTAGTGGGTGAGTGAGTGACCATATAAGTGATCGAGTGAATGAACGAGTAATTGTTTGATTGATTGAATGAGTGAACCAGTGAATAGCTGAGTGAGCGATTGAGTGAGCCAGTGACCAAGTGCGTGGGCAACCATATGAGGAATCAAGTGAGTAAGCGAAGGAGTGTGGCCGCATGAGGGGCTCACCTGCCCTCTCACTTGATCATTCGTTGACCTGTTCACTCATTCATTTGCTAAAACCTGCTCGCTCCCTTCTCACCTGCACACTTTCATCTCTTCACTCACCTACTCTCTCATTTGCTCTCTTTCTCTCCGTGCCTCCCTCACTCACCTGCCCATTGACTAACTCATTTTTTGACGTGCTCACTCACTAACTCCCTGACTCACTTGATCATCCACTAACTCACTATGTCACTTTAATGATGAATTAATTGTTTGTCGGTGGATATTCCCAGCGATGAATTTTCTGCACACGATAAAAAACCGTAAGAAAATTGTTTTTACTCGAAAAACGATTATATATGTATTCGAATTCTAATGAGATCCTTATATTTACACACGTGTTCTATTCTAAATTGTAAATTTTCTTGTTTCCTGAATGTGCACAATTTTCCGCATTCTCGAGGTTTCACGGAAAAATAGCGATATGAACAAAAGCTTAATTTTCACCAGAATAATAGAAATCGTGATATTTACGGTTTGAGAGGAGAAAAATATTTGCCGAATAACTCTCTTTATAACAACAAAACGGTCTATTTTTATTGAACTGTGAAATCGAGCCAAACAATAGCACAATCCGTTCTTTGAAAATTTTATTTAATTTATTTGAAAAACTAATGAAATAAATAGAACTCGATAACTATCCAATCACGAAGGGTCTTCACAACGGAGAGATTTGTAAAGATATTCTTTCTACACTTCAATTGTAGATTGGAATTTCGTGAATAAATGCATATGTAACTACGCTATGAAAATGATAATTTAGGAGACAATAAGCTCTGCGTAAATGAAGAACTTCATTAGTTCGAAGAAAAATAACTGTTTTCTTCTATTCGTGTGAATAATAATTTGATTTCGATGCACGGTTGTTTTACTATATATTTCAATGTATTCTAATTCGATGGTCGATGCAGATATATTTTAACTCTAGAACGACGAGTCGAGGGACTATGCGTAGAAAGGCTGCCAGAGGTCTGTGTGACCTCATAGCTGTTTCCGACACTATTTTTGAACATTTTAATATTTTAGAGCAGTATTTTCCAAACTGGGCAATATCGCCCCCTGGTGGGCGATGGAATGATCCTGGGAAGATAGAAACTACCGGTATAACATAGGATCCTATATGGGTTCGATTGAGTTGTTGGGCGATGACAGAAAACAAATTGTGAAGAAGTGGGGCGATAGAACAAGAAGTTTGGGACACTGTTTTAGGGCATGGTATATTTTTATGACAGAATAAAGTTATAACACAAAGAATATTGGTGGGTGAAACCATTGATTTATATTATATACTAGCTATAATACCCGGCGTTGCCCGGGTTTTCTTCAATGAGGCTTTATGAACCACGTGATATCTCCCTCTTTCTTTGAGGGACATGCAAACCGTGTCTAAAGATAACCAATATGGCGACGTCCTGCGCGACTCATGAAATAAACAAATCTAAATTTAAAGAAACATAGAAATGAATAGTCCCCTCCCCCTGAACTGCAAGTTATCTATCTCTGCCTGTTTCAGCTTCCAAAAATGCTTAATTAAAGCTGTGGAATTTTTTCGATGCACTTTACGGGGCCCAAAACTAATTTTAAAAACATCCTAAACTATATGAATTTATGCAAATAAATATCAAAAGACAATACGGAGACATTAATTTTCATGCTTGAGAAGATATAAATAAAAAGTTGAAATCAATGTTATTACATGGATATCCAACTCAAAAGTAGATCCGGCAAATTATTCATATTTTTAATTTTCTGGGCTTCGTATCTCCAAGTGAATTCAATATTTCAAAAATCGAGAATTCAATTTAATTTTTAAAATTATTGATGTGGCAGGAAACCCCCCCCCCCCCACTAAATTTCCGTATTTATGCAGTTAAATCGGCAATTTTAATACTGATTTTTATGAGGATCACCCTTTCCCTGACCCCCAAAGCGATGATGGTGATGATTATGACGTCTATTCAAAAAGCCTCATTACTGAGAGTATTGAAAAAGTGGCAAACCATTATAAAGGCATAAACTATTATACATATACTAACAGGATTAAAGAAGTGACAAACCGTTGTAAAGGCATATACGCGTCTGAAACGCATTGCTAGGGAACCACGGTAACCAAAGAAACGTTCGGAAAGTGATTGTTGAGGCCCAAAAACCATTGTTGCCGGACAGTTTTTTGCCCATTTGGGGCATTTGCCCTGGTCTGACGAAATTTTAAAGTAGCCTATCGTTCAAGTCGGATCACATTTGGTATATATGCAAAATTTGGTGACGATCGATCTAAAATTGTAGATTTGTATAGAGAACACACACACACACACACACACACACACACACACACACACACACACACACACAGAAAATCAATTTTATATATATAGAAGATTTATGATGTTGTGTATATGATAGTGTATATAATGTGGGACTCCCTGCGGTAGCAATTTTTTGCTGCGGTCAAGTCGCCGTTTTTTGTTGTACCCTTGTGTCAGGTAGTGTATATTATATATATATACACACAGTCGAATCCCGTTATAACGAACTCCAAGAGACCGGAGAAATCGCTTTGTTATAATGAAATTTCGTTATAAAGGAATTCCAGGTGTTTGCATTTTGCCTATGTGAACTTATTTGGAGGATTAGAAAAGTGTTTGTTAAAACGAGATTTTCACTATAACGGTATTCGTTAAAACGAGATTTTCGCTATAACGGTATTCGTTAATACGAGATTTTCGCTATAACGGTATTCGTTAAAACGGGATTCCACTGTATATATATATTAATATTGTATATTTTTATTATTATTTAGTTTTTAACGCGTTCTGTGCAAAAAACAACCTCTCTCGATGTTTCGTGAGTGTTGAGGAAACTCGAGACTGGGAGATTTGTATTTTCTATATTCCCAATAGGGTTTCAGTCTTACATCGCCTCTAGGATCAGCAAGAGTGATCTTGCTTTATTTTTTTCGCGCTTGGAAGCATCTGTGAATGCTGTTTCCGAAGAGTTTCAACCAAGCTTGTCGATTTAGGTTTGAAAAAAAAAAAAAGAGAACCTCACGTGTAATAATTCCAGTGATGTGAAATACGTATCTGTAACCAATGTGTTTCTCGTAAAATATTTTGGTATCCTTGACGCCCTATTGACCCACGATATTTCATCCACATCCACCGACAGTAGTTTTTTCGCTACCGATAGACGGTTTATTATTGAAATCTCGGATATTTTAAGACATTAGTTGATGTTTGGATGTAGAACAAAGTTTTCATTGGTTGCATTAATTGTTTCTAATAGCATTTCATTTTGCACTAGCTGAGGCATTTTTGGAAGCATAATTTCATTCTGATTCGCACATCAATACTGTTGCCTCATCAATACCGTTGCTTATTTAACAAAGGTTTTGCATGGGGTACTTTTCATTCCTTCTCTTCTTTGAATTATCATTAGCTTGTGTTCACGGATTGTGCTTTTTCACGCACAATCTTTGCCAACTTCTGAAAAGTTTTATGTTCGGTGACTCTGTACATTTTTCGACATTCCCACAGCAATCATAAGAATGTGGATACGTTACAGAACAAACAATTTATTTGACAAAATGGCAAAAATACTTGACAACAAAAGCTGAGGCACCAGCTGACCGACACACACGGATAAGAATAAGGTAAAAGAAAGTCTCACGAATGGGGGATTACACCGTATTAGTAGCACAAAGAGAATCTCAGATTCATTTTGACAATACAAAAACCAATTGCGACAATGTTGGTAGCAGCATTATACGGCGAATGTGTTCTAAAATATATGGGATAGCCAGCGTGACCCCTTTCCGTCTTTCTAGGTATATCCGTTCGTATCTCCGTTGGTAAGAAAGATAATAAAAAATCTTTGATGTACAATAAAAACATGATAATTCAGGAAAAGTGGAAAAAGTTTCAAGCTTTTGGTTTATTTTTACTTCAGATATGGGAGCAGAAAGAGCGTGCAAGGTCACACAGACCCCGTCTGTCTTTCTAGTGTTGAAATGGAAGTGATATGTATTTTGTTATTTTAGTTAACTACTTATAAGTATTTTTGGTAACTACAATCTAGGGCGTTGGGCTAATATCGTTGTTTAGTTGTTCAGCTGTTCAGTGGCCCTCCTCAACAGCCCAATATACTACTATTTTACTTATTTTACCTACAATGTGTTTAGGCTGTGTCAGAATTGATTATTTTGCATTTGCACACACAATAATAATAAATGTATAACTGAACATGTACATTAGTTATAAAATTGAACACTTTTTTCAAGCGTGTGAATAGCGTAAGAAACCTCTCCGTGCAGATCAGGCGTTCTTAACCCGTGTGTTGCTACCAGTGTTCACCAATACGCCATCTAAACGTGTGATTCACGCATCGGAAAATTTGATTTTACTCCTCCAAATTTCTCATTGAAGAGTGAAAATACTCCTTCAAAAAGTTTAGGTTTTTGTTCAATAGATTTATTTCTCTGTTTTTCTTTACAAAAAATTATCAATCTTTTTACAAACCACTTAAATTTTAGGCAGGAGTAAAATTACTTTTCAAAATTATTATTTTTAAATAATTTTGCGATGCACTACTATATAACATGTAAGAAGCGTCATTGAATTGGAGCGGCTGCTGCCCTCTATCATATAAAAAATACAATCGTTATATAATTTTTCGATTAAAATCCGTGACTGGTTTTTGATTGACGTGCAGCATAAAAAATATATGAAGTGATAATAATAAATATTTTATAAGCAATAATGTGGTACTTCAATCATTGAATTTGCTTCGAAATTTTAACAGTTGTTTTTGCTTTGTAAAATGTTAGTAAAGCAAAATGCAGCCTTCCTTGGCTTTTAGAAATTGTAATTTGAAAAATTTCACCTTAAGAGGACGTTATTATTACAACAGCTGTTGAAATTCCGAAGCAAACTTAATGATTAAACTAATATTATTGTTTTTAAAAATATTTATTAATATCACACCATATATATATTTTTTGCGGCACATCAAACAAAAATCGACCACCAATTCTGATCGAAAAGTTATAATAATTGTGTTTTTACGAGTATATGATAGGGCAGCGGTTCTCAACCTTTTTTGACTCGCGGAGCCCTTTTAAAAACGTTCTATGGTGGAGCCCCATAGGCCAATCTTTTAACTATTCATCAAGGTTACTGGTTCATTTTTACTATTTAAAAATATTTATAATTATTTTTTAAAATTTTACTGTTTTATTTATTTTCCTCGAGTGGCTGCGGAGCCCCTGGAGAGTGCACAGAGAGCCCCAAGGGCTCCGCGGAGCACCGGTTGAGAACCGCTCTAAAATTTTAACTGAAATTTTTGGGAAAAGAAAAACAAAGAAATAACTCAAAAAAAAAATTAAAGGAGTATTTTCACTCTTGAATGAAATTCGGAGGATGATAATAGAATTTTGATGCGTTAATCACGCATCTATATGGCGTATTGGCGAACACCGCTGTACTGTATAGTCATTTTCATTTATTTTCTGGAAGGCATATTTGTACTGATAAAGTTTTATTTTTACCCTTCATTGTTTATGGAAAAAAAAGTAACTAAGAAAGGCACCATTTCACATCATGGTGAATAAGTTTACAGAATATGTAAGCTTATTTACAAAATATGGGCGTTTTAGAATCTGAGAATGACTGAGAACTCGATAACTATCCAATCACAAAGGGCCTTCACAACGGAAAGATTTGTAAAGATATTTTTTACAAATTTTCGTTCCGTGTGTACGGAACTTTTCACTGCGCAAAAAAAAAATCCCTACATTGTGTAAGGTAGAAATGGAAATTCTGTACGAGAAGAAACAACAGGTCTGTGCACATGAAATGAAAAATAATGTGTCTTATCTGGAAAAAAAAAGGACAACCGATACCATTGTGTTCTCCAGTTGCGCGATTCAAGCATCAAAATTCAGTTTTTCTCCTCTAAATTTTGTTGAGGAATGAAAATGCTCTTTGAAATTTCAGGTAATTTTTTTAATAGAGTTATTTCTCGCTGATATATAATAATTTATTTTTTTTTGCAAAAATACTCAATAAAATTTTGGACAGGAGTGAAATTACTCTTCAAGATCATGTTTTCGGATAACACTGGTCGCGACCCAAACCTGGCTGAAATCTAGTGTCATATCCGTGTTTCTTATGACATAATTAAATTTCATCTGAAGCAAGCATTCCGAATTTGTGACCAGACATTTTTTGGGAGTCCGTTCAAGCCAAAATTTTGCAAATTTGAGAGGCCGGGTGGGGGTTAGCGTCCAAAAAAGCATAACGTTATTAAATAACGCACAGAAGTGCTGCAAAATATGCATACAAAAATATGAACACACGAAAAGAAAATGAAGGACAATCGAAAATTAATGAGAATTTAAAATTAATGAGTAAATAAAAAAGTGTTTGTGGAAAAATGTCACAATATATTAATGCAAGAAACGCCGGATATTATGAAAGAAATACATAATCCCAGAATTAATTAAAAACTTCCAGAAAAATTGAAAAAAAAAACCCGATTTTTCCTGGTATCTGCATCTAGGAATGTAAATTGTGCGTCCCGTTTAGCTTTCATATATATGCTCTAAGAGGGAAAGAAATGTTGGGTGTTTGTAGCCAAATGGTGGAACATTCTATTAGACTAGGAGAGATTGATGGCTAGATACTTTACAGAGGCATGTGAATTTTCTTTTGAAATTTCTTTTCATCTCCACTTGGTATCCAGTTTTTCGTACTTAGGTGTATAAAAAATCTGTATCAGCATTGGGTATGTTATAGCTGCATATATCTACATTCTCCAACGTGGATCCTGCATAGATCTACAGGGCCACAAGCTGCTTTAGTTATACTCATTCTTTTTCGACTTGTTCAATCACCTTAGAGAAAAAACATCGTGAATACAATAACTACTCAGGCAATGAAATTATACGCGCATATGAATTCCATTTCCTTCAAAATTTTAAACTAGATATATATCACCCATCATTGTTATATATTTAATTAAGCAGTATCGAACGAAGCCTAAACGTGATTGAATTATTTGAATTATATAAGATAGCATATTTCTTTTGAATGGGTTTTAATTTTTTTTTTCTCCCCAATATACGAGCAACGAGGAAAGATTTAAGAAAATGCGAATATTTTATTCATTTCGTTCGGTTAATTTGATCGATACTCGTAGTTGAGTGAATTTAATGAAATCGACTGAAGAAACAAAGAGAGAGAGAGTGCCTCGAAGTAACATTAACTAGCTCAAAAGAGCTGCTTTTCAACTCGAATTTATTATTATTATTATTATTTTTTTTCGCTTATCCTTCGCAAAACATGTTTTTCCGGTCATTATCTTTCCGGTGAGCGGCGCAAGAATGAAATTTCGAAATCCGATCATCGCTGAGGGATCATCCGATGGGAGAGAGAGAGAGAAAAAAAAAATCGAGCTCCCCTCATCAAAAACCCATTAGTGAGAAAAAGACGGAAATATACGTACGTTAAAATATACTGGAATAATATATATATATATAAAAAAATGTTTTCCACTTGTAAGTAAAATTTTTTTCTTATTTTTTTTGTTGTTGTAAGAAAAGAAATGTAGGAAATGAATTTCGTGTAGATGTCTTGTAAATAATGACAAAGGTATTCTCATGTATGTGTGGAAACTTTATGCTTTCATGGACCCAGAAAAAAAAAAAATTCGATCCAAAAACTCAGAAATTTTCGAGTGGAAATGACATTTAAGGTGAGAGACGTATTTATTTATGTCATAATATTCCCATATTTCAACTTCAAGGAGCAAATAGGTAACCAACTCTATGTATTCCAGCATTGCTATCATCAATTACAGCGGGATCTTCAAACTTTCACACATTGCAAGACAAATTCAAATGTTCCGTGAATCACGCGGGTCACCACACTATCTCATACCGTGGTATTTATTGTAAGATTGAATCCAGATTTATATACAAGTCTTGATTCAAAATCCCGTTTACAAGCGTCGAGTACAGTTGGCCCCGCTTAATCGGATAATGGATACCCCGCTTAAACACATAAAAGCCCAGACAATGTTAACTATCCCCGCTTCGCATGATAATTTAAACCACTTTTCCCCCGCTTAATCGAATATTACGCTTTACACGTGACCTGTAAGTATACATCAATCGCTATACACAGAACGTTTTTATTGAATCAAACATTTGGAATATTAATGAAAAATGTATTAAACTAAGTTAAGATTCAGAAAAAGAACATTTGAGACTAAATACTGGCCTCCAAGTATTCCAGTTGTCCTGAATCCGTGCATTTAATTATTTTATTTTTGTTCACTCTTGAGCCAATAGAGAGCGCTGACTTTCCTAATGAAAAGTAAAATTCTCAAATATTGTGATCATTGTAATTAAATATCATTTTCATTTCGTTTTTGATGCCTGATTTATTTCGTTGATCCTTCACCAGTTTTCAGTATACAAACCATACTAACGTTGTAAAATGTGACAATTGAATTGTTTCATGTATTATGGGGATACCCCCTCCCCCATTCCCCTAATCGGATATTGTGTGATGGAATCACTGATAACCTATCAAATGCGATCGACTATAATTGATAGTTAACTAAATTGTACATGGCCAAGTAATAAAAAAAACTATCTCAACAAATAAGTGTGTGATCAAGTAGTCCATACTCATTAGTAAATACGAGGGTACGCCTCACAACTGCGTGCGCATAGGGCCTACTTAATCGAAAAAATGGGTGGTTTATCTTGTCTAACGACACCTTAATAACGTATAAACGGCCCTTAAAATGCCTGCATACGTTTTAAGCACTTGACGGATTGAAATTCAGTTAATTACTTAACGGGTGTAAACGGGTCATAATGCGCATTGTTCCTCTATCAAATTCCACCATCGCCGCAGTGCTGGTCGGCTGAAGTTGGTTTTCTGCGGTTCCCAACTTCGAGGCGCGAATGAGAGCCGATCTCCCCGTTAAAAAGTATCGCCGCAGAGAGGAACAGTATATATAATTGTATAATTATTTATTCATTAGACTTCACTCACTATGAGTTGAGAAAAACTCATAGTTTAAGAAAAATGATCTTTGGTGGTGGAGCACCGTGATCTAACCCAGGGGTTTTCAAACTTTTGCAATTCGTGGTTCTCTTGCTATGGCAACGTTTATCCGCGACGCCCTAGAATAGTCAAAGAAAGAACCACTCTAAAGCACTGAACAGACAATCATCAATGTTCACATCTCACCGCGACGCCCTTGACAAAGCTTGGCGACGTCTTCACGAGACACGGTGTACACTTTGAGAATCACTTACGTAACCCATCGCTTGACGATGAGTCATTGTTTGCTGGAACTTCGAAGGCGATTTCTGCATTCGTGAAAATGTGATTGCTGTTGGAATCCAATGGGAACATTTCATTCACATCTTTTCCTATACTTCCACGCAACCAGGAATTTATTTTAAAATCCAGAGGATTTCATCGGATTATTTGTTCATTATCGTCCAAAGCGAATCTTGACCATCATTTTTTCCAGGTTTTCTTTTGCAAGGTTTCCATCACGTATGCTTCTGCAGGCCAGTAAATGCCATTTTTCAACCGATTTTTTCCCCATTTTTTGGACAGTGGAAAGGTTATCTCAAGGTTAAATGAGGTACCGAAGCAAAATTTTTTTGTGAAACTGTTTGTATCGCCCCCTGGTCCTTTGGCTGAAGCAAAGACGTAGCATGCAAAGATTAAAAAAAAAAAATATTTATTTATATAAATGCCCCGTTGTTTTGGTATATACTGTTAAACAGAATTATCTGGTCTGTAAATTTACCCCATTCTGACTATTATTACAGTTTTAAAAAAGCCATATTTAAAATGTAATCCCCGGTAATTCGAACAGGTCTCCATCCCAATTAGTTGGAATTTGTTGGGTTCTACTGTAATTACAGGAAAATGTTTTGTCTGCGAAATTCAAACTATGGATGTAGTTGAATGAACTAATTTGCAAAAGAAACAGTAATTTTTGATGGATTGCGTCTCATAGCTGAGAACCAGAAAAGCCATGGACATGTATCAGTTTATGAACGGGGGTGGGACAGGGTAAAATTTTAATGGCTAAATTGCCCGTTCTTCACCATAGTACTTATGGCGGACACAAATTTGTGTTTTCTATTTTACGTGGTGCGGACTGTACGCCAGAGTTTTTCCCCTGGTACGACCCACCACACTGCAGCTGACCAAAATGTTGGCCCCGGGAGAGCGCGCGCGCGATAAATTTACCACCCCATACGTATATTATTGATTGCACGCCAATAAACTTATTCGTGTACGAATGAATTCTTGAGCGCTCATCCGTAGATATGTACTTACGGCGAACCAGGAACATGCATGGAATATAAAAAACATTGATTATAAAACATAATACATAATTATATAATAAATAGTAACTTTATAGAATTTTAATTTTTAACACTATCGAGAGAGAGAGAATACTTTATTAACATTTTGCTTAAAAAATATTTTTGAATAATTTTTAAAACAACAATGTGCAATAAATACTGAATATTTAATTACTGTGTAACTACTAAATACTTTCCTTCTTAATATACACTTTAGATGACGCAACAATCTCCATTCACGCATATTCGCATTTATTGAGAATATTTACATGATAAATGTAAGTTGAGTAATTGTTAGACCGCAGGAAAATGAAAGGCAAATGCAGTAAAATCCCTTTTAAAGGCCACTCCTCTTTCACGGCCACGTTAATTTTCAGGAAAACTCTATTTAAAGCAGTTTCCCAACCTTTTTTGTCCCATCGCCCCCAATGCAATCTAACCCATAGGATCCTATGTTATACGCGTAGTTTCTACCGCCCCCCTGGAACATTCCATCGCCCCCAAGGGGGCGTTACCGCCCACGTTGGGAATCACTGATATGAAGTATACACGTTTAATCCCTTCCCAACGGTCACGGAGAAAGTTGCATTGAGAGTACTTCAAGCCAGCTTTGGTCACGGGCAAAGGCGCCGACATGAAGAAAACATTGGAGAGGGGCTGAAAGTTTCTGGTCGTGCCGTATATACGGGACTCAAGCGCGTACACAGGAAAGGGAAGGTGCATTGCATTATTTTTCAGGAACTATTACGGGGGGGGGGGGCTCACAGCCCCAACCCCCAACATACATCAACTATTGGGGGTGGGGGGGGGTGTATAATTTATTGGGGAGCACAAATGACCCCAGCCCCTAGATTCCGGTGCCTATGGTCAGGGCGCTGTTTTCATATTTCGTTCAATTGAGATAGAACTCCTGCACGATTCGCATACAGTATAAACGGTGCGTAAGAAATTATCTGACCTTGTACTTTAAAGCGGTGATTCCTAATCGTTCACAGAACACTTGTGATCTGGAATTTGGGATCTGTGATCTTTAGCCAGGACAGGTGGTGAAAAGGGACCACAGAATGCTGTGAAGTAATAAAGCTTTTAAGTGAGAGATATGGTGGGGGGGGGGGGGATGTGACTTCTTTTAGAATCCAGCAGAGCTGTCCTCAGAACCAGGGCCATCTTAACACGTAGAAACTTCTTAGCATTACCCGGGGCCTCATATCAGGACCTACATGATGAGATCTGGTTCTATGATTTTCGAATGTAAATATGTAAGTGTTACTTCTAGCAAAGTATAGGGCCCCCAACATAGAACATCACTTTTCTCGGGGACCCATGATGTTGACACAGCCATGCGTAAAACTCCATCAAGGAGGTAGCTTACTTAACTTTAGCCCAGGGTAGGCGTAGACACAGGATGATGTGCCGGAAGGTTCGATTTATTGTGTAGTTTAGTTGGATCGTCCGGCATTTTACCCAGACCCATTTTCCCGTATTATTCGGCTCGTGGGAGGAATGATCACCTACCTACTGGATCAGTGCCTGGCCCAGGGTTCCAGAGATTGATATTGATTTAGTGGAACGGGTCTCGCTATTGGATGAGGGTACGGGTTGGGCCCTGCGTTAGACAGGGGAACCACGGAAAGGAAATATGGTCCAAAGGGAGCCAAGGGCTAAAAGGGTTTAGAAACACTGGTTTACCATCGCGGTAGATAATGGGTTAAAGCAAGGGTGCTCAAACTTTTCGGGAGTGCGGGTCACTTCATTTATTTGGAAATGTGTCGCGGGCCACTTGAGTTACCTGGAAATATGCCTCGAACCACTCACATTTGATCCGAAAGTGTGCCGCGGGCGACATACTGATCTGGAAATGTGTCGCAGGCAATTTAAGTGATTTGGAAACGTGCTAAAAGCTACTTAAATTATCTATAAAAGTGCAGCAGGAACCTTAAGTGAACTTAAACATTTCTTGTGTCATTAGCCGCTGAAGTGATATGTAAGTGTACTGCGCGCCACTCAAGTGATCTCTAAGAATGCCGCGGACCACTCGAGTGATCTGGAAATGAGCCGTCAACAACTTCAGTAATGTGCAAATTTACCACGTACCACTTAAGTCGGGGGTCTTCAAACTTTCACACATTGTAGGCCTAATTATAACTCCCCGTGAAGCCCGCGGGCCACCTCACCAAATCACAATGCGATATTTATAAATCTTAAAAGAATCATGATTCCTCTAAAATTGAAAATTTGTATTTGTTCTGAAATAATTTCTGACAGTAATACGGAAAAATACTTTTTTGTATTGTGTTTTTACTTAATTCAAAAAAAATTATTTCTGTCACTGATTTCGAAATCCCCTTTTTGTCACTGATTCCGAAATTATTTCTATCTGTCACTGATTACGAAATTAAGAAACTTCATCGATTCAACTTTTTTTTTTTCTCATTTAAACGTTTTCAATGTATTTCAGTTATTTCCTTAAAATAGTCGGTGGGCCTACCAGGTCCACATTTTGCGAGCTGGCCATACGTTGAAGACTATTGGCTTAAGGCAGCGGTTCTCAACCATTTTTAACTAGCCCTTTCTGATATATATACGAGCCCCGTATGCCCATTTTTTATTCAGTCATCAAAGAGTTACTGATTTATTTTCACTATTCAAAAATATTCATTAATTATATCCCAAGGGCTCCGCGGAGCACAGGTTGAAAACTGCTGGCTTACGGGAACCTAGAGTGTGCCGCAGGTCGCTCAAGTGATAATGGACTTTAGTGATCTCGATATGCGCCGTTGGCAGTTTAAATAAGGTGGGAAATGTGCCACGGACTACTTGAGTGGTTTTTATAATATTTCGTGGAGCCCTTGAAAGGGTTTGTTTATTTTTCTCACACCACATTTAGCTTGCGGACCACGGGTTTAGCACGTATGGATTAAAGGCTTCAGTAGGAACCCTCTTTTTTACGGTCACCCCCCCCCCCTCTTTTAACGACGAATTTTACACCCCACCGGTGTCAACAAAAGAGGAGTTCAACTGCACTTGAATGATTCCGTTCATATATGAACAGAAAATACGAATTATCCGCTGGTTTTTAAATCGATAAGAAAGTAAAATAAATCTGGAAAAAAAACACTAACCCCCTATTTTGTTCATTTCTTCAGATTTAAGTCTGAGAAATACCACCGTTAAGTGAAGCAATAAATTCTCCGTAAGAAAACGTTCGTATTAACTCTGATGGGTTTGAGATGAAGATTTTTCTTCTCTCTCCTCGAAGTACTTCTTCTTTCCTATAAAATAATAGATGACAGCTTCCTAATCCCTAAAAATATCTTACAAGTAGTATTTTCCAACATATGCCAAAGAAAAAAGAAATTCTCCAAATTTTTTTTTTCTAACGAAAATTTACAGCACAAATACCTCTAATTCTTTTAATAATACTAGAATTGAAGTCACTAAGGATTTATTTGGATTGATTCGTTGTTTTCTAAGTCCATAAAAAGCTTTCGAAAACACTATATTAGTTGATTCTATTCCCATTATTTACTCGAATACGGTATGGTATGTAGAGAAATAATAAAAACAAAATTAAACAAAGGATTTATTTGTTCTGAATCAATATTCAGAGAATAATTTAGAAATTATAATGTATGTAATTTATACGGAAATTGATTTTTGACATAGACATAAGTGTCATAACTTTGTAGGATGAAATTTAACTTCGATTTAATAGTCAAATAAAATGTTCGTTAGCGGTCCTGAACTAATTATTGAATATACGAAATGCGATTTGATTAGTTAATGGATTTAAATGAAATTGAATGGTTTCCGCTGGTCCCTCGGTACTATTTTCTCGCCATGCCCCACCTAAGCATCTTGTAAAATCCGGATGCCCCCTCCCCCCCAATTAAAGAGACACACACACGGGGAGCGAGAAAATTGAAAAAGTGAAAAAGTTGAAATATTGAGAACAAAAAATTCGAATGCTGTTTTATATGTGTGAATATTTTTCTGTGAATTTAAAACACTTTTTGAAAGTTAGAAACTCAAAATTTCTTTGCAAAGATTCTCTATGCTCCTCTCCTCGATTCGAAAGTAGGTCCTACTTACGCGGTTGTCCTTTTTCAGTGACATATAGAGTGAAACCTCTCGATAACGGACATCCACGGGAAAGAAAATTTCGTCTGCTAACGAGGAGTGTCCGTTGATGGATAGAAAAATACACCGAGGCCCGATAACGTAGTAATTAAAAAAGCGTTCGATATCGGAGGTGTCCGCTAAAGGGGAGTGTTTATTGAGGGAGGTTTTACTGTATTTTTTGTTATTTTAACACTTAAATGACCGCATATTATTTCCTGTAGGCTTACTCTAAGACCGGCGATTTGTCGTTTGGAAATGAAAAGCAAATACATATAGAAAATTAAAAATCCACATATTTATTAACCTTATAACTAATATATTATAAATGTAGTTTTTAAAATAAGATTAGTAATTCCGCAGGGTATGATATTTGTCGAAAGCAAGTTCTTTTATGCAAAGGTACAGCACAAAAGTTACAAATATACCTTGTTTCACTCCTTTTTTTATAGGTTGCGCAGACTCGACATACCACTGTCGGAATTTTTTTCACCTAGGCAAGGAATTGCTTTGAGTACATGTTTGTTTATGTCACTCGATAATCGTCCA
Source organism: Pholcus phalangioides (assembly GCF_987345545.1). NCBI lineage: Eukaryota > Metazoa > Arthropoda > Arachnida > Araneae > Pholcidae > Pholcus > Pholcus phalangioides. The sequence continues at coordinate 23,691,430 of NW_028301607.1, read as the reverse complement.
GGTGGATCCGTTCTTGAAGAACGTTTAGTGTGATGAATTACGACAGCATTGTTGATTTTTTTCATTTGTAGAAGTCGTTTGTAGTTTAAACTGTGTCGGTGAACACGGCCGTTAGCAACTAGTGTTAGAACAGATAATTTTCAGAGAAAAGAGATAAAAAACGAGAAATCTCGTTGCCGGTCTTTTACGTTTCAGCATTGAAACACCAGAAATCGCGTTAGCGGTCGTTTAAGTGTTAAACGAAATCTTATATTCACACGTGGGAGAAGCCAAAAATCTATCAGCCTGGTTTAAAGCAGGGTTTTTCAACCTGTGTGGGACAAAGAAAAACATTTCCATAAAATCCAATGGCCAATAAGTCTTGCTGTGTGGGACTTCTATTCACATAGTGGCGTCTTAACATTTCGACCTAATGGGTCCCAAAACCTTCGAGTCAAATAGGGAGCAATATATTATTGGAGAGTTTATTGTGAGACTATCTTTTTCTTTATATATAAATATGAATATTCATTATTTCTTAAATTATTTCCTTATCAAATATAAATTCTTCCTTAATTCTGAGAAATCATTTTCCCCACTAAATATGAATTTACCATTAAATTTGAGAAATTATTTTAGCTATTGAATATGATTTTTCGTTAATTCTCTGAAAAATTATTAATTTGAAGGTAAACGATTGAAGTCTAAAGAGTTGAAGTTACCTCCTTCGGAGGATTTTCTAATAAATTCGTCGCTGATGTGGATGCAAGTAATTCGTCTGGATCAGGCCTGAATCCAAAGAAAGGCAATGGTAGCGACAGTTCCTTTCAAGAGCCGTCTAATATTGGCAAAAATTTGTCTGTTCCGTAAAATACCGGACGATCCTACGAACCTGCACAAGTGGACTCACATCTCTCGACAATGACAATATTGCCAGGAATTCGCTCGGGTTCGAATCCAACCGTCTTCACAGTGGTGATCGGCTGAAGTTGGTTTCCCGTGATTCTCACCTTCGAGGCGCGAATGTGAACGGATATTCCCTTTAAAATAGTCTCACCACAAAGAGCAACGTGAATACAATGGTTCAATTATTTAATCTCTCATTGCAATTCATTCACAGTTTGAATAATTGATGACGGATGGCAGCACTGCACATAACAAGCATTACACAGTAACAAACTTTACGTTAGGTTCATAACACGTACACGCACATTCCAACATGTACAAATGCGTTAGAAATTCCGTAGAAGGATGTGGACCAGATGCATGTGTTTTTTAGTGGTAGTAATGTGTGTCGATCAGTTGTCACCATCATCCCGGCTGCTATTGGGAGGAGATTTGTTTTTCCACTTCCAGAAATTTTTCAAAGATATGTATCAATTCTTGGAAATTAGGTTGGCCGGGAATACACTATGAACGTTTTAGTAACGGAAGTAAGGTGCTTTGCATCAGTCCGGGGTTGTGAGCGGTTTTATCTATTTATCTATCTATGAAAGTTTTAGAAAAATTCGTTTATCAAATTGAAAAAGAAAACAAAACCAATGAACATATCGGTTACATCCCAGACAATGTAACCAATAGGCTTATTGGGTTTTTTTTTTTCTGATAAAAGCACTTTCCTACAACTTTTATAGTGCAGTCCCGGCCTACGGCTGGTCCGATCAATCGATTAATCTATCAATTTTTAATCGCAGTTAAAAATTTCCGTTGTGTTATTGGACTCAATCAGTCTGATGAAAATTCGATTAAAATTTAAATTAAAAGTATATATTATCACAAAAATTAGAAACTTTGCCTGGTTTTAATTTATACAAAAATTGCCACGTTTTCAAGACAAATAAAATTCAATTGGTCGAATGATCGACGCGTTTCGGCTTATCCATTGTAAACCGTCATCGAAAGCGGTCAGAATTCCCACGAATGAGTCGTGGAGGGGTGATGTTTACGTCTGGTCGTCCGAAGAGTTCGTTTTTGTATTTGCTGCGTCCGAGTGGTCTTTGGATGCGAATTGGGGAGCCATCTGTTGCAAAGTGTTGAAAATTTTGTCTCGACTGAGGTTAATAGTTCGTCCAGGCTTTATTAACATCAGTCGAGACAAAATTTTCAACACTTTGCACCAGATGGCTCCCCAATTCGCATCCAAAGACCACTCGGACGCAGCAAATACAAAGGCGAACTCTCCGGACGACCAGACGCGCGTAAACGTCACCCCTCTACGACTCATTCATATGAATTCTAACCATGAGGTCCTGATGACGGCTCTCCATTGAAGAGCCGAAACGCGTCGACCATTCGACCAATTGAATTTTATTTGTCTTGAAAACGTGGCAATTTGTATAAAATAAAAATTAAAAGTATATAATTCAACTTTATTTATTTAAACGATTTGTTGTTTTCAATTATGTTCCTATGCAATAAATTTCAGATAAGTAACCATTTAAAAAAATATTTGAATCAATATTCAAATATTTGCATGTTTCCGGGCATGGATGTTTACTAACACTAACAAATGCTCTGGACGGATCAATATTTTGATCAAATTTTTCGACATTGGAAGTTTAAATACAAGTCGATCCAACGAAAAGTAGTTATAATTTCAGTTTCAAATCAAATTCCATTGAGTTTTTGGAAGACAAGACCAAAATTTATTGTCTTAACTGTGAATACCACTTTATTCATTCTAGAAACATCGGCTCCCCTCCTTCGCCTGTAACATTTAAGAACAGTTTTAAGGGAGGAACGAGCAATTTGAATATCGAATTTAAAATGCATGAAAATTTCTAAATCAGGACTAACATAAAATAACTGATTTAAGAGGAAAGGAAACAAATATCCAATTTAAGAGACTTCCAGGATATGACAAGTATGTTCGGCATATTAAATAGCTTCAAGCGGACGGTCTTAAAATCCATACCTATATTTGTAAAGATCTAGTGAATGAATTGTGAGGCGAAAAATTAATACAACATATTTTTGTATAGCATCAATTCATATTGTATATATTCACCAATTATATACGTTTGCTAAGGATGATTAGAATTTGAAAATATTCGATTAAAATTCGATCAATCAGTTGATTAGTCGATTAAAATTTTTTGATTAACCAGTTAAATGTTATAATCGATTTCCAGCTCTGTGGGAAATGTGCTCAAATTATGTTTGCAATTTTTAACTAGACAGAATGTACGTAATAATAATTGGTTTTATATTTTATTGTACTTTGCTCAGTTTTTTTAGCTAGCGATTCTCTCCGGTTAGATGGAACGCTAGTTTTTCGAAAATTGTGCGTCGAAGGGAATGCTTTGATTATCATCTGTGTTGGGCTAGGATATCCCTTCAAGATAGAAAGTTTAGTAAGGTAGAAGGGGAAAGAGAGGTCTAGTAATAATGCGTGTCCTGTTCTCTTTGTCCTACTTTGATTGTTCTGGGGTAGAGAAAGAAAATTGTATCTGTGACATTTGTAAATGGACTATGACACCACTATCATCAACTACAAAAACAATGAAATTTGAATTTTCAATTGTCACAGACGCATTATATAAATCTCGTTTTATCATTTTGAACCGTTCGTTATTCCATATTACCCGACTATTTCACATAACCCCTTCCACCCCAAATATCTTCACATTTATCAAAGCAACGAAAAGAATTCAAACTTTATGAAAACACCAGTTTCAGGTTCATGTCATACCGTATTTTAAAGTATAATAATCAAAAATATAAAAGAGTTAGTATATAATCTTCGCAGTTTCTCTATAAGTGTCATGTCCACACAGTTAATTGTCAAAAGTTAACATAGGTGGTATATGAGCACCGTAATCCCAAAAGTTTTTCTTCGAAAATAACTTGAATTGAACAATGCAGCGTATAGGATAAGAAATACGGTGATATGCGATAGTGTCTTCTTCCTAATCCAGGTCAAGATGCACTCGTGGCTTCGTGGATATCAAATTTTTCCATGTCTGTCCCAAAAATAGGGTTACGATTATCACTGCAACCACATATTGCCAATACATATTACATACATAATATGGACAAGGTGCATCTCAAGTGCAGCCTTTTTATGGTATATGACGCAAGATACAGAGTATATATCTGGTAAAATCATATTGGCCTTTTTTTCTCCTGTTCGGATATTGGTCATGTGATACCCCCCTTTCATCTTATTATTATTATTTTTTTTATCGCATTCCGGTCATATTAGTTAGAACTCGAAACGAGGACGCGGCGGTCTCATTCACCAAAAGTAAGAAAGATATTGCTTTTTCTCTTCTCCTACCAGGAAGAAAGATCTCGATATCATTTTCTTTTATTATAGTGGGAACCGGGAATTTGTACCGCTTCTCGGTCATAGACAAAATAGGAAAAATAAAATCAAAAAAAAAAAAAAATATATATATATATATATATTATATCGAGTTAATTTGTTGGGAGAGTCTTCTTCTTTCTTTTATGGTGCATATAACGAAAGATGGATAATAAGAAAAAAGGCGAGGATTCCTAAAGCTGTAATAAAAACAGGATATGGGAGAGGACACGGTGGGAACTGATATTGCTTGGGTACCAATGAGTGTCATTGTTTGAACGGCATTGGATCCATTGCAAAACAATCATCCAATGTTCACCTATCCGTAGGAAAGTCTTGCGATCCAAAAAGAAGCATTGTGCAATATAAGTATGACATAAGCATGGCTTTCGAGCAGTAATGTTTGAACCATTACCAATATTTTGAGTTGAATTTCCACATTTAATTGTCCACAAAATCACTAAGTATCCAATGTCTTAGATAAATCGACTAAACCAAGTGTGTACATATAGGCCTACATATATTATTATATTATGTTATTGCTTTTTAAAAACCATTATTGTGCAAAAAAAAGTGTTATTAGAAGGGCGCGTTGAATAAAAATGTGATTCACACTTTGAGCTTGAAAAATATGCCAGATGTATAGAGACATTTATATAAATTATAATAATTCGTGTTCATTATAATATTATTTATAAATTATGCAGATTATCTCATTTCCCTAGTTTTAGTGGAAATCATCATGGATTTAGAGAAGCTTTAGAAAAAACGGGATTTTTTTTTATTTAAAAAAAGTATGGATTATACCAATAAGCAAGTAGAAGTGATAAACATGTAATAAATCTTATGTTCCTGAAAAATCGTTTTGTTTTAGAAGAAGAAAATTTCTTCAATGTGATGAGCTCTAGTTCTAGAAATGTCTTGAAAAAGCGTCGTAAATACGATAACAAAAGCGTCGAAAAGTGCCGTTACGTCCGACCTCGTTGCGTTTTCATCGAATTTATAAGCATATACCGTACTGTATAATTTATAAATCAGGTCCACTCGATAAATTTGGCTTACTATGCCATTATAAATGAGAAAGACAGCAGCAGCAGCACTTGTTGCACACACCTTAATACGGGCATGACAATACCATACGAAGGTTTTTAACAGCTGACTGATGCGAAGATATGTTTAGAAAAAAGAGAAAATTCAACTGCCTTTGCGGGGAATCGAACCCACGTCCTTTCACTTTGCGGGTGAACGCACTAGACCACAAAGGCAACGAATCGTTCAATCTTTCTTTGGAGCTCGTGTGCACTGAACGGCCAAAACTCACAATTTCTGACACTGCCACCAGGTAGCGACTTATCCGGGGTTGATGTCACTCTCCGCTATCCGCATATCTTCGCATCAGTCAGCTGTTAAAAGCCTTCGTATGGATAGCGGAGAGTAACATCCTCCTCGGATGACAATACAATCCGATAAAACAATCCAAATAAGCAACTACTTGTTTTTAGATCACTATTCAATCCGCAACATTACTTTAGTGCCGTTATCATGGCCCGGATGTTGATGACATTTGCATTTGGCAATACTTTTTCACTTATACGGCATTTTTATAGGTTTAAGGGAATTTTTTTTGGGATTTTTAGGATATTTTTGAAACTTTTCAAAATAAAAAGTTGGCTAAAAAACTTTTGAAACAAAAAAAACATCACTTGACTTGTATTTCCCTTCATAGATGACAAACAAAGCTGATATAGAATCAATTCCAAGTAAATAAATGTAGTATTCATTAAAAATTCCAAAAGCTGTCCACACTTATTCAAACAATAAATGAAAGTGAATTCAAGAAATTCTGATCTTATATGGGGTATTGAGAGAGAAGTGAGGGAACATGGTATAGTATTTGCATGTACGTACTACGGGGGAATTTAGAATCCTGCAAATTCGTGTTGAATGATGTTCATCCGTAAGAATGCTGCATGCAGTAAGATTTCTTAAGCTTTTTTTTTGCCTTGGGGATATTGAAGAACTGATGACGTATGTAAAATCAATCTTCAGCATTCTGTGGGGGGGGGGGGGGTTCCATCCTTCAGTCGTTGCGGGAAAGTATATAGCTTATTGATGTTATCGATGAAGTCAGTATGCTAAAAATGGGAGGGGGGGGGGAAATTTGCTACGGAGAAATCTGAAAAAATAACGGGGCAAAAATGTTTTGATGTCTTTACAGAAACGTCTGATATCCGGAAAGAAGTTTATCCTGCCTTTTCAGAAATATGATGAAAGCTAATGTTGAGAATGAATGCGATTTTCAACAGATACTATTGGAATTTTTTTCCTCTTTGACCTCCGGTTAATATAATGATGGTATCCAATTGCTTTTAAAATATACCTCCATCCTAATATGCGTACATTCATCCGTCTTAATGAAACCCAGAAACTTTTCTCCAACACCCAACCCCATCTCGTCTGAAATCACCACAATGTTTGTTAATCGCGATAGTACCCAATTGGCCGGGGAAAATACGTTGTAAAAAAAATTTTATGGGTTTTTTTTTTCTCTTTTTTTGACACAAAATAAAGTGTTCCAGACTCTGCCACGAAACTGGAAATGATCTCGCCCAACGGGATAAGTCCAGTGGCAAAGTTCTGGCGTTCAACAGGTTCAGTTTCTAAATAAATTTGTTTCGTTACTTCAACAGCATTTCTTTATAAATTTTTGGAAATCTTTTGGTTTAGTTTTTAAGACGTTTTTCTGAATAGAGCATTTTTTTTAGTTTTTGTGACATTTTTTATGGTCATTTTTCAGGATTTTTTAGGTCAACAACATCCTGGCCATGGTCATTATTAACAGAGAAACAATTTAAATAAAAAAGGGGACAGCCATAACTTATTTTAACAAGGCTCTGAGTTTTCTGCGATTGTTCTCCAATTAAAATGAAACCTTTAATTGCAAGTACAAATTGTTTGTGCAAGAGTTACATAAAAAAAAAGAAGAAAAAATCGAAACTTTTCGTTTGAACCGTAATTATTTCCCTTTTTGATTCTAGAATCAGAATTTTTTGTCGATATATCCCATTGGTAATTGCAATTTAAAAGAAATAAAAGAAGAACAAAAGAAGCTCGTGAAAGGAATACTCATTAGCACACGTGTATAATGACGTCGTGTCATCAAGGCTTAATTCCTCTTTTGCTCTCATTATATAAATTTTCTTTCTTTCTTTTCTTAAATTTACAGCCCTTTCCCTAATACATTCCAGCAGTCATTTGGTAGGTGTTTTTCATCGCTCTATACTTGAGGAAATATTAGAAGCGAGTTGAGAAATGTGTTGAAAATGCGTAACAATGCATCGAGTTACTAGTGTTAATTCAGTTGTAACATACTGAAATAGTGTTACAATGAAAGCACCATAAATTGAATCAATTTATGTAGATCGTTTTGATAAGATCACGTTATCAACATCAAACATGTTCAGCAATACACACAATTATATGATTCATTACTTGTCTACGGTCACTGAATGTTCCAGGCTGCCACGTTGCTACGTGTGGCAGGCTACCCATATTTCATTCGGGACGAAAGAGGGACATTTAACCAATTCCTGCCAACTGACGAATTCAATGACAGTTGAATCCCGTTATAACGAACTCCAAGAGATCAGAGAAATCACTTCGTTATAACGAAATTTCGTTTGTAAACGAATTCCAGGTTTTTGTATTGCTTCTATGTAAAATTATCTGGAGGATTAGAAAAGTATTCGTTACAACGAGATTTTCGCTACAACGGCATTCGATAATAGTTCAAATTTATCTTATTGTAATCAATCATTTTAATCTGTGCATCAACACTTCTTCTGTACAGGTTGTCCCATGAATCCCTAAATAGTCTAAATATACAAAAAAAATTCGTATAAGTAAGGAATTGGCATATCTGTATGTTGTTTGCAAAGAAGTCGTTCCCACGTGGGGAGGATTTCTTTTGCGCAGGAAAATATTTAGTTCTGATCTGTGTCTGTAGAGGACGCTGCACGAAAGTATAGCAAGGTTGATTGGATTAAAAAATATTTCAACCACTTCTCTGTCGGAAACGTTCTTAAAGCTTCAGACGGTGATTCGTGCTCGAGGTAAAACCTCACTAATAGTATTTCATCTACCAATGCCAACATCACAATGAAAACCTTATATGAGCGCCAATAACAGAAAATATCATAAATGAGCTGTTAATCGTAAACCCTGCGTTTTATGACTCTGATTTGCATATTTCCACAGACTTTCTATCGTGCAGCGCCCTCTATTAACAACCATTTGAAATGTTTATTTATTTATTTTTTCTGTACAAGAAAATTTCCCTTCGTGAGAATTACTTTCCGCAAACCGCATCCAAATGTATCAATTCGTTCAGTTTTTTTATGAATTTTTAATTTATTTACGAATATCTGAGACATTTAATTAAATATAATTATTTTTAATTAAATTCTGTTCAATTTAAAAGTAGAAAACTCCTCGGACTTCGGTCGTTTCGACCTTTCGGCAATCGAAAATGTCCAGACTATGACCTGCATTACCGTACGGCAATTTCCAGTAGAGTAGGGTAAGAAATGAAGGTTCTGCATCTATCGGTGGTCGCCCCAGGCTCAGAAGGTAAAGAACTTGTTTCTGATGCTCTTGACCAAACTTGAACCCGTGGACCTTGACGGTAACCATCATAGTGGAAGACGAGCATTTTCCACTGTGAAGATAGAAGATGCTTCACAGCGGAAGATGCTTGTCTACCGTGAAGCATCCACTCGGAATATGTCTCTGACGCTTCCGGAGTATCACCGGAACCGTTGAAAAACATCCACGAAATTCCAAAAAATTCGTGATTAAACAAAACTGTATGCATCATTGCTATACGCTTTTAGCACGCAATCCAGATGGAAGTTCCAAAAAGTAATCACAACCATTAATTATTTTAAAATGCAATTGTAATTTTTATTATTTTTCTGATTACGCAATCCGTGAAATATATATATATATACGTGTGTCACGGAAACTTCCTTTAGAAATGTCCAACCATTTCTCTCGTCCCGTTCCAGACGGATATAACATCATATATTCCACGTCAGTATAAAAGTGGAATCATCCCATTTCACACGAACATAAAAGTGTCGAGAATGACACCGGAATTCACTGCGATAAGCAAATCTGAAATCGAATCATTTCCGCAAGATCGATATATATGTATTTCTGGAAAATGTCTCAAAGAGAGAAATAGGTGAGAATAACACTCACACACACACACACACATATATATAAGAGACAAGACACGGAGAGAGAGAGAGAGAGAGAGAGAAATCCTTTTACATTTTCTTCTTATGTCCCAAAGATTGCGTGCTTCTCAAGTAAGACAAAAAACATGGAAAAAAGAAGATAGAGTACATGGGCTAAGAGGGATCACTGACACAGAAATTTCGAAAGGAAATTGTTCTAACAAAAAAAAACACAAGATGGAGTTTGACGGTCCTAAGAAAAAGAGGGAATGTATGATTTGTCGCTGTGCGGAATGCGGTGATATATACTTTGCAATTTAAATGATTCACTGCGGCTATCGTATGAAAAAGCCAAGATAAAGGTTTTTGTAATACGTACGTTCGTCGGAGAATATACCACTCGCCGGTATAAAAATTCAAGAAGTAGATCTTTCCGAAGAGAAATATCCATACATTCATATCCATTTCTTTTTCTTTTGGCTGTAGATTCTCGTTTGTCGCCGTAAATAGACATGCCAATGTTACGTTTGGTATTCATTACTCTCTTTCGAGCAGGGAAACATCGATGATGATTTCCTAGAATATACGTGTAGTGCCGCATATCTATATTATCGATATTCTTTTCTTTTTTTTGGTTCTTTCAGATATTGCTTTACTCTTATACTGTTGATGTGTATTGTGTATTACGAGAAGAGGAAATTAGAGTCGACGGAAGAATGCCCGTCATGTATGTTATGCACTTCGATTACGAATCTGTTTAGTTGTTGCATTCAGAAAGCAGGACGTAGTTAGACAAAATATTATGAATAACATTTCTATTCTTGGATAAGGTGTTGATTGCCTTAGAGCAGGGGGTTCAGAATGTTTTCAGTCCGTGGGCTATATATAAGGTATTTCTACCGCTCGTGTGCCACAGACTCGTACAGCGACCACGTGACTCGCATTTCACGGGATATTCCAGTGGTTTTGGTCATCCAAACTTTTTCTATAAAATGACCCCCCCCCCCCTATTTTCAACAAGGCTTATGTGAATGTTTGAAATAATAAATTAAGATAATTTTCATGGCAATACATATTACTATGATAATTATAACTTTATCATAATTAATTATCATCATCATCGTCAACATCAACAACCATTTTCAATCCACTGCTGGATGAAGGTCTCTAAATTTTTCCATTCTACTCTGTTTGATGCTTTAGCCATCCTGTTGACTCCTGCCACTTTCCTGATCTCGTCAATTCATCTTGCGTGGGGACGCCTTCTCGGACGTTTAACACCACGGGGATACCACTCTAGATTACTTGTGGTCCATCTGTTGTCCTGTGTTGCAATATGTCCAGCCCATTTCCATTTCAAACGTTTGATTCTTTCCATGATATCATATACCTTTGCGTGGTTCCTTATCCAAGTGATTCGTTTTCTGTCTCTCCTTGTGATGCCTAGCATACATCTTCCCATACCCCTTTGTCTGTAGCCTTTGTATCGTCTTGCTTGTGAGTGCCCATGTTTCATCTCCCATAATTAATTAAAGTCATACAAATATACGGTATTATTCTCACATATTTATCAAACATATACATTTGTTTGGTGAATTACATTTTAAAATGCGGCACCCATCATTTCTCGTGATTGGCAATTTTGGAAATAATCGGCAATTTTACTTGCCTTTGACAATTTTTTTTGGCTGCAATTGACAACTTTACTTTGCCTTTGGCAATTTTTTTGCTGTAACAGGAAGTTTGACTTCCCTTTGCCAAATTTGTTTTGTTTGTTTTCGATATCCTGTATTTTTACGAAGGAAATATGGTCAGCTTAGGTATTTATAGTGTTGCGTGCATTAATACTATTCTACCGGAACAACTTTAGCGGGCCGCATTCGGCCCGCTAGCCTGATGCATCCTTCATTTCCGGCTTAGAGCAATTACGGGCCAAATTAAAACTTTCCATACGGTGATAGCCTATATATTTTACAATTTAAATGATTCTCTGCGGCTATCGTTTGATAGAGCCAAGATGAAGGTTTTTGTAATACCTTTTTGTCCGTCGAAGAATATACCACTCACATATATAAGAATTCAAGAAGTAGATCTTCCGAAGAAATATCCATATACATCCACATCCATTTATTTTTCTTTTGGCTGTAGATTCTCGTTTGTCGCCGTAAATAGACATGCCAAAGTTACGTTTAGTATTCATTACTCTCTTTCAAGCAGGAAACATCGATGACGATTTCCTAGAATATACGTAGTGCCGCATATCCATATTATCGATATTCTTTTCTTTTTTGGGTCTTTCAGATATTGCTTTATTCTTGTACTGCTCATATATTGTGTATTACGAGAAGAGGAAATTGGAGTCGCCCGTCTTCTATGTTATGTACGTGTAAGTATTACGAATCTTTTTTAGTTGTTGCTTCGTCGCATTCGGAAAAAAGGATGCGACTAGACAAAAATGTTATGAATAATATTTTTATTCATGGATATGGCCTTAGAGCAAGGGTCTTCATCATCTCAGGCATTGCGGGCTAAATTAAAATATTGCACGGGCCACTAAGTCACACCGTTGAATTCCCGTTATTAAACAGGGTTCCCCCCAAATTATTGAACACATTCATAGAGTGCTTTACTCTCACGAACTCAGCTTTGGATTTTCCCCTGCCTACAATCTACTAATGATTCTCTACCTCATTCCGTCATTTATTACTCCTAAAGGTGGATACTTCTTCTGGGTCTGAATTTGACAAGAGTGGACCTGCGACTCAGGTTAGTCAGTGAATATATGTTACGGTAAATATGATAAATCCGGTTATTATGCATAATTATAGACCATATATGAAACTTTAATCAATTTTTATTTAAGTTTGTTTAAGTAAGTTTAGTAATTTATCAAATTCAAAAAACGGTGATTATGTATAGCTCCTAGCTTATATTGGTAAATATGATGAATCCTTAATTAATTACTTAAATTTATCGGAAATTTCGCTTAAACTTCAGTCTAGGTCTAGGATGTTGTTGTCGGTGATATCGGTTATGTTTAAATGTGTTGATAAACGTAAAGAAAGCTAAAATTACAAACCTGACAGTAATTTATACGTCCTTATTCTCATAGCACTTGTTTTCATTTAATATAATTTTTATGGCAAAATATGTGTAGTGAACACCCACATCGTTACGGGAGATAGTGATGTTTTCTTTCATATTTATTATACTTATCAACTTCATTCAGGAATTATGCGTAATGAAATAATAAATATTGATGGTATTTAATGATAAATGTAGGAAAATTGTTCAAACTTACCAAGAAAATTGTTGGTTATACATAATAACCGGTAATTATGCACAGTTACCGTTTTATCGGATTCACCGTAACATTTGTTAAAGTTTTGAAGCCTCTAAAATTATTGTGCGTTGAGCAAATGCCTCCTTGCCCATGCGGAAATCGAACCCTTATCCCTTCTGCTATACTCTTATCAAATTCAACAAAATCACTCGATATGCTCTTTGCCAATGTGTACGAACGAAGCAACAGCGGAACGGAATATTGATCGCGTTTATATAGGGAAGGGAATCGATTAAAAATTTTAACTGGTTAATCGAAAACGTTTAATAGATTAATAGACCGAGTTTTAGTCATTTCACGCTCCTATTCGGTAGACGTAAGAATAGGTTTAAAAAATTAAGGCTGCCTGCTTCAAGCAATGAGATATACTGAACATAAGTGCCTAAACCTGTAATTTCTCTTCATTTGGATTTTTTTTTCGTTTTTTTTACAAAAATCGGTTGTTTTTGGATATTATTCACTTATTTCGAAACTACTTTCGATTATACTGTTGCTTATTTTCCTAGAAATTCCTCTCGAATAGTACTTGTGAGGAGATGAGTTGATGGAAATGAATTACCTTTTTTGGGTTAGATAATGCAATTGAACGACCGACGTAGTTGAACCCAAAATTTCAAAAGAACCACTGCGAACCACTTTCAATTACGTCGGTCGTTCAATTGTATGATGAGTTGATGCTTCCAAGAATACGAAAAACTACTGTTCATAGTGGAGACAATAAATTTTGCTCGTCTTTAAAAAAAACTCCTTTGATACAGAACTTTCACAGCGACACCTACACTCCCGTCAAACTCAGTTTGATACTGAAATCATCAGTTTTCATTGAATCTAATTTGATCAAAATATTGATTCAAATCACTTATCCGAAATGGTTTGTATAGAACATGATTTTTATGACATCTAATCGGTTTTTTAAGAAAAAGATGAGTAAATTCACGAATTTTCACTAAAAATTTTAATCGAATTGATCGAGTCGATTAACTCAACTAAAATTTTTAACTGCGATTAACAATTGATCGATTAATTTGACCATCATACATTTATACATACCACTGTCACAGCACCATAGACCACGTACATTGCATTATTATCTGAAAATATATTTATCTGCATAATATGAGTATGTTTCCACTAAAATTCCGGAAAGAAATGTGATTATGCTAATAAGTGTATATTTATAGGTTAAATAATTAATTTCAAAAAAAAAAAAAACCGTTTGAAAGAATCATTTTATATCGATTCAATAATCCCTTGGAAGATACGCCCGAGTAAAAGGTATCAGTGGCTCATTTCTTAGAAAGGTAAGTCCTTGATTGAACGATTTTGCTTACCAAATTACGCTGCCGTAACTCATTTTTAACAGGCCGAGAATGTCAAAGAAAACTCGTGATTTCTTCTCTCTTCGGACCAGAATAGATTTCCCTTCCACGAGTCAAGAGATACGATAACATCTTATCATTGCCTTTTTCTTTTCGTTACCTCATCCACCAACAACAACCCATTCCCAGAGAATTTTTGCTTCTGTTCTGCGCAGCAAAAGAACGTCGAAGTAGCTTTCAACGAATGTAAGAAAAGTTCCCGATCCCCATCTATCCAATTTAGTATCCATTCCCGAACAGGACTTTCGCCCTTCATTTTATCCTAATTAGGTTTCGCGCATTACGCTACTTTTACCTCCTCATTCTCTTTTCTTTCGGATAAGAAAAGAAAAAGGCTCTTTCTGTGTGTGTGTAGGGGGTATCCCTTTAATATATGGCTCACGAATCCGATTAGTATTGGGAGCTAAGAAAATAAAGACCACGTTCGCCGGGGTTGAACCAGCTTAATGTAGCTTCTAATCCGAAGAAAACCTCCTCTTTCCTTGCCCTCGTTTAACACGAGACCCAACCTACATCTCGAGGCGCTTGATGCATTGATAATCGAAAATAATCTTGTCTGTGGAAAGGAAAATAATGTGTGTGTGCGCCACAATCGATTTTATATATAATTCAAAATTATAATTCGTGATTGATGTTAATTTATCAGTAAAACTCCTAACAAATACATACAGTCAACGTAGCTTAATGCGATCACATCCAGATTGGGTTTTCGCTGATAACCACATCTCAATGATAGCTGCACACAAAGTCCCGTTTGCAAATATGGTGACCATACATCGCGTTTGGTTGAACGGACCTATGGTGAACGTATATTGGCAAAACTGGACAACAGTTTTTCGTTCTTACATAATTTTTTTTTTATATATTGATAATGTGATCACCACGTATTCCCAAGAAATCTTTACGATCTGTCCAGGGAATTAATTGGTTGTATTGTTCAATCGATCCATTTTTTGTCTTTAATTCTAAAACGGGACTTCTTTTCCCATTAAGCTAAAACCCTGAAATTTTTGTTTCCAGCCATTGTGAGACGTTAAAATGGAACTGTTTAATGTATATCACGAATTACGAGTTTTTGAAGAGAAACTTCTATAGTGATTTAAGAGTGAAAGGGACTTGAGAATAAAAGTATATGTGAGGGAAAGGAAATTCATCACAAAAAGTGAAACGCTTTCTTTTTCCTCAAAACCCATTCCGTGGAATAACTGATTGTGTGATGAAGTTCCAAGACGCAGATGGGTTGTGATGGTGGTAGGGAATGTGAATAGACATTCGTGTAGGACAATAAAATTTTTAAATTCCATTTTAAATAATTAAAATTGAATTCAATTGAAGCGAATGTAGTCATGTGCCGGAACTAAAGTTTCACTTCCATCGCACGAGATTCTCACGCAGATTTTTTTAGTGTAGAGGTTTCGAAATGTTTGTTGACAAGGGAGGACGAGGGAGAGAACACTTTCTAGCCTCTTACATAGTCTTCCAGCCTGATAACGATAACTAACAGGAAAAATAAATAAATTTGGTTAAACCTTAGCTTCCGAATGCGCAAAAAAAAAAAAAAAAAACCTTTCCGATGGGAAAAAAAGAAATTGATAACATAACATTAACCGAAGTCCCAATAGCTATAAAAAAAGTATTTTCCCATGTTATGATATTGGTTAATTTCGTTCTTTAGAAAAGTAATAACAATACTCGAATGACAGCATTACTCGAGATTTTAATAAGTGGCGTTGACTGTACTTGTAGAGTATCAGGCCAGGATTACACTATAAAAGTTTGATAAAATATATTTTAGAAAACTTAAAAAACAACAACTAATAAGTTACATTGATTCGAACGTAATCAATACTCTTATTGGTTGCATTTTCAAGTTTCATAAAAGAACTTTTTTAAAACTTTTTATAGCGTAATGCCGGCCTTAGAGTGATAAACTGCTATGAGCTAAACACAAATTATCTTTTTGGGGGGAGACAATGTACTAGGGGAACAACGTCGTTTAACGCAAAATAAGAAGAGTACAATGAGTTCGGAACTGTATGAAGTTCCTTCTTCAATAGCCAAGAAAAATTGAAGGCAAATACTCCAAATAGCGGGAGCTAATTAAAAAACTCTATATTTGCCTTCAATTTTTCTTGTTTACTTGAAGAAGGAACTTCATACAGTTCCAAAACGCATCTAGCTGTTGGTTGGTAGGAATGATCACATATTTCATGGGCTTTTTCATCAGTTTTTTTTTTCGTTAGAGGGCGCTTTGTATGAATTTACGACCTGTTCATATATAAGATCATAAAAATTTCGCCACTAGAATTTCTTTTTATTCTTAGCTAAAGGAAAAAGAAAGCTTTATGGCCGATTTTAAGCGTTTAGGACAAAGGGGATAGCACTGATTCAGGTCTGAACTGAAAATTCTCTGATAAGGCAGATTCCTTGCTGTCGGAAAAAAATTTACGATAAACACATGCTAATGACGGCTGCTTAACCAACACCTTCTGTAGCAGAAAGCCTTCGCGCGATGCTTTGACTGAAGTCGCCCATTTCGCCTATAGTCATTAGCTAAAGCAGCGACGTATGCGAAACCTTTACTTTTTTTGCAGTGTATCCAATGACTATAGGTGAAATGGTCGACTTCAGTGACGTCACGAGCTTCGCGCGGAGGCTTTATGCTATAGATGGTGTTGGCTTTGCCCGGTAGACACTACCTTCATTTAGAGACGTTCAGCTACTCTCAAACGTATCTGACATAGGGAATCATGAAACGACCATAAATAACATTAGCCATGTTCTAGCGAAATGCTTGAAATAATACCGTACATTTATAGGGACCCCATGAAACGGTATATTCATGTTCTAATGCCGTGTTTCCCAAGAGTGTGTCTCGAAGAGCTAGTTCTAGCTATTTCTTGTAAAGCGGTATTCGTATATGTGCTTGTTCGTTGCTTTGAAGTGAATCTTTGTAAGACAATTCTCAGGTCTTGCGCGCATGAACGTTGACTATAGCAATGGGGTCGTGGGTGAGGGAAATTTTAAAATGACTGTTAAAGGGAAAACATTGAAGTTAAGAACAGAATTTTGGGGAACTTTCGAGAAACGTGGATAAGCACGATTCTTATCTGTGAGACGGAGAACTTCTGGGGGTGAGTCGTACAAATCCACTTACAAATCCCATTATGAACCCTATCGTTATGCGACTGTTTTCAGATGCATCTTAATGTTTTCAATGGCCTGGACTGGGACCCAAACATCTTTTGAGATACTCTTAAACTACAGCGTAATAAATTTTTGGAAGGGAAGTCGGCTTTAAAAAAGAAAGCATGAAATTATTGCAAACGCACACCTTATTATAAAAAATATATATCTACGCAAAAATATGAAAACTCCGAATTAGTAAACCCTTTCAATATATTGGGGGATCCTGTTTAATTCAGGGTTCTGGGGCCCGGGACACTTTGATCCACCCGTTAAAATGCGATTGACTGATTTTAAAGATTTTGAAAACGGAACAATTTATTGCATAGGAATATTTAATAAGCATCCGAAATAGACTCATCGGTCGCACAGTTGATCGTGTTCGTGCGGCGGCTAAAAAAAAAGGGTCAAGAACCCTGATCTAGGGAGACCTTTGAAAATAAATCCACATTCACTTTCTACCTCTTCTATCTTCTACTCTTTTTCACACTGACTTCGGTCACATCACAATCTCTGAAGGCATAGTCTTTATAATGCTGATTGCTGTAGGAAACCCTATCAATGTCTCACGGAAATTCGGTTGAGAAATGATGCTTGTGTGTGCAATATATTGGTTTATTTCTTATGGAAATCCACTATACAGTATATATGTAGTGGATATATACTTGAACGATAGGCTACTTTAAAAATTCGCCAGAGCAGGCAGAGCTGAGTATTTTTGATAGTTTATTATATTAATCAATTCATATATTTATTATTATTAATGTAGTGACAATGTCAAACACTTTAAAAACTTTATATATATATTTCAAATTGAAAAAAAAAAATTGCCGAAATCGTCGAGCTGAATATATAAAGCTATCTCTGGGCTCGTCATCAGGGAGAAACACCCAAAGAACAGCCAAAAAATATGCAAACGTTTCTGATAGTACATTTGACCTTAAGCCTAAATTGATGTACTAGTTCCCCCCAACGTTTGCAATGAGTGCTTAGGCAAAAAGTGACTTAAAGAAGTGACAAACCATTGCAAAAGCATGTACAATGTATATACTTTTGCAATGGTTTGTCACTTCTTCAATGCTGTCAGTATTATGTGTCCATTTTAATAGTTTGCCACTTTTTCAATCCTCCCAGAAAAAGAAGAAAATCCGGCAGTGATTATAGCTAGTAAGTTAATAAATTCAAAGTTCACAAACTTCAAGTCCCTCCAAAAAAGATATTGTCTCTATTTCAATTATTTTCGCAAATGTCCACGGAGAATATCGATTATTTTCTAAATGAACTTACTACAAATTTATAACTACCACGGCCAAGTAAGAATAAATATGCGCAATGCCTATAGTCAGCCTAGCCATTTCTGCTCCATTTCCTTAGGAAATAAGACAGCACAGACTTAAAATTATGCAATATGTTTTCTTTTTCTCCTTTTCATTTGAAGCATCGTTAAGGTCGGATTTCTCCACATTCTTTCATAAAATCAAATCTAAAAACCGCCAAAAATATATGAATATATTGAACCGAATTTCGCATTGAAAATTCATAAGTACTGGGGGAATGAAATGACTCTCTCTCTCTCACACACAACACAAATATATATGCATAGTCCATTTTTCATAAAGGAAAAAGAATTTTAAACACACTTTATTGGAGAGCGAGATATCATTTGCCTCCGTGCAAAATCAGCGCAATTCAAACCCGGAGGTGGCGCGGAAAAAAATTGGTAACCGAAATTTGGTTTGCATATAAAACTATTGAAAAAAAGAAGCTCATTAGAGGCGATGGCCTGATAAATAATTCATAAACCAATGATACAGAAAAAAATAAATTTTGGGACAAAAGGCCCTGTTTTTCGGATTCTTATGTATTACGAAGAGTTCCATAACGAAGAAGCTCCTAAAAAGAAAAGCACTTCTTCATTATCATCTATGACTATATGCAGTGGCCGGTTGGAAAAAAACATTTATTGCGCGGAAAATAATGAAATTGCTGTACCATGAACGAAAAATTTGACGTTTGCTATGAAAAATCGTGAGAAAAAAATATGGGCATGAAATGATGGGATTGCGATCGGATCTCGCCGTTAAAAACTCTCGCCCCAGAGCAACAGTCCTACAATGGTACAAATATTCAACCACTTCACTCTTTTCACTTCTGAAATATAGATGGCAGCACTTTTAAAAATCTGAAACAACACTATATACGCACTCAGAATGATAGGTTTACACACTCACACTTCCGGCACAACTCACTGGGTAGTAAATTGCTCATGGCAATTAACGTGAGTTGTGCTCGGTTTGAAAGGAAGAAAGGCCGTCGTATATGAAAGGAAACGGGTGCAGGAAATTCATCGCCAACAATTCACCGCCACGTAATTTTACCGACATCACAATTAACCACTTGGAAAATTACCCGACAAAAGTAATCGTCGACTAAAAGACAGTGAGAAAGGGGATGAGAATGTGAGTGAATGAGGCGAGTGAGTGGGTGAGCGAATGAGTGAGCAGGTGTGCAAGTGAGTGAACAGATGAGCTAATGAGTGAACAGATGAGCTAATGAGTGAACAGATGAGCTAATGAGTGAACAGATGAGCTAATGAGTGAACAGATGAGCTAATGAGTGAACAGATGAGCTAATGAGTGAGCAAATGAGCGAGTACGTGAGCAAGTGAGTGGACGAATGAGCGAGTAAAAGAGCAAGTGAGTAAGCAAATAAGCGTGTGAATGAGCAGGTGAGCGAATGAGTAAGCAGGTGGGTAAGGGAGTTAGTTGGTCACTCATAACGGTAAATTTTTCACTCACTCATACGGTCACTCCCTCACACTTTCATATGATCACTCACTCACTTGGTAACTCACTCGGTCACTGATTCGTTCATTCATATGGTCACTCACCCACCCGCGAGATGATGCGCTAGCTCAGCTCATTGTGCAACTTAGCGGGCCACTCACTCTCCTCATACATTTCAACTCAGTTTCTCAACCACTCGGTCATTCACACACTTGCGAGCTCACTTGTCAGCTGTTCTCGGTGAATTGCGTGGCGGTGAATATTCAGTAAATCGAAAGGGAGAGCATGATGCTGTAATATAAACAATGGCCCACATGTTCTCTCGCGGATATGATTTTTTTCTCCAACGGTGGATAAAAGCTAACGCATAGTCCAAGCTCATGCATATTTATGAAAGCAATCACATGAGATTCTTATGAAAAGATTCAAAAACTACTCTCTCAGATAAAAACACTTTTGATCTTAAACCAAATATTCAAAAATATCGCTTAAAGGTACAAGAAAATATTCTTCACTGCACAAACAAATTTCCGCGATTCTCCAAACACAATTATCTCACCGATTCAGGAAAGGGGAAAAATGAATATTCAAAGTAATTAACTCACGCATAGACAGAGTTTTTGATTCTAAAATCGTGAACTGGAGGGAATAAAAACATTGTTATTAGTGTCTGGGAAAATGTGTCACACGGGCCACTTGAGTGGTCTGGAACTGTGCCTTGGTTCATTTAAGCTCTATAACTGTGCCGTGGGTCACTCAAGTGATTTGAACATATGCTGCGGGTCACTCAAGTGATCTGAACATATGCTGCGGGTCACTCAAGTGATCTGAACATATGCTGCGGGTCACTCGTGTAGTCTATAAATTTGTCGTGGGTCACGAAAGTAATCTGGAAATATGTCATGCGCCACTTGAGGGGTGCGGAAATCTACTGCGGGCCTCTTGAGTGATCTGAATTGTGTCTTGGTTCATTTAAGCTCTAGAACTGTGCCGTATTCCACTCTAGTGATCTATACATATGCTGCGGGTCATAAATTTGCCGTGGGTCACGAAAGTAATCTGGAAATATGCCATGTGCCACTTGAGTGGTGTGGAAATCTACTGTGGCCCGCTTGAGTGATTTGAATTGTGTCTTGGTTCATTTAAGCTCTAGAACTGTGCCGTATTCCACTCTAGTGATCTATACATATGCTGCGGATCATAAATTTGCCGTGGGTCACTCAAGTGATCTGAACATATGCTGCGGGTCATTCGTGTAGTCTATAAATTTGCCGTGGGTCACGAAAGTAATCTGGAAATATGCCATTGGGCACTTGAGTGGTGTGGAAATCTACTGCGGGCCGCTTGAGTGATCTGAACTGTGTCTTGGTTCATTTAAGCTCTGGAACTGTGCCGTATTCCACTCTAGCGATCTATACATATGCTGCGGATCATAAATTTGCCGTGGGTCATGGAAGTAATCTGGAAATGTGCCACGGGCCACTTGAGTTGTCTGGAACTGTGCCGTGGCTCGATTAATTCATATTTAAGCATGTCGCGGGACACTCTAGTGATACGGAATTACGCCGCTGTTAATTTTAGTTATCTGTAAATGGGACGAGGGCCGTTTAAATTCTCGAACAGGGCCGAGGGTCCCTGAATTTTTTTTTAAACATTTAACATGCTGTGGGTCACTCAAGTGATCTATAAATATTTCACTGGTCACGAAAGAGATCGGTAAATATGCCGTGGACCACTCAAATGTGGAACTACACCGCGGGTCACTCCAGCATGGCCCCCACATAGGGGGGGGCTGACAGGGCTCTAGCCCTGGGGCCCGGGACGGTTATCATCATATTTTTACTTTTCATGCTATAAATTAACTGCAGAAGGGGCCCGTTAAAAGTCTGACCGAGGGGCCCGCAGAAGATCCCAGCCTAGGGGCCCCGCTACAGGATGTGGGGGCCATGCACTCCAGTGATCTGGAACTTTGCCGCGGTTCACTTAGGGCTGTGTTCACCGACATGTTTTAAACTAGTCACAATTTTTTGATAAGAGATCCACACGGATTGGTTAAATTCAGGCTTTTAACCAATCTATGAATTGCGACGTCAGTGTAAACCATGTCGGTGAATACGGCCCTTAAGCGATCTCTAAATGTGTCGAAGGTCACTTAAGTGATGTGGAACTACTACGTGGGCCACTCCAGTTATCTGGAACTACGCGGCGGGCCACTTAAGTGATCTGAAACCGCACCGCAGAGGCCACTTAAGTGATCTGAAACCGCACCGCAGAGGCCACTTAAGTGATCTGAAACCGCACCGCAGAGGCCACTTAAGTGATCTGAAACCGCACCGCAGAGGCCACTTAAGTGATCTGAAACCGCACCGCAGAGACCACTCAAATTATGTAGAAATGCAACGCGGGTCACTTATATGATCCGCTGCTCGTTTAATTTAAAAAAAATTAGGTTTGAGGGTCACGGGCCACATCAGATGACTCCGGTGGTCACATCTATGCTGTATACATTGGCCGATCGGAAAAAAAAATTATTGTACGGAAAATAGTGAAATCGATATTTTCAAACGGTGGATAAAAGCTAATGCATAGTCCGAGCTCATGTATATTTATGACAGCAATCGTGATTCTTTTATAAGAGACTAAATACTCCTCTCTCTCAAAAAACCTCTTTTTGATCTCGCACAAAATATTCAAAAACATCTCTAAAAAGGTACATATTTACAAGGAAAATATTCTTCACTGCAAACGCAATTATCTCACCGATCCAGGAGAGGGGGAAAAAATGAATATTCAAAATAATTAATTCACGCATAGAGAGAGTTTTGATTCTAAGATCGTTGAAAAAACAATGGAGGGAGTATCGTTGAGAGAGAAAAAAAACAAAACAATGGAGGGAGTAAAAACATCGTTATTAGTATAATTGCCATCCGAATACCAAGGTATGCGAACAACAACAACAACAAAAAATTAGGTGCAGAAAAAATACAGAAATTGCAATCAGTTTGGATGGAGTAATGTTGTTCTCGCGCATTGCACAGAGCGGAGGAGATAGAAGCTATGCGGGAGCGATTAAATTTAAGCGCGGGCAACCTAATTATCACAAAAAGCCCATTTACAAAAGGAATCAAGAATGTTAATTTCTTTGCGATAATTGCGGTACTTTAAAAATTCCCCTCTCTCTCTCTCTCCATCTTTGTGTGTGTGTCTCTCTCTGCGGTGAAACTTTTGCTTTAAGAGTCGGATCGGAAGGAGAAGCGAGAGATAATAAAGTTTTCCTTTAAAATTTTTCAAGAGATTAACGATATCTCTCTGTTTCGAGGAAATTATCACCCGTTCCAAGGAAAGTTTAGATAAGACCCCATTGGACGGGTGTCTCTCGTTATAATTGCGTTTAATTAAATGCCGAAAGAGATAAAGTGTGGAATATCTGCAAAGGTGAACTTGATTGTGTTCGTTGTTTTGGGATATTATAATACTATTTAGAGATTCAAATCCGCGTGACGATAAAAAGGCATCGTGCTTTTATCCGAATATTGAAGGAACACTTGACTTAGGAGAGGGGGGGGGGGAGACTTAGACTTACCGAAATTCCCGTTTTACGGAAAATTCACCGACAACAATTCATCGATGGAAAATTTACCGCGCTGGGAAAATTCATCGACAACAGTTCGACACGTATCAGTGAGCCAGTAAGTGAGCGAGGAATGACAGAGTGAGTAAGTCAGTAAATGATACTGTAGTTAGTGAGTAACAGAGTGGTTAGTGTTGGTGAGTAAGTGAGCAAACGAGTTATATATATATATAGTGACCTACAGATAGATTAAGTGACCTAGTAAGTTAGTGACTGCCGTAGTGAGTGAGCCGGTGGTAGATTGACGGCCGTATTCACCAACACAGTTTAAACTACAATCGTAGAGGTTAAAGGATTACAATCAACAAGGATTGGTTAAAATCCTCAATTTAACGAATCCGTGTCAAATACAAATACAAATACAACGCCACAACAGGCAAAATGCCCAACGAGGTGGCTGATAAAAAGATGCCCATAAAAATATGGTTGTCATATGTTTCAAAAATACAGCAACCCAATTAAAAATGCAATTAACACAAATTACAAACAATATATACACATGATAAAATATTATACAATGCCCATAAAGAATACTTATGGTTGTCTTATTCTAAGTATGGATAGAGCTTCTCGATTTACCCCAACATGTTTATCGTATTTCTTTTTAAACGTGTCAATTGTGTTACAATTTACTACCTCCGGGGGTAAGCTATTCCATTTATTAACAACCCTATTGGAGAAAAATTCCCTGCGACACCATAACCTTGCATTGTCCCTCACCAATCGATACTGGTGTCCCCTTGTAAAAGCAGTCGATTGGCGGTGTACTAAAAGTTCATGGTCCATCCTATCCATCCCATTGAAAATTTTGAACACTTCGATCATATCTCCTCGACACCTGCGTTCATCCAGTGTAAACATATTCAAAAAATGAAGTCTCTCTTCATACCTCAAGCCCCGTGTGCCAATAAGGACACGCGTAGCTCTTCTCTGCACCCCTTCAACCAAGTCTATGTCCCTCTGTAGGTATGGTCTCCAAAACCTTACAGCATACTCCAGTCCAGGACGAACTAAGCCTCGAAAAAGCGGAAGAATGACTTTAGGAGAACGCGAAGAGACCTTTTTGAAAATGAGACCAAGCATTCTATTCGATTTTTTGACAACCGCTGAACAATGTTCAGAAAACTTAAGTCGCTCGTCAATGAGAATTCCCAAATCGGTGACTCTAGTTGCATCCGGGATAGTGACACCATTCAACTCGTAAGAGAACCGTGGGTTGTTCGAACCAAAATGAGCGACCATGCACTTATCTACGCTAAACGTCATGCTCCATTCATTTTCCCATGCTGCAATCTTGTCTAAGTTGGTCTGGAGCAACTCCCTATCGCTTTCATTTCCGATTACCCCCATTAGCTTCACATCATCTGCGAATTTGCTAGTAATTCCATCGATACCCTGATCGAGTTTGTCGATAAAAAGTGAAAAAAGTATGGGGCCAAGGACACTTCCCTGAGGAACTCCACTTGTGACGTCTGTCCAACCAGAGAATTCCCCGTTCACCATAACTCGTTGCGACCTATCTCTTAACCACGATTCTATCCAATTCAGCGCTAATCCTTTAAACTTCAACTGTAGTTTGAACTCTGCCGGTGAATACGGCCATGAGTGAGTAAGCGAGTGACAGATTGAGTAAACTAATGAGTAAGTACGTGACCTAGTAATTGAATACGTGTGACAGATTGAGTGACTAGGTGATTGATTGTAAAAAAGAGTGAGCAACCCAATGAATTGATTATAGAATGAATGACCTACTCAGTTGATAGAATGAGTGAGTCTCTGTGTGTAAATGACAAAGTAAGCGACCTAGAGATCAAGTGAGTGGCCGGCCTACTGAGATAGTGATCGAGTAACATAGTGAGCGACATTTTAAATGAGTGACCTGGTGAGTAAGTGAGTGACCTGTTGAGCAATTGGGTAACCTAGGGAGTAAGTGAGTGAGTGATATAATGAACAAGCTAGAGAATGAGTAACAGAAGGAACGACCCACAGTGACTGAGTGATAGAAAGAACTGACTGAGTGATAGAAAGAACTGACTGAGTGATAGAAAGAACTGACTGAGTGATAGAAAGAACTACCTAAGTGATTGACTGAGTGACCTGGTGAGTGAGTGAGCGAGCTAGCTCTGGTGATAAGCTGGTTCTGCTCATTCATTCACTCACTAGTTCACACCTGCTGACTCGTTCATGAACTAATGTCGGTGAATTTCCCATTTGGAGAATTTTTTGTCGGTGAATTTTCCTGGAGGTGAATTGTTGTCGGTGGATTGTCCGGTGGTGAATTTTCCGGACACGGTGACTGTGAGGCCCCAACCCCATGGAAAAATCTTATGTTTACAGTTTTTATATTGCGTATCATTCATTGATTTCAAAATTTCGGAATATAAGTTGCTCCACAACAATCGAGTGACCCTCCCCCCAGCTCCTACTCAGGGGTTCCGACGAGAGAAAAACAATGAAGGGTAACTTTGGATCCCACAGACATCTGACATATAAGGGATTCAATAAAGAACTCTGAGGAGGGTACGTGCATTACTCTGTATATTCATAAATTTTTATTGAATGCCTAGCATATTGCACAGTATGTGTGGAAGCCTGATACATAACATATTATTGTTGCATCTGATCGTATTTTTTATACTTAAATAAACCTCAAAAACGCCAACCTCGGTTTTAATGGCGAAATTCCGCGGAATCTGCGATGTCGCGTTATAACCGAGTTCGATTGTGTTTGTATGCACGAAACGAATAATAAGGTAAAAAATTGATGAATACATTTTTTACTGTACAAAATATTGTACTTCTACTGTTACTAACGGTGCTTATTTTTGGTGACTAAGGAGGATGAGGATGAGGGAGTAACGTCTTATATACGCGCCAAAGGTCTTCAACCTTCCTCTAGTCGCGAGTTCTGCTTGTACCTATCATCAAAAGATGAGCACCAGGACGGCAAGTTTGACATACATATGCATGAAATCAGGATAATATCAATCCGTGAATGGGATTTTTTGCCAGGTATTTACAGTCGAATCCCATTATAACGAATGCCAAGAGACCGGAGGAATCACTTCGTTAAAACGGACTTTCGTTATAAAGGAATTCCAGGATACCTGGTATTGTTCCTATGTAAACTTATTTGAGGAATTAGAAAAGTGTTCGTTAAAACGAGATTTTCGCTATAACGGTATTCGTTAAAACGGGATTCGGCTGTAATTGGAACGTTGACCTAGAGCCCGCAAGCACAAAATCGGACAAATGGGCATCAAACACTCTGGGTGTTTCAGGGAACAACACCAAGGTGCCGCAAGCAACGGGTTGAAGATTCCTATTTTACGCAAATGTCATTGTTTCTTGCTCTTGTCTTGACATTGCTCCGTAATCAGTGGTTGAGAAGACGCCAAATCTTCCGCCGGAGAAAATCGCAGCAACGTGTTATCCCGCGGTTATCTATATCTCTTCTCGTACGTAATATACGCGGCCGTACTTATTGGTATAAATTATAATACTGCGTATAATACGGGGGAGAAGGAAATATATTCATTTCACATGACAGCGGCACATTGGCCAGCCAGGCACATCTGCTGAGTTGGGAGAGAGAGAGATGAATTTCGCAATTGATAGTTTGGACAGATATGCATGAGATTACATATGAGGTTATAACTACGGGGTAATTGAGGTCCGTGAAATGCTGCTGATGAATGCCCTGCAGTGATTTTAATCGCGACACCATCTTCTTTACATTATAAATGAGACAGACGCTCAAAAGCTTTATAATGACGATTTGATGTTTTTCCACCTTTACCACCAGGTAATCATTTGCTACTTATGAAATACTGAAATATGATAATTATTAACAATTATTATAAACGGAAATATCTCATTTTTATTATTTTAATAATTTTTATAACACGATTTTAATTAAATGTTCTTTCCAGTTCGCGATTGATAGTGATTATGGACTATTTAAATTCATTCTCGTGCGTTCGGAGACAACAAAAAGTTTGTGAGTGGGTTTGACTATTTTGGTGTGTTTCAGAAGACTGAAATCCACATTAAATAGCAGAGAAACCTGTAGAGCAGAGTGTTCTTCAACCTTGTTTACAACGGCGGTCGGGTGAAAAGGGTCAAACAGTTTTGCCGAGCGGTGTGAATGGGAGAAATAAATTGTGGACCCGAAAAAAATAAGAACATAGACGAAATAATTTCAGGACCAATGCAAATGGGAGAAATAATTTTCAGACCGGCAATTAAAGAAATAGGTGAAGCAATTTGAGGACCGGAAAAAAAATAGGTGGAAGGGAGGACACGTTGGTCCCCATTTTTCCCATACAACCAACGTGTATGGAAAAAATGATTTGCGAACCAAAAACACATAAATTAAATAGTTAGGATAATTTGTGGATCGAAAAAAAATAATTGAAGTGGGAGAAACTATTTTATGATCGGGGAAATATAAATCAGCGTTTCTCAACCTATGGTCAGCAGACAGAGTTGATAATTCGGCTCTAACTAATTCACATTTGTTGTAAATGATATTAATAATATTCATATGGGCTCAAGTGAAAATTGTATCTTCATATTTAGGTTCACCATACATCATCAAGAACAATTGTAGAAATTTTGATCGGAATATCACTAATCGTAGTCAAAAGATGCAAATTTACGATAAGTTGGCTAATTACAGCAAATATGGGTGAAGGGTGGGGAAATAAAGGTTAGACAGAGAGAGCTACAAAATCGCAGTCAACAAAAATTTATTTGCGAAAAAACACTCAAATAGCTAGATGACCACATTTAATTGAGGGGAGCTGAGATCTTACGGCAAAATACGGGGCGTCGCCAATTGCCATCAAAAACGTTGCCATAAGTCGACAAAAAATTTCCCTATTATAGCTAAAATCTCCCTGAAAAGTTCAGGAAAAAACGAACCTGACAGACATGCAAAACGAATATTTGTATTTACAGGGGTATAATTATCACAACATGTTATGAAAACGCCGCTTATTCACGATTTTAGTAAACATTACAAACTCAAGTAAGTATCTCTAAAAAAACACGGGACAAATGTATAAAACAATTCGGAACAACTAAAAATGCATTAATGTCCCATAATACGGAACATAAGTGGTCCGTCGAATTGTTTCAGACATTTTACTGGTCCTTGAGATCAGAAAGGTTGAGAAACGCTGGTATATATAAATGAGTAGGAGAGAGAGAGAGAGAGAGGAATAATTCGAAGACAAGTTAAAAATATATGAGTAGGGGGAAATAATTTTCGAACCGGCGAAAAATAAATGAGTGGAGATAATTCAAAGACGTTCCGAATGGCTAAAGACAATTTAAAACCCAACATAGAGACTGTATAATATTTACTAAATTGAAAACTAAACAGCTGCTGTATCAATTGAGCGAAATGTTCCGTGGACCAGCGGTTGAGAACACTTCTCCAAAAAACAACACGAAGTATTGCACTGAATGATTTTTACAAACAGCAAACGCAATCACTCAAAATTGTGTTTACGATAATATTCTCACATACTTACAGTAAGCTTAGACCACGTACGAAACATCACCCAGTGCAATCCCGATCGAGTATCACCGTCCAATCAACGCACAGAAACACCTCCTTGAATTTTCTTCTCACAATAAGAACATTTGCTTTTCCAGTATATAAGCAAGAGAATATCAATATATTTCATCTGCATATATTACAAAAAGGAAAAGGCTTATTATAGTGTTTTTTTTTGTTTTCTTCCCCCTCGAACCAAAACGAAACGTGGCTCAGTTTAATTTGGGAACGGGATGTAAAAGAAAAAGAAGCTTTATATATATTTTTTCTGGATATTCCCACGCATTTCGTTAAAAAGAGTAACCCTCACGCTGTAGAATTTTCAATTTTCTCCGTAAGCCGCATTCGGAATAATCCCTTTTCTGAAGTATCGGTTTATTGACAGGACGGGACTTTTTTTTTATTCTTATACACCTCTATTTCGTATTACTTCCCCCCTGAAATCTTGAATGTCTAGAAACACACCAAGACTGGTATCCGGGGCTAAAATAGAGATATCGTTTGTCTTCTTATTTCCAATGTCTACTTTTTCTTTCCTGAAACGTCTTTCCTTGTTGTTCTTTTCTCTGGCAGTTTACGTCTGTTTGGTGCGTTCCCGGCTTTACGTAGCACCTGCTTTTTTTCTCCCAATGGTTATTTTCTTTACTGTGGTTTAGATCTGTGTCCATTTTCCCCTAGACTGCTGTTATGTCTTTTTTCCTTGCTTCCTTCACTCGTGGTGATACTGTTCATCATACCATACCGTACCGTATCATACCAACGAAGAACAACTCAGACTCATCACCTATTTGCAATATCAGTCTTTCTCCCTGTGCAGGAGGCTGAGTTTGCTGTTCTACGGAACCCTTGGTGATACTTTTCCGTGTAACCCTTGGTGATACTTTTCCATGCAACCCTTGGTGATACTTTCCATGTAACCCTTGGTGATACTTTTCCGTGTAACCCTTGGTGATACTTTTCCATGCAACCCTTGGTGATACTTTTCCATGCAACCCTTGGTGACACTTTTCCATGCAACCCTCGGTGACACTTTCCGTGTAACCCTTGGTGATACTTTGCATGTAACCCTTGGTGATACTTTCCGTGTAACCCTTGGTGATACTTTACATGTAACCCTTGGTGATACTTTTCCAAGTAACACTTGGTGATACTTTTCCGTGTAACCATTGAGAGCAACTAGACTGTTCCACAGAATCATTAATGATACTGTACCACAGAATCCTCGACGGTTACAACACTGTTCCGCGGAACCCACTGGTAGTTACGCTACTGTTCCACAGAGCTCTCGATAGTTACGAGACTTTTCTACAGAACCCATATAAAACATGAATATTTCTCTAATACAGATACATGTATGTAATGAAGTACTTTGAAAACCAATGGAAATGCGGTTTTTGTGTCGCGGAACCCCCTGAACGTGTCTTGGGTTTCAGCTGAACACAAAGTTGGGATTCTAGGTCCTAGAGAAAATAAAAAAAAATCAAGACCGGTATCCAGGGCTTAAATAGAGATATCGTTTGTCTTCTTATTTCCAATGTCTACTTTTTCTTTCCTAAAACGTCTCTTTCCCGTTGTTCTTTGGCACTTTACGTCTGTTTGGTGCATTCCCGGCTTGACGTAGCACCTGCTTTTTTTCACATGCTATTTTCTTTACTGCGGTCTAGATCTGCGTCCATTTTTCAAGACTGCTGCTGTCCCTTTTTTCTTGCTTTCTTTCTTTACTGGTTGACCTCGCGCACTTAGCTGGGAGAAGAGAAATTCGCTACTCTTTGCTAAAAGGGTGGTGGAAAAAAAAAAGAGAACCTACACATTTCGGGTTCCATCATTAGTCAGTATACTGTACTGTGTGGCAGGCGTGATTTTCTCCCTTTCTCTCTATTTCCTTTCGACACTACATGCAACGAGATCTGACGGGAATGGAATTCCACTTCACTCCGCAATTCCCTTTTGCATTATTCAGCCGTTGAAGATAAAAAAGTACTTTTCCCTTTTTTTTTCCCTTGGTTGTGAAGATCTCTACCCGTTTTTGATCGATGCTCTTTTTTTTCCTCTCAACCTGATCGAAAAAAAATATATATTAATTCTGTTACACTTTCATCATACGCTTCTTTCATTATTCGTTATGGCGTTTTGATCCTGATTACCTGAAAGGAAATAATTGAAATAATCAAAATTGAGCCAAAATCTTTGGATTTTGACAATTCAAGGAATGTCTGATCCAAACTCAGCCAAATGAGCTTCAAATTTAAATAATCAAATGCGTCTGAATTAATAGAATGATCCAGATTCAGCCTTTCTTTCAAACACCTCCTCAATTATTAAAATTTCTAAGCACGTTGGCTGAATCTGGATTTAATTTTTCCTCCCATAACCCCTCCAGTTATCGAAATTCATAATTTGTTTGAAGGGGTATTTAGATTCATCTCTTATTTCAGATATCATTTAGTTATAAAAAGTTCAGCTGTGGTTGAATTTATATTCAGCCCATCTTCTAGACACCCTTTCAGTTATCGAACTTTCTAAGCACATTGGCTGAATCTGCAAAGCTGATGAATGAGTGCACAATAAGTTCAAATAGGCGCACAGTTACCTAGATGGTTTGAGGTTTCAATTTGGACCATGACATCGCTACACACGATGTTCAAAATTTTGAAACCAAAAAAGGAAAGAGTACCGTGTGTTTGTGTAATACATTGCGAGTAAGTGTTTGAACTTGTTACGACATACTTTCCGATCAATCTTGTTTAGTTTTAGAAGTGGACACGATTCTTAGCAATTTATCCGAGTAGCTTATCTCGAGTCGACCGAGAACAGTTCGTTTAATCTCACTGCTGCAACTCCCCGTTTCCCACAAAGAGATAAACAAAGTTTCGAAGCGCACTGACTGCGTGTTCGAGTCCCATCGCAAGAGAGCACTTAATGAGTTTGAACGCATCTAAATGAAACTAATTAAATTTTACAGCCCCATCGCAGATCTCTGTGCATTTCCCAAGCTAGCCATCCCCCCCCCCCACGCCCCAACCCTTAAACAGAAGCCGAAACTGTTTCCAGAGACCCGAGTTCAGCAAGGAGAAGGACAACAAACAATAATAACAACGTTTGATGGAAACTGTACGTCGCTGTGAGCGACTCCCAAACTCGGAATTGTATGTACGTTTGTTTCCCCCCTCCCCTCCCCTCCCCCCAGAACCTCGTGTTAGTATTAGTCGAGGAGAAATCGAATTCGTGGGAATGGCGTTCGGGACCTTTTGAAATTTAGTGTCTATTTTTCCACTTTAGATGCTGCTGCTCATCTATCAAAGGATTCAAAGCATTTCATACTCCATTAGATGATTAGCGGATGGTCCTCTGTGCATGGTTTTTCAAGAAAAGTATTTCCAAGTCATTTATTTATGTATCGCATTAAATCTCACCGAAAAGGTTAAGTAAGCGCTTGTCGAGGTTGAACTTTCATCCAAGGGACAAGAGAGAACTTTCTTCATTAGTTTCTAATGAATATGTCATGTATTTTGCCCTTTTCATTTCAACGTCTGAAACTCCAGTCAATCGTCGTATAGACGATATAATACAGGGTGTGCAAAAAGTAGGGAGTTCAATCAATATTCAATGCCAAGTATTGACTAAATCAATTTAGTCAATACTTGGCGCGTCAGTGTTGTCTTCATAGTTTGAATTTTTTCCTCTAATTTTTTTCTTCCTATGTTGGTACAGGAAGTTCAATTTAAAATTTACCCCGTGGAAAAGGATCATGAAAGTAAGTATCAATGAGCATATGTTACGGTAAATGCGATAAATCGGTAATTATGCACAGATTAGATGGCAAGTACCATATTTGTCATCAGCTTTCCTAAGTAGGCGCGGATTTTTTGACACAGCTACGAAGGAGAAAAACGAAAAACTGTTAGAGATGGATATATAAACCGTTTGCTGTATTTTCATTTTGTAACCAGCCAGTTTTGAATGGTACTGAATTTTCAAATCACAGTAGAACCTTGATTATCAGGGCTAATTTATAGTTGGGGAAGGTGAACACGGATAATCAGAAAACACTGTAAAACCCACAGGGAGTAAAAAAAAAATAGATTTAAAATGACAAAACTGGGGGAAAAATAAGTATTTACACATTTTACCTGTTCAAAATGACTATTCATATTATCCATGTGAAAAAAATCTAATAAAAAATTGCACGTTTTAAGGATAGCCGCACTACTAATATACTGGGGTTTATTGATGACAGAAAAATACAGTAGAACCTCGGTTATCCGGACTAATGTTAGGGAAGGTGATCTACAACCGAGAAAAACACGGTCATCATTCTCCTGTCAGCTATTCAGCACACTTATAAACTGTACTGCGAGAAGGACAAAAACAAGTAATAGCGCTGGTCCAGCCAATGACCCATGCGGTGACGTGACCGCATCTGAAGTTACATCATTCTTGTGTGTCATTAAAAAAAACAATAAATTTCGATTAACACTTTTCGGCATTTCCTGTAATTGGCTGTGAATCTTGATCTGTGAATCCCCAAGACAACAATGTGCGGTTCTTATGTGTATATATGAGAGATCAACTCTGAGAATGGGAGGGGGAAGGTTGGGGTTATGTAAAATAATGAAGAAATCTGGTTCTACGAAATGAAAAAGCTTGTTTTCATCACAGCACTCATAAAATCCTACATAACCATTAAAAAATAAATAATTAAATACGGATACGAAAGAAAAGCTGAAAACATGAAATTGAAATTTTTGTAGCACGGTTAATCCGAGCACGGATAATCGAGGTTCTACTGTAGTAACGTACTTTGCGAATAGATGGCATTACCGACTATCTCATTAATCATGTGGGAGACTTCACGTTTCACTCAGCTTGAGCACGGCGTTTTTAATATACGCGTCACTATTTTAAAACCACAGCATTGATCCTTATGTTGTGGCATCCATCTGCTGCCACTGCTATTTATCAGCCGAAGATGCACCTCGTAAACGTTCCTCTGAGAAACTTCTAATGAATTGCTGCATGTCGGAATGTTCCGCGTATGCGTTACTTACCGTCGTCAAGTTTGCTTCTGAGGAATGCCTGTCATGAATCTCAGAAGTGTTGCCATCTGTCTTCCGAGAAATAAACAACTCGGCAGTTCTTTTTGATTGTATCAATACAGTATGCTTGAACTTTGAATGCTTCAGGCCTGATCACTTGCTCTTTACAGAGAAACTTCTTTTACATGGACGATAGTTCCGCATTCACACCTTGAAGTTATAAAACCACAGAAAACCAACTTCAGCCAACCATGGCGTCTCTATGCTGGCAGTAAAGGCCGATGCACACAACTATGACGTGAAACCACATGACGTCAGATGGCGCGGAATCATATCAGACATTATACGTCAGACATAAGACCGAAACACACTACGATGTTGAATTTGTGAAATATTATTCGTTGGAATTACTGCGACGTACAAATTATGTGACGCAGAATTCCTACGTCACAGAATTTTCACGAATCAGAATTCACAACGTCTCTGACATGACGTGAAATCACGCCACGTCAGTTTAGTGTGTTTCAGCCTTAAGTGTAATTGAAAAGCGTTTCAAAACAACTGTCGAATGTGTGCATGCGCGACTTTGGTAGAAGACTCGGATAAAAAAATTGGAGCTATTCCCTCTCTCGACGGTGCAAAACTCCTAAAATCAAGCATGTGCAGAGAGTCCTCTTAGTATAAAACTATCACTTTTACATACCTTCAGCCCGAACATGAGCTGATACCGGCTCTCAAATGTGGGGCGGCGGGGCAGGTGCGATTGCCCGCCCGACTATGCCAATAATGCAATTTTTACTGGTGAAAAAGGCAGTGATCGTCCTCACTGATCCCTCACCCACGTATCCGCATACGGTTGACGCCTTGCATAAAGTCAGGCCAAATGAAGGCCTCCAAGGGGCTCCACCCGGCCGCGCAAAAGGTGTTTCGGAAGAATATCAATATATTCAACATGATATGTACCTGTCTGATGATATTGCTTCCAGAAAATGGGTAATCGGGATCCATACGGAAAAATGCGGAACTAAGCTAATTATCGCCGAAATGCTGCCAAAGGTAAGCTGACATTTATCAGTTAATGGTGTAAAAGTGAAGCTCTCTCTATTACAAATTAAACATTCAATTCGACAAATACATGAGATGAATATTCATATGACCATAATTAATTATATTTTAACCATAATCAGCATAGTTATAATTCATATAATATGGAAATAAATTTAGTTCGACATTTTAATTTAGAATAAGAGCCCTAGTTCTCTGGTGATCCGCGAACTGAAATGGTTGTGCACCTCTTCCCTATTCACGGGGATCGAACTCGGACTTCATTCGAAGTTGAGTCTTCACCGTTCCTTTATGACGAGAGTACTCAACCTTTTGGAAAGCGTGGACTACTTCATTGATTTGAAAACGTGTCACGGGACATTTAAGAGATCTGCAACTGAGCCGCAGATCGCTTAAATGATCTATAAATATTCCACAGGTCGCTAAACCGATCTATAAAGGTTCCGTGGGCTGATTAAGTGATCGGGAACTGGTATTCACACCAAAAGGCAATAATATGGGATGACCCACTGTCTAATCAAACAAAACTTACATATGAACAACCATTTAGTTACTTTTTACAGAAGTAGATTTGTGATGGTTGTCCACATATTGGGCAGTATTTGAGTGGGCCATGGCTTGAGCATGTATGCCTTGCGACTATAAGCTTCCATTGCGTATATGTAGCATTTAGATTACTTGCAACCATCTTCGAGACATTCTCGCAACATTATTCGAGCAGAATTTCCGCTGACAAATTCCTCAAGGAAAAAAAACAGTCATAATTACGTGTTCATTTCAACTCAGTAACTTTTAGTTGTCAATGTTCTTGGTTTGGAATGCAGCGAAATTAATTTAACTCTAGATTCGTTGTCAATTCGAAGCGATATTTCTAGCCCGAGAATCCATTTGTAGCAAAGAAAAGAGAATTCGCTTCGAGTCTTTTCAGGAGGAGTCAAAAATCGGTGGCTGAATTACATTCAGTCGTTTTCGAGGTTTTCCTTCGCCTGGAGCTTGAGCAACGTCAAGAGAGGAAAAAAAAAGATTAGTCCCGGCTAATTAAATATCGGATTATTGATTTTTCTTGTGGTAACTCTCTCTCTCTCTCTCCAAAGATGGAGTGGCCCAAAGAAAGTTCTTAAGGCTAAGATACACCGCTTATATAACATCCGTGATGTTAGTGGGTAATTCCTTGGTTCCTTTGCGAAGAATTCTTGGACCAAGTTACACGTGTCTTGATTGTTCGCGGCCGGGTTGTAAGTTCCTGGAAACCGTGTTGTAACTAGACACGGTAATTTCGTAGAGTATATTAACCCTGTAATTAGCAAGCATTGAAATATGAAGAGGCGTAAAAGTTTGAGGGTTATATCAAGCAAATGAGCTACCCCGAATGCTATTACAAGACAAAAAAAAGTGGTATTAAAATTTAAAAAAAAAACCAGTATTTTACACTTGAGGGGAACACACTGTGTGTTTTTATAATTTTCATAGATTTGAATAGTTTAAGAATTCCATTTAATTTTTTCCAGTTCAACCGTATGCAAATCTGCGTCACAGTGAATAAAAGGTGCGGACGCCAGTCCTGTGAAGTTATTTCAGCGCGCGCGCACGTTCAAACAGTTGTAACGTATGGGATGAAAAATACTGAAAAAGCAGACATGCATTTCATTCATCCATGCCTGTTTTTACAGTATTATCAAAGTGCACCATTATCCCGTACGTACAACTGTTAGAACACACACACATTGCACGCTGGAATAACTTCACAAGGCTCATGTCCGCGCCTTTTATTCACGCAGATTTGCACACAGTTTCTTTTTCTTCCCCAGGTTACATTTGCATGCATCGTGTTCTTTTTCTCCGGAGAAATTTCAACAGGAATGCCGTTTTAACGTTTGCCGAGCGGCCGTTTCGAAACACGCTAGCGCGTTTGCGCTTCATATTAGACCATGCATTCTTTGATGACAATTGTTTGTGTTGGTGTGTACTATCACCTCTTAAAAGTTTTCCCCATCTTTTCTGAATCACCTGTCCTGTATAACCTTACGTTGTGGCGTCCACATACTGACTGGCAGGCAGCGCGACTGCTGCTGAAAGCGCCTAAAACCAGCTGTGAACAATGCGCATGCGCAACCTGGATGGAAACAAATTGGTGCTACACCGGTGTAGTACCGTCAGCCCTCCGTATTCGCGGGGGTTACGTTCCGGGAGTGACCGCGAATAACAGAAACCATAGGTTTTTTTATTGTATATCTCGTTTATTGAACATCATGAGAAAGATCAGGTTGACGCAGAGGTAGAAGGGAAAGTAAAAGAGGCTGCAGCGATTGTTGGCGATGTTTTCTGAAAGAATGTTGTGATTTTTATGTTTGCCGTGTCTTCTTCTTCATATCATCAAGTATATTGGAGATGTTGACAAGGCTTCCTCTACTAATTTTTATACATGTGAAGAACGTAAAATAGACGGATCTATGTTATGAAAATAGTCTATTCCTGATTTGAGGTTGCGATTTCCTTCCGCTATGTTATTTGTGATGTGAACTTCTACTCCTTTATCTCGATCTTCTTAATCTGGTGCTGCTTCAGTTTCAGGACCACTCAACTGCATCCTGTTAACTCCTCCTCGGTCAACCCAATATCAAAAGAACTTTGAGAATAACATGTATTCACTATCAAGGTACTGTACCTCCTGACTTCCGGAACGAAAAACCGTTTAAACCAATCCAGGAAAAATCTTTTCATAGTCCATTGTTCGTCCAAAATACTGGGAGCTTTGGCTAATCCTTCCCTTCAATGCTCACGGATTCGAAGATTTCAAAATGATGTACCATGTACCCATACGCATTTGCACAAAACAACATAGTAAGTCTATCTCTACTTGCCTTAAAACCAGGATCTCGCTTTTTTTCTCTTGTTAAACTTCTTTGCGGCATTTTCTTCCAAAATAGTGTAGTTTCGTCAGCGTTAAACACCTGCTGATGGCGTAACTCTTCTTTTCAATAATTTTCTACAAATTCTTCGGAAATTTTCTAGCTGCCTCCTGATCGGTAGAGGCTTGATCGCCAATGCTTTTTACATCACGCAATCCGAATCGTTTCTTAAACCTATGAAACAACCTTTACTTGCATAAAATTCTGATGAAGTAG
This sequence comes from Pholcus phalangioides, assembly GCF_987345545.1. Taxonomy (NCBI): domain Eukaryota; kingdom Metazoa; phylum Arthropoda; class Arachnida; order Araneae; family Pholcidae; genus Pholcus; species Pholcus phalangioides. The sequence goes on along the minus strand of NW_028301607.1, from coordinate 23,652,788 downwards.
ACGTTTCACTAGCCCTTTCCTTATGGAAGAATAAAATTTTTCCCCTTTCTGTTTTTTTCCCCTATTCTGTTTGCTTTACAATCAATTGGAATACCTTTTTTGTGTCAGTCGTGTACTCAAAAAAAAAAAAAAAAAAATTCTGTACGTGAAACACATGGATCCCATAGGCGCTACAAAGTTTTGACTGCCACGGGTGCAGCTACGGCTCTGGCTGAACGAATTTCAGATTCCTTTTCCTGACATATCTCACCGTACATTCGTTTATTCCGTAATGGCGGACCACAGCAGGTATTGACTTCGCCAAGCATATTCAATATGTCCAATTTTTCTTGTGAAGTTTTCACTTTTATTTGCCTTTTCAAAGCATTATCAGTAGCATTTAGAAGAATGAGCCATCTTAAACAAGCACAACTCATATTTTGTAAACAAAACACGTGAACGACGATTGCTGAGTGTTGTCAAAACAATTTTCCAATAAAGAAAAAAAAAACCGCGAATATATACGGAAACCGCGAATACGGGGAGCCGACTGTACTTTCAAAACTGTACATGTACATCAGTGCAAGCGATTACTTTTGGGTAGTTTTCGGACTCCCTGAAAAGAAAATTAATTAACATGCGCAGTGCGGTACAATTTTAAATTGTATTTGTTGGTAAAAAGGGAGACATTGTTTTTTTTCACCATTTGCCTCTTTTAGTACTTCGCAACGGAGACGGAAGGCTATCGAATCCTCCCGAACTATGAAGGTTGCATTAGAGAAGAGGAGAAATAGCTAAAATCGCCATATGTCTGCTAAGGCACGTATATTTTTATATTTGGTACGTGACCTACATTCATGCGTATTGATGGTGGGTACCATCAGCGGACGAGAAAGAAAACGGCTAAGGAAGAACGTTTAACAAGTCGAATCAGATAAAAGAACTTCGGTATGTGTTTATGGAGGAAAGTCTCATGGAGAAGACATTTGGAGTTCTTATACAAGGTGGCCATAAAATAACTTTGCGGATGTAGGAGATCTTAGCGGCGGCAAAAATCATCGAATACATATAAAATTTGAGGTATGGGTGTTATGCGATCGAGTATGAAAAAAGAAACAAAGACTTGATGCACGCAGTTACGGTCACAGCGAAATTCAGAAAAATTCAAATAGCAACTCCCTGTTATGCATTGTAAACACATTGGCACCATGAATAACATTGAAGCGATACCTGTAGCATGATAAACGCCGGCGCTAGACGCAAGACTCAGACAAAGAAAAATGTGGAAACAACCAATGCGGATCACATCACTGCCGCAGGAGATCTTCCGCCGATGGGATCTTCCATCAACCTCTTGGTGAGATCTTCTTTGTTTGTGTACGACCTGCGCCGGCATTTATGGTAATACACGTCAGGGCCATATAACAAGGGCTGTCTCACGAGGCGCTGTAGTCAGTACCAGCTCACGTCACGCGTGACGTCATTAGCCGGCAGAACCGAGTGTACCCGCTCTGCTATCTTGTTAATTACGGTAGTTTTCTCAATCGTTGCACTGAATTTTGTCTTCATTAGCATCTGTTCATGTGTTGGTTTGCTTTTCGGCCAAGTAAGTGAGTGTATCTAACTGTCTGAGTGAGTGTTTAGTGTTGTGCCTTATTTTTCAGTGCCATCTATATTTCAGAAGTGAAGTGAGTGGAGTGTAATGATTGAATTACATCTGCACCGTTTGTAGGTCTGTTGCTCTCTCTGGCGGGGAGATCGGCTCGCATTCACGCCTCGAAGTTGGAAACCACAGAAACCAACTTCAGCCGACCACCCCTATGGCAACGGTGGGGTTTGAACATGGGTGCAATAAGAGCCTGTTACTATGACCGCCATAGTGACAAAAAATGTGATGCCAAGAGCACGCGGTGTTCCTAGGTGGTCACCCTCCCAAGTACTCACCATGTCCGATGCTGCTTAACTTCAGTAAGCGGATGAGAAACGTCGTTTTCAGCATGGTATGGGGGTGTACTGAGGCCCGTCTACCACCATACCATGAAAACTACAGTCATGTCCGTGGGTTCAATCCTGCGTAAGAACATAATTTTTTCCTTATCCAACCTGAGAAAAATACAGACAGATGGCGCCTTCATTTACGACGCGACCAGATCGATAGTAAATTGCTATATTTTGGACTATTATTGACTATTTGCTTCAATTTTTGCATGCTTATGAAGTGACTAGTACTCACTAGACATGATACTTAACGACGATCCCCCCAACCCGTTGGAATCTTCCTTTCGAGCATAATACATACGCGTCTGCATAGACTTATTGTTTTATTGTTTTAGATACTCTTGACTGTTGGCTCTGAATCTTTCATGCTTCGAGTACTACTTGGAAACTCCAAAAAGATTTACAAGATATAGCCAGAATTGGTATGTGTGCGGTAAAGAATCCTGGGGTTTCAAAGAGCGCTATTCTGAATTCTGAGGCTAATCACAACACTCAAACTCACTTGAGGTTGGATCCTGCATTGTGAATGTATGGGGTAAAAAACATGTAAACAACAGAGTCATCCTTAGACCCACGGGCCTATATTTGTCCCCCCCTCTGGGGGGATTACATCACATCCATGTTAAAGTCTGACCTTGGTGTAACGTCACCTCCCTGGAGACCGAATAACATGACTTCAAAAGCGGTGCGACTAACTAACAAGCGTGACCAACATGATATTTACACAGACAGACAGATATGACCGCTAACCGCCCAGAGACACCATCCTGGTTAGTTTGTGCTTTTTCCTAAAGGATGGACGGTATCGGAGAGCTGCTACTTATACAGAAATTACTGACCTTATAAACGGGATGATTTTATAAGAGGATTGACGTTATACCACGCTTTTACTGTATAATGTTTGTGTATTGAAAACAAGTATTTTTTTGTAGTAAAAGCAGAGTAGTTTATAGGGCGTTCTTTGCCTACATTAAAAGAGAGCTGTTAATTGAAATTAAGTAATGCAATTAAAATCGAAATTTTAATGAATGATATAGAAAATGCGTTGTACGCATGTGTAAGGTTCCAAAGGTTTATAGTTTTTGGTTTTTTAAAGTAATAGACAAGCACTAAAGTGCAAACAAACGAATCCGGTCATATTCATCCAAACGTTACAACCGTAAGATAAAAACGAACAAAACAGCAGGGTTGAAAAAAAAAATTCTTGACATCCTCGACCTTCACAGTGTTTTCAAAATATTAGCAAAAATGGTTGCACATTTCGAAGATTATTGTGGAGAGTTTTCCACCCCGTGATATCCGTGAGATACATCACCAGGACATTGCATTACGAGGGATATGCGCAAAGGGGGGGGGGGAAGTAAGATGTGCCTTGAAAGCTCTTGTCCGGAAACAAATTTTAATCAATCGCCCGAGAGAGAGAGAGAATTCGAGAGGATTTCAATACCCTATGACATAATTAAGCTTTTCCCGTGATTAGTCGCTAACGTGTAAATGGACGTGTAGCTTAATGGTGTAATTTGGAACGTTCATTCGCTCGCAATGATGAAGTGCTTTTACATGCCATGCTACCACCCCCCCCCCCCCCCCCACACACACACACACAACCCCCCAACTCCTTGTTCGAATTCGGGCTTTTAGCCATTCGTCAGGAGACAGCAGCAGCAGCAGCAGGAAGTTAATTTTCCGTCTAATACAAGTGGCGAGAGGAAGTAAGTCTAAGTATGAGGTGGTGGTGACTTGTGCTAGTGTATAGCTTGAAGCGCGATCTTTAGTTATTACCTTGATCTTAAAGTGTAAAGAAACTTTCGGCGACAACAAAGTTTTGTTAAGAGCGCTTGTTTGCCGTATTTGCCGCTGCATGCCTCCCTCCGGGACACTACAGAGAGTGAGAGCCTTCTTTTCAGTATATGATATATCTTGAGAACTCGCTAATGAGGCATGACAAGGATATTCAATATTGATGAGAAATATATTGTACCGTACATAGTCTCAAAATCTAGATATTTTTCCGTACATTAGAGAAGCAGACAAGTTGGCCGGTAATTTTTTCGCTTTTCATCTGTGAATTTTTTAAATTTTGGAGACCTTATTGCTCTACGTGGGGATATTTTTATAAATGAGAGATCAGATCAAGCCTTGAAGTTGGAAAATCTCAGAAAATTAACTTCAGACGAGCACCACTATGCCGTCAGGGGAGTCCGAACCTGGGTCCCCGCAATACCAGTCCATGACGACGTCCACATGACCACATAGCCGTGGCAAACTAAGCTGCCCATTTACATATCTCTTGTAAATGGGAAAACTGTACTCCCCATTTAAGATATACACAAAAATTCACAGTTATGAGTTTTGTAGGTCTTCAGCATTTTTAAAACGTGATAACAGTGCGGAAAACTTCGGATGTCTCTGTCCAGTCCTGGGAGGCTCTCTCTCCGCAGAACAAGCTGCTCTAAAACGAGATACTTACATCGCGTGAAAATTCAGGCATTCGTCCTTTTCACTTCAAAATACGAAACACAGATGACGGCACCATTAGAACACGAAACAATCTTAATCCTGACAATGGTAGGGTTAAGTGTTAGGGCTACGTATTTGCGCACACACTCCACGTTCCTGGATGTGATCAATTATACAGTTAAAAAATTTCCCCCGGGAAATATTTACGAGGTGCACGTTCAAGTAGTAAGTAGTAGTAGTCCAGGGGGTTCATGAAGATCTTGGGAATCAGTGGAGAGGTTTTAGGGGTAGGGTGGGGGAGTCCTATCATTTTAGGGATGTAGGGGTCGTGGCTTTCATTTTACTTGTACAAAGGGTACGTGCAGAGGTGTTCGCAGAGAGGGGGCTGCTCAGGAAGCTCGTGCTTCCCCCCGGCAAGCTGACAAAAAATTAGAAGGGGAAAGAAAGATAAAATTTTTCGGTGAACGAATTGAAATATCAAAACATAATACCCCTTATATGCTATATATTAGCCGATTTCTGTTGATTTAAATGCTTTTTAAAGGGTATTAACTCAAAATTTCTCTGGAAGGAAATGTTTGTGCCCCCCTTTAAAGGTCGATTCTGTGTACCGCTCTGGGTACGTAGAGCACAAGGAACAGAGTCCATTCCGATTTTCTTGATTTTTATCCTACATTCATATTTTCAGCCAAACGCGTTCATTTTCTCAATTTTCAATAGAGGTATTCATCATAGACCTGCCCTTTGAACTTCAAAACAACTTTAGCTCTGTAAAATCGATGGATTGATATTGAATAGCTTAACGACGCGTCGTTTATTAAATTACTATGTAAACACCAAACAATGGGAAAATAATTGCGAACTACAAGGTGATTTATCAAGCCCTAATAAAATCTCATTCCAATACCAATTTCCGAGTGAATATCGTTCTAGCGCAATGCGGTGTTTCGCTCTCTCTCGGTAGACATCCTACTTCCCACTCGTAGAATGTTCGAGCAGTAAAGCTGATGTATAATGTCTTGTAAAAGTATTTGCATAATGTGTTACATAATGTCATATGTTAAATCCAGTCATAATGTAAAATGGGTTTTCGTGTCAGGAACTGCGTCGGGAGCTTTAATGTCTTTCGGATTTCACTTAAGTGTTTTCCAAGTTTCCCCAAGTGAGAATATTTTCCCCTCGAAGATTCACTTCAGGGCGGAAATCATGATGTACTATGTATAACAAACATCTCCCTGAACGGAAAAATCCGATGAAGATACTCTTTATACAGCCTGTGATATTACGAAATAATACGCGTATAAACGCAATATTTCTCAGTTCAAAATTATTCCCGAGAGAAGTGAAGAGTAAAGGGGATAGAGAGGAAAACGTCTCACTAGAGAATTATTTCGATACATATCAATGCTCTCATTTTTTAAAAAGCTGTCTGTAAAGTTGTATTTTTTTTTCAATTCATATCTGAATTGAGTGAGGCAGAAGTAAACTCTCACACACAACGTGGATTTTCCCATTCAAATTTATTTCATGAGGTAGAGCTAATGATGAGGTTTGTCGCGAGATAGCATTCCTGCAAATCACGGAAATAAAAATATCGTGACACCGATGGCACTTTACCTCTAAATGACACGCAGTGATGCTATTTTCGCATAGTACACCTCTGGCCGTGTCTGAAACTCGAGACAAAAATGAAAGAGAGCTGAGTAGAAATTGCAGGTACAGTACAGTATACTGTTTCTCAGGAAAGGGAATGTGTGCTGAGAATATTTTTTTTGTCTCTAAAAACTCGGGAGGAAGAGCCTGAAACGGTGGCACAAATAAGTTGTATGAGTCACCGATCTAGAAGTGAATTTAAGTCATAGTTTTCGAAATGGCAATCTTTGGAATCCTAGGGCTTAACGAAAGCTTCTCTACGGTTCCACAGTTACCAAGAACAGAAACTTTTATCATATATAGGTGAGAGATATATGGATTTTTCCTCAACCCAAGATATCAAGGAAACATTAATTTTCTGGATATTATGCTGAGGTGAACTCTTAAAGAAACGTAATCTTGTCTCTGCCGGGACTCGAACCCAGGCCCTCTTGCATACCGGGCAAGCATGCTACCGTCTACACCACTGGAGACACGACCCTGCCTTCATTATTTCACGCGCTGTGGCGTGAGGAGCCGAAGTAGATGTCAGGGTCGTGTCTCCAGTGGTGTAGATGGTAGCATGCTTGCCCGGTATGCAAGAGGGCCTGGAATCGAATTCCGGTGGAGACAAGATTATTTTTTTTTCTGAGTTCACCCAGCACCTCCTAGAGATAGAAGGCCTCCGCAGTCTCCTTGTGACGTCAGTAAGTAATCCATTTTCCCATCAGAATATTCACGGCAAAAAAATTCCCTGCTCGTGTCAGTATCATCGTTGTGAGGAAAAGAGATGATCGGGCTCATAATTGGCGTTTTCTATGCCCCCACATCCAATCAGTATGCGGTATTTGTAAGCCAATTGGGATTCCACGCCAAAATAAGAAGATACAGAAATAGGATGCCGTGTTTCAAAATGTGGCAAACTTGCTTTGTAATCTGAATAACGTTTATGGCAAACTGTGCAGAGGCTTTCTATCTCTAGGAGGTGCTGGTTCACCTCAGCATAATATCCAGAAAATAAATGTTTCCTTTTTATCATAGATGTTGTAATAAAATATTCCAGATGAAAAATATTCAGTATTCATGTGTGCCGTGAAACTGTCTAATAACGATCACAGGTGCCACGTGAACTACACTGCTCAAAACAATTAGGGGAGCACATGATTTTAACAAAATTACGCAAAGATATATACCGATAAGTGACATAAATTGAATCATCCGTAATTTAAAGCCTAGCAGGAAACGGAAGAAGAAAACTTCATATGCTAATCAAAGTTCATGACGTGAAAAACCAGAAAAAGGGGATAAGGGCAGAAATCGGGATGTTGCAGAAACGTCTGTTTCACTGCCGTAACTGTGAAATTCGATTGCGCAGTATTCTTTTTTGAGACAAGGTGACTTGAGGATGTCTCAACAACGTGATTTACCGGAATCCATGGCATGGCGTGTTATAGGCAGACTGGAATCCGGGCAAACACAACGTAGTGTCGCGGACGCTGTTGGAGTCGCCAGAAGTGTTGTTGCAAGGCTGTGGAATCGATTCCAAGAAACAGGAAATGTTAGACGTCGACCAGGGCAAGGTCGGCCACGCGCCACTACAGCAACTGATGACCGGTATGTACGGTTAACAGCCCGTCGAAACAGAACAGAGAATGCTACGCAGCTGCAAAGACGGTTGCTCTTGGCATCAGGACGAAGGGTGTCCAGCCAAACAGTACGTAATCGGCTTCATGAGGGAGGGCTCTATGCACGTAGGCCAATGGTCTGCATTTCGTTGACCCCACGCCACCGTGCGGCCCATAGAAGATGGGCTGCTGAACATCGAGATTGGGAGCAACATGATTGGAGCCAAGTGCTGTTTACAGACGAGTCCCGATTCAGTCTGGAGTGTGACACCCGACGTGTTCTGGTATGGAGGGACAGGGGCACTCGAAATAACCCCGCATTCGTTCGTGAAAGGTCACAATACAGACGAGCTGGTTGGATGGTATGGGGTGGAATCAGCATAGGCGGATATACGGACCTGCATATCATTCGGAATGGCACTTTGACGGCCCGAAGGTATGCAGACGAGATACTGCGACCTCATGTCATCCCTTACGCTGGAGCCATTGGAGATTCCTTTGTTTTCCAGGATGATAATGCCCGACCGCATAGAGCTCGTCTGGTGGAGAACATGCGTAAAGCTGAAACAATACAGCGTATGGAATGGCCAGCGTGCTCTCCTGACCTGAATCAGGACGACGCATGTCGCAAGGCCGCCTGTTACTGTCCGAGACTTGCAGATTGCACTTCTTGAGGAGTGGAACAGTATTCCCCAAAGTCTGATCGATAACCTCATCGCATCCATGGCAAACAGGTGTGCAGCAGTCTTAGCTGTTCGAGGAGACCACACGTCCTATTAAAACTCATGCATCATGTCTAAACAGTACTTTTTTTTATCGTTTACATGTAACCAAATTGTTGCCCTAAATCATCTTTTCATGTTTTTTCCATATTTTCAAAGAATTAAAGCTAATTCCAAATTTCCAGTCTTTTTTCTGTATTGCGCATTGATACGCGTGTACTATCCATTGTATGCCAATACGTGGCTGTCTAGCACGGTTTTCTTCACTTTTTTGCTTGCTCCCCTAATTATTTTGAGCAGTGTAGAATGTTGGAAATTTTTTCTGATTTACATAGATAAAGCGAGGCAAATGAAGCGGTACCTCATTGGTTAATGAATAATATGACAAATGATTGAAAAAACTCTCTCACAAATGATTGAAAAAACGTCGACGCGTAGGACAAAAAATGAATGAATTCTAAATATTTCTACAGAAATGCATGCAACGACTAAATATCTGTGGATAAATCTCATTAAAAAAAAAGTCCAATGAAATTTCGTGAAGTTTGGTAACGTGAGCAAATTCGTAGAAACATTGATCAGGAGCAGAGTGAATTAATCGGCCTTTGAATCTTTTATAAAAACTCTTTACAATCAGTAGGTGTAGAACATCCCAGCAAAATGAATTTGAAGTTGGAATGGCAATAAACTGAATAAATAGCAGAAAAATAATCTTGCTTCAATAATCTTCACGGCATTACACCAAGGATCAGAAATGAACTGAAGAAAATAAGAACAGCAACTACCCTGTAATTTCTTCGATTTATCTATTTTATTTTTTTTAGAATGAATAAGTTGGTAAAGGTTTACGGTTTCTTAGGAAAATTGCTTTCACATACAATATCCCCAATCTTATTTCGACGGCAAGGGTACAGGACCACCCTGTATAATTACATCCACGAATGAAACAGATAATCGTATCCGATAGTCGACTTGATTACTCAGAGATATATATCAGACATTCCTTAGATATCCACCCGTTTCTCTTCAATACTTCATATTCAAAAGCGGTAGTACAGAAAATTATCGTTTTCCAAACATGGTGCCGATACGTTTCTGATCTCTATTCACTTTTTCACAGTGGGCGTTTTCATTTTACCCGAACTCGGTACATCCTGTGTGAAGTGAGGGATATTCCAGTGAATCGGAAGCCAGCGTAACGAGGTAAGTACAGTACATAGCCCCCACACATATATAGCTGAATGGGATTCCTCTAAAGAATACCGCCACTTTCTACTACTTATAATACCCACGTTTCTCGATACACACTTATATATGTTACATATATATATACGTTTAGGGAAGAGATAGAAAAGAAAAATCAATTTGAAAACTTCTTCGAGCACGAACTCTTCAAAAAAATCTCTGTCCTTTTTCCTACGGAAAAATAAGAAAAAACAAAATCGAATCCATTTTCGTTTTAGAGCGATATCTCTCTCTCTCTCTCTCTCTCTCTCTATACCCTTTCATTTATTTATTTATTTTTACTTTTTTGCTTTTCTGTGTACATTTTTTTTATCTTCTCTTATGATAGAAGTAAAAAAAATATATTTTTTTTTTCTCTTATATTCTAGAGAGATACCGAAATTCCATTTCCGCATTTTGAGATTTTCAAACTGAGATCTCTCCTTTTTTTCTTCTTCTCTCATCTCTTATATGTTTTTTTTTTTTAATATATATATATATATATGGTAGAATTTTGGGAGATGTCTTCAATAGACACCTTCGGTTTTAGTGGTATGGTGTAGGTAAATATAAATGTGTATGTGCGCGTATGTAGGTGGCATTTCGCTCGAGTATATGAGGTATTCCGAGCTGTTCCTTTTATATCTAGGTTTACTGTTTCGATTTATTTTGATTCGTGTCTCCTTCGTGTCTTATCGGTACGTATATTTCATCCGTAGGGTAATTTGTATTACGATATTCTATCGTGAAAACATGTGTTCAGTTTACGTTTGTTTGAATATGGATTGATGTAATTTTGAACTTTTTCAGTACATTTGACGATATTCGTCTAAGATTCGGGTATTTTCGACTCCCTCTTTCTTTATTTTATGAACACGATATACAATACCTATTGTTTTAAAGAATTTTTCTTATCTACGTACTTGAACATGTCATATGATATATCCCAGATATTTCATTATTTAACGAGAAAACTCCTGCCTGACCATTTCAACAGTTTTTGTGTCCATGAGGTTCAATGACATTGGAGACTTTCAAATAGAACAAAAGACATTACAGACAGTTTGGATAGAAAATGTGAGCAATTTTAATCACCAACGACTTCTTGAAGAAGTGAATGAATGTTGGTATGACAGTTTCGGACTTTAAGGGGAACGTTCTAGTGCTTCCCAGTAAAATTCCTCAAGAAGATTGGGTATTTGCTGCGGCACACGTGAATTCTTAGGCAAAATATAAAAAGCACCTGCAAACAGCATTAGAGAGTACTTGATTTCATGGCACAAATGCAAAACGGCGTTAAAATATCTCAATCAGAAGTTATCCTTATAATATTAGTTATAAGGATATATATATCTAGTTATCCTTAGAAGTTATCCAATATAATGTAATGTAATATTAGCGAGTAGGTTGGTCGATAACTGGACGACCAACCTACTCGCTTTATATCACTCATTTCTTCCAAAGCGTAATGCCATTTTGACGTAATTAACACGTGCTGTCACCCATATTGTGCGGTGCTAAATATTACACTCAACTTACCAGATAAGGTGTATTCGTTTTGCGACTCTCTCACCTTCCCATTGAGCGACAGCAAACAAATATTACATTAATATTGGGCTAATTGTGGAAATATCCGGAAAATTCTGCCGAAACCCATCGAAAAACTCAAAATTGACAATTAAAAAAAAAGAAGAAAAAAAATTGAAATCATGTAGCGGTCACGCTTGTACTTTGACCATAGAAAACCTCCGTGTACCTCGAAACAGTGCGAAACTTAACATTTTCCTCTAGTTTACCCTGAAATACTCGACTTACACTAATTCTAATTCTTCTTTTGTTTTTAAATACTATTTATATTTCAGATATTTTAGTTCTATACTTTTTCTTATAATTCAGGAATAAATTTTAAGAAAAATTAATAAATTAAAATTTTAAAAATTAATAAATTTCTTTTTTCTTATACTTTAGCTACATTCACTGCTTCTTTTCCACTCACCTTCGGTTATTTCATGGTCAAATTTGTTGAAAAAAAAACAAAGTTTACAGTTTTTTTTGGGTTTAGATGCCAAGTGAATTTCCTTAGGAGGAGAGGTTCATCAGTGCCAGGGATATAGCAAATATTGATCATGGATGTTACATCTCTAATGAAATCACCTACATCAAGACAAAACTATAAAGATTCATTTACATTTTCCTCTCTTCAAATATAACGAAGAATACAATTATGTATTTCATCTATATAAATGCTTTCCTACATTCATTACTGTTAATTTTGTGCATATATATATTAATAATCATAATTGTGCAGACCTTTATTTTGATATTTTTTATTCGAATATATGATTTATATAAAAAAATACACATTATATAACTTTTCCAGTAATATTTGTATTTTTTTTCTTTTTAATTTCATCCTGTATCAATGTAAAACAGAGCTGCTTCAAGGTACAAGAACCCTTGTTGTAACTTGGAACATTTGTTCCCTTTTAAAAAATCCCTATTCCATGATTACGGTAAGAAAGAAAGACAGTTTAAAAAGTATATGTTTCATAGAGTATACAGATACAAAAAATGAATTTAGTGAAATTTTGTGGTGAAAATTGACTGAGAAATTTTTGAAAAAAATAATGTTCTAAGGCATTTCAACAAAATGTTCTCAATATTTTTTGACTCGCGGAGCCCTTTTAAGTAAAAAAACTCTATGGCGGAGCCCCGTAGGCCATTTATTTAATTATTCGTCAAAGTTACTGATTTATACTAAATATTTAAAAATATTTATAATTTTTTTTTAATTTTACTGGTTTTTTTTTATTTTTCTCGAAAGGCCGCGGAGCCCCTGGAGAGTGAACAAGGAGCCCCCAAGGGCACTGTGGAGCACCGGTTGAGAACCGCTGTTCTAAGGTATAACAATCTTTCCCTAGATCTATTTCACACACCACAAGTATAAACAAACTGGTATACTCATTTACGGGTATCTGTCTAATCATTGTGTCGTTTTAGCAAATTAGTTATTTCTCCATCACCGACTATATCAACGAATAATTCCGATAGACGATGATCATAGAGATCACACGTATCATTTCTTGGAAAAAATTTTCCATATAATGTCTTCTTTTTAGTCTTCTATTTCTTCTTTGTAAACCTAAATAAAGATTCAAAAGTGATATCGATGAAACGATTTTCCTCTTCACAACGGATATCCCCTGAACGTCGTTATGGACGATATCGGAATTTTTTTTTTCTTTTTATCTCGTCGAAGTTCACATCTCCCTATTGTACGTATATGCATATATAAAGACGCTTTTCCCCATACTATTTTTTAGTTGAAGGGAGGGGCATTCGTTATTTGTCATCTCTTTTTTTACGTTGTCAAAGTTACCATAACGACAATCTTTTTGAAGGCCTTAGCGATTGATTTAGTTAAATGCGATATTTTTTGTGTCAGCTGCATTCGATATTTTTGTCGTATTTTGTTTTTTTTTCCCTCAGCGCATCTTGGATCTCATTCTCAGAATATTCACCCTCCTCCCTTCTGGCGTGTTTCAAGAAGAATGCCCTCTCTCACCCCTGTTCCGCCATCAATTGACGATCATCATGCATCCTGCGTAATGTTTAGGGACATGTCCGGCTTCGTATCGATCACGTTGACGCTTCGCGATCCCCCGTGTATGTATATATCTATCTATCGGGTGCGTTTGTCAGAGACAGGAGATGCGGATAATACATATGGGGTTATCTATCTAATACGTTCCGCATAGACAACGGATGGATAGCTGTAAGCTTATATGTGCATTTATTGTTTTACTGTTCGAATATCGCCATCATCACCGATAACACTGGTTACTCTTGTTATATCCCAATGCTTCGATGCAGCGTGGATTCATTTTTAATCGTAAACTGGAATGAGAGTATAAAATATGTACTTATGAGTAAACACTATTTGGTTTAATTTTCTGGCATTTTTTAAAATATTTTCTTCAATTTCTGGTATGAATAGGAATTTAAGATCGGATATCTGACACACATGGTCGGAAAATGTTTGACTGTTCCGTCACCAAATTTGGTCACAGTTCTAACCCAAGGGGTCATTCAAGTATTGCGTCAGCATCGGGGGGGGGGGGTTGTTTCGGATTTGCTGACTTTTGATGACAAGTTGGGGAGGGGGTTTGAAGGTCGCTTACGTCATCAACCACCCCATTTTGAAGGTATGAAATATTCTAAGCTGCTGACGGGGGGGGGGGGGGGTCAGTGTTTTGCTGACTTTTGCTGACAAGGGGGGGGGGTAAAGAATGGCTGATAATCTGCTTACGTAATACTTGAATGGCCCCAAGGTCCGATGAAGTGTGTTATTAGGTAGGCTACAACTTTTACTTAACCGTACGTACATACAACTCGCAAGCATTCCACTGGGAAATCAATACGCTTTCTGGATATTATACCGAAGGAACTTGAAAAAAAATATCTTTCCCTGCACTGGGAATCTAACCCAGAACCTCTTGGCATGCGCACTGGTTATTAAACCATACAGAGAGACGATTCTTTTTTCCTTAAAACACGCACAGTAGTTTGACTTGCTGAGTAGAGACTGCAGCCTCTCGTGGTCTTCTCTCACTATGAGTTGAGAAAAAACTCATAGTTTAAAAAAATGATTGCAGATGACAGCACTACACATAACAAGCATTACACAAAAATAAACTTCATGGAAGGTTTCACTATACATAGCACACACATTCCAACATGTACCAATTCGTTAGAAGTTTCGCAGATAATATGGACGCGGCGCATGTCTAGTTTAAGTAGTAGCCTCTCGTGGCAGAGCAAAAATCATTATCTATCGCTACTATCGCCACCTAGAGGCCATTAGCTGAAGAGAGAGGCTGCAAGTCACGCTAATCTTCTTGCTTTAAGGGGAAAAGGAACACCTCTCCATGGTATAATGGGCAGTGCGCTTACCCGTTATTCAAGACGTCCTGGGTTCAACTCCCAGTCGAAAGAAAGACCCTTTTTTCCCATGTTCACCCCGACATAATATCCAGAAAACTTAATGATTCCATGTCTTGGCCGAGCAAAAATCATCATCCATCTCTATTCCCTTGGGAAATTTCAAACGATTTGTTACACGGCGGTTGGGATGTCTTCTTTGTATGTTTGCGTATATGCATGGCCCTAACGCATTTATGTTGTATGTGGCAATGTTCTTCAACATTTTACACCTGCGGACTGGTGAAAATAGTTTGAAAATTTCACGGACCAGTGAAAATGAGAGAAATAATTTCCGGACCGGGGCAGAATAGTTATCACACGCAAAATTGCCCGGAATGGAAAGAATTGTCCGGAGTCACGTGACTTGCCAAAACCACTCCCGTTCTTGTAGGACGAGGTCGTGACATTGCGTGGTATTTATTATACAAATACAATACAAATACAAATACAACGCCACAACAGGCAAACTGCCCAACGAGGTGGCTGACTTAAGAACATCATGGATCCCCGAGCCATTTTTTGGAAGCCCTACCTACTACTGCTACACCACACATACACCCCGCCCCCTACAGATCTTACATTGAAATATAATGAGTATGTAATGAGTGTTTGGCTCTTTCATTTTCTAATTAGGATGTGCTGGATATCCCTCGAGTCGGTAGAGTAGATGTGATGCTAACTAACCATTACAAATACTGATTCTGGCAACAACAACAGAAAACTAGAATCGTAAGCGTAATGAGCGTAACAATTATTCTTGAGAAAATCACACTAATTACTTTTCAGATAGTCATCCTTAATAGATGACAAACTCTTGACATATCTTATGTTTTTGTGAAAATCCAAATGAGGAAGCATCGTACATCAGCATGACTTTTTTTTTCCTTAATTTCCGAAATTCTTTCAATTAATATCAATATAAAAATTTCCTTTATTTCAAGAATAAGCAAAAGCATTATGGAGAAATCACCATGGTAATAAACAAGCTGCATAGTTTTGATTTTATTCAACAGGTGACAGTAAGGGTCCTAATTTGACTACGTTTTCTTGTATTTGTTAAGCACAAATATGAAATATGATAAATCAGAAGTCCGAGATGTCTGTGTTTTCTTCATAAATTTTCCTTTCTCTCTCTCACCAGTTAGCAAATTATTTTTCTGATTTATGCCTGTTTGTGATAATGTGTTCAATTAAATTAATTTTGCTCTTTTCCAAAGGGCATTCTGAAATGTGTTTGCATCAATGTGTGCATAATTGTGTATTACGTGTGTGTAATTGTGTATTACGTGTGTGTAATTGTGTATTACATGTTTGAATTTGTGCATTATATGTCTGTATCTTTGAAATAAAAAAAAATTGTCTTCACTGTTTTAAGGAGACACGAAACAAAGATTATCCGTTGTTGCTATTGTACAAGTGCATGCCCAATGCAAGTGATCGAAGAAGTACGTTATGCAGCCACCGGTTTCACCATAGACTAAAGATATATCATAAAGTTTTAATAAAGAATTATTATTTATTCTATGGGTATTTTTTTTAAGCAAAGTATAAATATAAAATATGATAAATCAGAAGGTCGGGAAGTTTTCTTCCTAAATTAAATGTCTACGGTGTCTGCGACAAGTTGCTTCCGTTGTGTCTCTAGTGGTGTCTTGCATTGGAGCTACAAGTTTATTGGATGCTAAAATAAAGCTATAGGTGCCAAACGAGAAAAGTAAAACTTAACCCTTTAACCGCTTTTTAATGTTTTCCTGATGATCACTAAACCGTCTAGAAATTGTCACCTATTTTCAAGAAGAATATAGTTTCCCTCTCTGATAAATGCTTCCCCTCCAACACCGAAAATGACAATATTAAAACAAGGGGAGGAAATGCTACCGTTTTCTCTTGTTTATGCAGTAATTATAATCCTATACTTCCTCGAAGGAAAAACCATCGTCTGTTATCAGACTTTGAACAAAAGCTGACTACTCCCACTGGCAGTTGATCGACAGGTTGAAGGAATGGGAAAACGTGTTTGATTGTAGAATCCCCCTCAACGCAGTATCTGGATTCATCATTGCTGGAATGAGAGGATTTTAAGGATTTGAGATATTTCGTGATTGCCGAAATAAAGCGGATCAATTTAGACGAGATATCTCGTCATTGCCACTGTGAGGGTTAAGACCGTAAAAGGAAGTCGTTTTTCACTTGCACTAAGTCCGTTTTCATCCTTGGAAGGCAATATTAACAAAAAAAAAATTGAAATTACTTCTGAAAATACAAAGTTTCATTCACTAGATTATTTTTCTATTCTGATTACTTTTTAATAATCTTTCCATTATTGGTACTTGATTCCTGACGACGGTAACCAGTATACACGTCAAGTCTTTTCTAACCTATTTCTATGTCAGGGAAAATAAACCTGTTCCTAAGCTCAGAAATCCAACGACGGTTATCCAATGCTAAAATATCTCGGGGAAGAGCATAAATTTTAAAATGGTGAGGGACGGGGCGGCACATGAGAGCATAAGCTTATCGGAAAATTGCAATTGAAACTGGCAGAAACTCAAAGGAAAACCGCATCATTCATACATGCGACGAAACAAACCGGCTTTTGTAGTGATTTCGCTCGCTTTTGTCCAGGAGGAAACTCTCATCTCGCTGTGCTTTTCTCTCATTAGGAGACGAGAGCTGTTATTTCCGCTATTCGCTGGATGAAGTCGAATGCACTCGCTTCATTTGAGTTGAGAAATCATTGTTTTCTCGGAATCTCTTTCTCATTCCACAGACGGAAAGCTCTGCCCTCTTTTCTATGTATATTATCTTTTGTTTCGCGGCTGGCTGGTTAACCCTTTCTCCCGTGCTTCTTTCTTCGATGATATATGGTCGAACTAAACATTCCCAGGATTTAAAGACTCAGTCAATCTATTTTTTGAAACGCAATGGTTGTTGAATAAGATGTGGTTGAATTGGAATTTGTTAAACAAGCACAATTGAGATTTCCCTTTTTTGTCGTTTAACACTTCAGCAGTGTAAATATTTGGAGGTTTATATTTTAATTGGTGCAGAGGAAAATATATTTTTCTGACTTTAAACCTCTTTCTCTCTATCGAGAAAAAATAGATGGCGTTTGCGCACATAAATGCGAACAAAATTAAAGAGCCACAAACTCACGCCTTCTCCTGTTATTTTTTCTACCTATAAGAAAGTTTAGAATGATAAAAGGAGTATATACAGGGTGTCCTGTAAGTGCTAGCAGGGCTTTTATTTCATCGTGATTTCGTAGCGGCATGGTTCCACGGTAAAAAATGCTCAACAGGTGTTTAAAAATTAGCCTGTACCAGTTTTGAGAGTTAAAATACAGTGTGTAATCTAAATTTTTGTGCTCTAATTACCGATTAGAAAAATGTTGGCCTGCCTTTTCTGATGTCATGAAAAAAAAAAATCACCCTTTAAGAGCAATATTCACAGAGATATTGGAATTCGAAAAGGAGAGGAAATTTGGAAAAAGAACAGCGTTGAATGCGGAAAAACCGTTTTACCCGCATTTAATGGTATCCTTACCTAAATTTCCTCCGTTTTTTTTTTTCGAGTTCTAATATCTCTGTGAATATTGCACTTAGAAACGTGGATTTTTTTTTCTGTTGGTATCGGAAGGGACGGCAACAATTTTTCTAGTTGGGTTCTTGAGCACACGGGGACCATATACAAATTTAGATGTCTTTATATTGTTACACACTGTATTTTCACTCTCAGAACTAGTACAAGGTAATTTTTGAACGCCTGTTGAGCATTTTTTGCGTTGGAATCATACCTCTACGTAATGACGATAAGATAAAGGCCACATTACCACTTACAGGACAACCTGTATATGTACACAACGTATCTAAACGTCATTTTTAGAACTCAAAAGCATTGTCATTAATTTATATAGAAAATGGACCACTGGAGTTACTATCAGTTGTTGCGGACTTGTAATGGCCTCAGTGTGTGTTTTTTTGCACAAACACTCATAATGGCGTTGTTACCCAGGGTGTGGGTTGTCTTTGTTTCATTCTTTTTTCACATCACCTTATATCTGGGTGGTCTTGTTTGTGGATTAACACTTTCAGGTTTCAAAAAATTTGGATGGTCGGTATTCCCAACTTCGAAGTGCGAATGCGAGAGAATCTTCTTGTTGAAAAGTGTCGCCACAGAGAGTTATTCAGTCGTTATACTTAACTCTTAGTTAGCAAAAAATAGATGGCAGATGGCAGCACTGCACATGACTAGCAATACACGGAAACATACTTCACGTTAGGTTCACAACATATCCATGCACAGCTTCCAGGATAGTCCAAGTCTTCTTCGACATACTACTACTACTACTACTTAAAGTACATGGACCTCGTACACATTCCTCTTCGGAATTTCTAATGCATCGGCAAATGCCGGAATGTGTGTTCTGAGTGAACGTGTGGCCTTAACGTGTCGATGTTGCAGAGTTGCACTTGTTTCGTGTTCGTGCTGCCATCTGTCTTCCATTTTTTGAAGTAAAGATGGAAATGCTCGAATTTTCATATCATGTCCGTATCGTGTTGTAGGTCTGCCTGCTCTCTGTAGAGAGACTTTTTTAAATGGGAGACCGTCTCGCATTCGCGCCTCGAAGCTACTACTACTAAACCACATATGCACGTCGTCCATATTCCTCTGCGGAACCTCTAACGAATTGGTACATGTTGGAGTGTACGTGTAGTGAAACTCGGCGTGAAGTTTGTTTCTGCGTAATGCTTGTTATGTGTAGTGCTGCCATCTGCCACCAGTTTCTCTAACTATGAGTGAAGTATAATGATTGAATGATTTATCGTTGTAGGCCTGTTGCTCTCTCTGGCGAGACTTTTTAATGGGGAGATCGGCTCGCATTCGCGCCTCGAAGTTAGGAACCACAGGAAACCAAGGCGCGTCGAAGCTGCAAAACCGCAGAAAACCAACTTCAGTCGATCACCGCTATGCAATCAACGGGAGTTTGACCTGGATCCTCAGGACGAGAGTCCAGCATGATGCCAACACGACCGCCTGCTAAAATATCTTCATTGAGACAGAGCGGCGGGCACTGATCTGATTAGGAGGAGGAAGGTCTCTATTTGCAGTATCGGCGATGAACGTCTAAAACTGGTTTCCTTGTTCGCATATTAGAAAAGGAAGGGGGGAAAAGAGATGAATGCAGTAGATTTCTCTTTCCCGACAAGCCACTGGTAGAAATATGTATTATATGTGGAAGGGGGATCCTTATACAGGAGTATAAAAAGGAAAACGACTTCTCTCTCCGTATATGGGAGTCACAATGTAGGTATGAGAAAATAAGTAAAGAATACGGAGAGCCGGAATGTATTTCTTCCATTTGCTTCGGGATGAGACATCTCATCCCTAATCGCTGATGGGTAACCATATCCTAGGGACAAGAAAGATCGCAAATTTTACATGACTTTTTGTTCACTCGACATTAAATAATTAGTTAAAAATTAATTAAACTGCTGTTGATAATTTAAATCGGCATTGCTAATTATGAAATATGAGTATCACACATAAACTCGATCTTTCTTTACGCTACATCACCAAAACACACATAAATAACGAATATATTTCCTTTCATTAAGATCAAGGAATTACTATTTAAAACGCCTCATCATCACCGTCTATCAAATTTCCTCGAATTCACATCCTATATATTTACGGTGGAACTGTTACTTTAGTCTGATAATTAACACACTAAGCACGTAAAGAATGAAATATTCAAAAAAAAAAAGTTGTTTGCAAGAATTTTGTCGGCAAACAAAATTGGATAAAAGTTTAAAAAGAATTCTCATGAATTACACGTGAATGTGGAAAATATATTACACACACACACGCCGTAATTAAAGCAGTTACGAGATGGTTTTTAATGACACAAAAATTTTAACATATTTGGAAAAAAAAATTAAGGTTTCAAATATATTTTGATATGAATACATATTTCGGTAACGTGTATATATGTTACTGCCAAAGCCCGAAATTAGCCAATTTGCGACGGGGCCTGTCACTTCGCGGATGGGCTAATTTCGTTAAATATTGAAACGGTCTGTGTCCGAATTTCGGACATAGCGGGCCAGTTCGTGAAGTGGCCGGTAATCTTTGGCCAAAATCCAATTGGGGAAAAACTTATTTTTATAGTTTCTCTCACAAATTTTACTACTTTTTTTTTCTCAGCACATGAAGCTAATCGAACACAGCTGATGTATATAGATATGTATCACACGATTTTACAAAATCGATTTGGCTCCTACTGGGCCGTCTTACATCAGCACTTCCAGCTTTGGGCAAGGATCTCCGGCCACTTCGTGAAATGGCCGTCCAAAGTCCTAATCATTTTTGCAATCCTATTACAGTAACATATATAATTATAACACGTTAATAATAACGTGTTTGATTATCTCATTTTTTTCTCAGTATAAAAAGTTTCTGGCTCGTAACTTTTTCCCGCTGATTGATTTCGGAATCGTACTCTCATAAAATTATGCTTTTAACAAATTCTACGACTTAACGAATCTTTAATCATGAATTAACGATTTTAATCGTTAGATCATGAATTTCATTAAATTGAGAGTTTATTATAACGGGGTCCAACTATATTTATCAAACACACTGGACTCATTTTGGAATGTTTTCATATTTATCAAAATTCATCAATTACCCTAGGGTATCATGCATGGTGAAAGCGATAAAATTAAAGTAATTATCAAGAGTACCAGAACCAGCAAAAGTGGTAATTCTGTGGTATTTGGTCAGAACATGATATCTCCAAAAAAATTACATTTTGATGTAAAACTGTCTTGCTAATGATAACTAATTAGAAGTTAGATAAATGCACAAATAAGTGCGTACGGCAAAACAGCATGCAGATGTATGATATTTTCATTTGTATTTATGTGTGTGCTTTATTTTTGATTTTGAAATGACAATGAAAATGCTTGTATCTCAAAAATGCGATTTTGAAGTTATCATGTTCTGACCAAACACCACAGAATTTTCCAGCATTTATCAAACTTACCAACGAATCTTCGGTTATTACGCATAATTGTCTTTAAAAATGGTATTTTTTTAAATTTTTTAAATTTTATCAACTTTAGGAATTATGCGTATATGCTGGTAAAAGTGACAGATTTATCAAACATACCGATATGATTAGCGATTATGTATAATAACCGATTTATAGCATTCATTGCAACTTATACCAAGACGAGCTCAATTATAATCGGAACATCAAAAATTTAATATGGTTTTTTTTTCCTGTTACCCTTCATGAAATAACTAATTAAAAAGCTCATATTGGTAATTTGCATTCACATTAATAATCATGAAAATGTTAGCATCATAATCCCGTTCTTTCCTCACGTTACTTCATTAAAAGACATAAATAACGAATATTTCCTTTCATCAAGATGAAATGTCCGATAATTAACATTCCAAGCATCTGACGAATAAAATATCAAAAAAAAAAAAGAGAGAGAGAGAGAAGTTGTTTGCGCAAGAATTTTGTCGGCTAATAAAATTGAATTAAATTTTAAAAGAATTCTCATGAATACATGAATGTGGGAAAATATTACACACACGTGCCGCAATTAAAGCAGTTACCGAGAGGATTTTTAATGTCGCCAAAATTTATTTCACGGAAAAATGGAGACTTCAGACATGTTTTGATATGAATACATATTTCAGGTAGCTTAGTTATAATAAACTATAATAATAATAATAATAATAATAATGTGCTGATTATCATTTCTTTGTCAGCATAAAAATTTTTTGGCTCGTAACTTTTTCCCGATGATTGATTCCGAAATCATTCGCTCGTAAAATTACGAGGAAAATCAGTTTTCCTTTTGCGTTTCGGGGGGTAATTAGGAGCCGGTTTACGAGAAATTAGTTTCGTTAGTCTCGAGTTTTTCGCTTTGCGATTATTACTTTTATCTTAATGTATAAATATATATCGTAGGTTGAGGGAATAGTTCGAGTGGAAATCGAATTGCGATGGAGAGAGAGAAAGAGGGGAAAAAAAATTAAATATAAAGCAAATGTGTGTGTATTTACCGAGGCCCAGATACGAGCGTATTTCCGAGCCCGATATTCTACGCATTTTCGCCCCAAGGGTTAAAAATTTATGATGAACGTAGATATATATACGTTTTTCGCTTCTTTAATTATGACATGGTAACGTATAGATCCAGATACAAAAATAAATATGAATTAATGATTGAATTTTTGATAGCATTAAATGTTTTTATGGATGATTGAATTGGTATTTTCGCACTGACAACTGTCAGTAGATGTTTGCTTCTGCCGCTGGTAGTTGCCGAAAAGTGATTTTGCGGGTGAATGTGTTATCTATATCCGCACAGAGAATAAGGGAGATGCTTTTTTTTAAAGATATATGTAGCTCGAGGGATATTCGTTTTCGATAGTTTATTATTATAGCAATTATGGGGACAAAATCGAAGTCATTTACCAATAATTGGGCATCACGAATACGATAAACTGAATGCGTTGTGTTTTTTTATTCTTCATTTCCCACCACCGCTATTTTACGATCTCAGATATGTATATACATTGCCATTAGAAGAGACCATTTGCCATGAGAAGCTTATGGTATCTCTGATCTCCAAGTAAGCAAGACAGGATGGGATGACTTACGATACAATTCATAATGGATTGATAGAGATTCGAATCCAAAACTATCGAATCGAAAGTTTGTGCACTAGGTGTCACCGAAATGAAAGCCTTACTTTTTTTTTTTAAATAAAATTAGCATGGCTTATGAGAGGAAATTATGCTTGCGTAGATAGATTTTGACCAGTGGTGAATTAATTAGCCTGCTTAGTCTAGTAATGGGGAAAACTGTGGCCCGCTGAGAGACTCTATACAAATACAAATACAACGCCACAACAGGCAAAATGCCCAACAAGGTGGCTGAGAAAAAGATGCCCATTACAAATATGGATGTCATATATTTCAAAAATAATATATCTATCCGGCCCTCGCTGGATATTTAAAAACAATAATACAAAAAAAATTCAATTTCAGTGTTTTAAACAATTCATTTAAGTGAGGGGGTGTTTTTCCGTTTTGTGCATATGAAAATATATAACTGTGACAATGGAAATAGAAATTGATTTAAAAACTTACAGACATACGAAAAAATGGAACACGCTCTAATATATATGCATCAAGTTATTAAAATGTACTTGTTTTCATTTTCACAGTTGTAAAAGATAAACCATTGAGTCTCACAATGAAACAGTGATAGTAAATAGAATACAGCATACCGGCGCCATTTTACTTCCTCAGCATAAAATTTCCAATTATAAATCAATGTCAGAATATGCCCGAGAGACCCACCATTTTTTTTTCTTTTTTTTCACACGCTTCAAAAAAGCTTGCCCATCACTGGTCTAGTCATTGCAAGTCGCTTATTTTGTTTAAACAAATGGGGTGGGGCCCAGATGTCAACATCTTCTGCTAGAGTTTCAGATACTTTCTTCCACTTTTTACACGTGACAATAACGAAACTTGATAAAGCTGATCAATAATATCCACAAAATATATACAGAGATCCTTATAACAAGCCAATGTGCAATGTCCTCTGCCAAAACAGATTGAATCAACATCAATTTTCCTCAGACCAACAGGATAATCCTTCCGTCATCGTTCTTTTATATATAGAGCGGTGTAGGACTGGCACTTCAGCCTTATATTACCTTATAATACCACTGGTCATTACATTTCCTGTACTATCATCTCCTTTGATTTGCTCCATTCAAATTATATCGACAGGTGGTATTCTTTCAATGTCTGAGAAACGGGAAATTTGTGATTATCAAACCAATACGGACTAAAAAAGCAATACCGCCATTGTTTTCCTTAGTTTATTTTGTTTTTATACTTATAGATAAATTTATGCAGAATTAAAATAATTTCAGACGAAGTGTGAAATATGTATGTCTTAAGTTTCATATCAAGAAATATTTAAATAATTGCACAGTTTCAGAAAATCTACGAATTTTCACATCTTAAAATTGAATGCTTGTAAAATAGGTCATTTTATTCATGGAGAAACAGTAACGAGACACTGAGATGCGGTACTTCATAATAAACGTGTGAATTTATACAATTGAATAATCGACGTTAGATTTACCCAAAATCCCAAAAAGAACACAGCTATACACGTTTAGGAACTATATGAAGTTCCTTTATCAGTGGCAGAAACAAAGAAAGAAAATATTGAAAAAACTCCTTATAGCGGGAGTCACTCACTGCTGTAGACCAGAGTCAAATTCAAAAAAAAAAGTGAAGAATTTATGTTATTCCGACCATGATCCGATATAACGCCAAAATTCTTTGGGACGGAAGGTGGCGTTAAAACGGGGTTGAACTTATATGAATATTATATACACACACACGAGTAGACATATAACCTAGTTGAGTGAATTGAAAAACAATTCACAAGTTCAAATATCATTATTATATATATATATAATAATGATATATATATGATATATATATATACACACTACTTGCATATAAGAGTAGTAAAAGAATATTCAAATAATACGTATATTGAAAAGTCAGAGAAGTGAAAATTGAATGAAAAAATTAATATACCAAAGAGTGAAAAATGAACTTAAAAAAAAAAATTAAAATGAAAACTATCTTCTTAAATGATCTTTAGAAAGTACTCGCTATTCACACTCAACATACTGTTCAGAACCAATTCCAACCAGTTGAAGCGCAATTCAATTATTCAGTTGATATTAAAATCTTATACGGTAATTCATATGGTTGATTTCTTATAGATTGTATTTATTATTTTAAAAACACAAGGGGGGGGGGGCAAGATAGGTAAGCTAGGAAAGAAGTACAGCATTAGTCAGTATAATACAGCAGAAATATGCATACAAATATTCGAATATATATATATATATATGCATATATGTGTGTAACTTTTTCAAAATATCTTGGAAATTACGGAATACCCTTCCTGTTCAAAGAAGTCTCTTCAGTTCCATATTAGTAGTTTTACTACCAGTTCGATCTCCTCATCGCATAATAAACACAAATACCGTAAACAAGATAAACAAAAGTAACATTAAAAGCGATAATAAATAGAAATATATATATATACACACATATACAATCAGAAGAATCATTAGGATAAACACTACAGAAACCATAAAAAAAGTAAACAGAACATGCCCTTTTTCTCCACATCGTTATTCTTCTGGCGAATTTATTTACCCTTCGCAAAAATAAGTGAAAAGGCTGGGAAAACAAAGTACCGAGAGGAAAACGGAATTATAAAGAAAATAAAAAAAAAACAAGTGAAAAACATCACTTATCTCGTAAAAAAAATAAAACTTCAATTTTTTTTTTCTTTTCAGTTTCTCCTTTCAATTCTCCTCTAATGAGCTTCTTCATCAAGCTGTTTATCGCTGGCATCTGCTCTGCTTTGGCATATGTTGTATTCGGTCAAAAAATACAGCTAGGAAAATAATTTTTTTTTTCGCCAAGAATATAATAAAAGGAGAAAGTATTGCTGAGATTTTCCTCAAGCTACAGGCCATTTTGGATCAATAGAACTTGAGCGGTATCTCGGGGGTATATATGAAATCCGAAAATGAAAGCTTTACGAACTTTTGTCGTTTTTGCTCTTAAAGACATATTTTATTTTTAGTTAGATCACACTTCATTTTCTCCCTTGCCTTGTTTTATAAAGTTTACGCCTGAGAAAGTAGAATTTGGATCGTTTCCAAGAGTAAGAAATCGCGTAAAATAAATGTTCTAAATATTTATCATTTCCTCATTCCGCGCCCCTGAAGTCTATTCTTTAGTGTGTATGTGGACGTAACACCAAGAAAAACTGTTTTCATGTAAAAGTTCTTTTTTTCTTTTTTTTTCCAGATAGAAATTGAAATCACGTGATTCATATTCTCTGACACGAGGGAACATTCTTCTTGCCAAGTGCCTTCATAATGGATTCATTTAAAAGTGAAGAATGAATCGTTGTCTAAGAACTCTTTCAGACTTTCACTTTAATGGTTTTCCTTCACTTTTCCGTGTATATTAACAATTAATGGTAGAGAATATTTATTTTTTCCTGCGTTCGAGTGTTCATAATATTTTAATTAGAGATTGGACATGATGGTTTTTTTTTTAACTTTAAATTTCACGGTTTCTATAACGTGTTATGATTTTTATAAATAAAAATATAATTTCAAGAGAAATTTTTGGAAGAATTATCAGTGTGTGTGAAATATTTGGTGTCTCTTTCACCATGCTTGTATTTTCTTGGCATTTTAACCCTCTGAGTATCACCGTATATCTTTATCCTCTTGGTATCACACAGAGTTTCTTTAAACCTCAGAGTAGTACCTTATCTTTTTGGCCCTCTGAATATCAAATTTGATCTTTTTAACCCTTCGAGTATCACTTTATCTCTTCGACCCTCTCGGTATCACCTTATACGTTTAAACTTCTGAATATTACCTTATATCTTTAACCTTTTAAGTATCACAGTATCTCCTTAACCCACTCAGTATCACCGTTTCGCTTTCTCTCGGTATTGCTGAGTCTCTTTAACCCTCTGATATAAACACCTTCCCTCTTTATCTTCTCAGTGTCATAGAGTCGATTTACACCTCTGTGTATCATCTAATCTTTTTGACTTTCTTCGTCCGGTCAAAAATGGACGTTATGTTGGGAGGGACGTTAAATCGGAAGTAAAACATACGTATATGACAGTCGCACTATGAAAACAGGTGGGATTTATCCTAATATTCGTTGTAATGGAATGGTCGCTATAATGTGGGGTTCTTTATAACGAGTGTTGACGTATTACCTTATCTCTTTAAACCTCTCAATATGGCCTATGCCCGTGTCTTCTCCTGTTAGTATTATTCTGTCTCTTTAAGCCGTCTAAGTTTCACCATATTTTTTATCCTCTCAGTATCACATATAGTCCGTTTGAACTTCTGAGTATAACATTATCTCTTTAACGTCTGAGTACCACTTTATAAATTTAACCCTCTGAGTATCACCTTATCTGTTTAACCCTCTTTGATAATGGTGTCTCTTTAATCCTCAGTAATCAGCGTATATCTTTTTTTAACTTCTGAGTATCACAGGGTGTGCGATACAGCTGGAGTTGAAGTAATACAGTCAACACCTGTTATAACGACCCCATGTTATATAGCGACTATTCCATTATAAAGACTAAGTCCCTAATGTTTTCATAGTACGATTATTATATATGCTTTACTTTCGATATATAACAATCTTCCCAATGTAACGACCATTTTCGACGGGATGAAGGGGTTTCAGTATATCGAGCGTCGACTGTAATAATACAATAAACTAAACTGCGACAATATAAATGTGTTATATTATATGCCATGTCCATACACACTCTACGCGTTCTGGCATGAACCAGTTCATTAGAACCTACCCAGAAGAATGAAATGAAGAGACCCTCATTCAATTCTCGGATGAAACAAATCGCTTATCTTTCCAAATATTCGTTTCGCCACAACATTCAGAAAATCTTATTTCTCAGATTTTGTTTCGTGCCGAAACAACATCTCCTAATACAGGGTGGTTATAAATAAACTGACATTACTCAGACGTACGTGGTGTCCATTCTGAAGAAACTTGATATATAGGATATATGGACGATACGGGGAAAACATTTTGCAAAAAATAATTAAATTTTTGACCACCAGGTGAAAAAGTGGTTCTCTTCTATATCGCAGGTATCTTTTTTCTATGGTCCAAGTACACTCTGTGTCAAGTTTCAATGAAATACGTTAACCACAATGGACGCTACATAGGTCGAAGTGACCGTGACCGTGAAACAGTTAAATATAAAGCCAGACCCATTTTCTTAATAAATGGTCTACATCTCCTTCATCTTGGTGACCACTATTGGCGTGGTCTAGGTCGGAGTATAGCGTCTACTAAAGATACGGGCGGGCTCATCAAGCGATAATGCTCACGTCACAGTGCTCAGTAATGGCGGATATACGGCTACGCATTCGCTGCTGTAATAGCTATTCTAACCACATAAGCTATTCTAAACCATTATTTCTTAAATAAAATTCCGATTTATTATTTTCGATTTTTAATATTGGTACGTGAATGCCTATTAGATATTTTCGTCTTTGTGAAGTAAGTGAAATTTTAACGATTTTTTTCCTATGATTTTCGAGGTACCGTCGGCCATTACTTGGCTCACAAGGGTTGCCACTCTTAGTGATGATTCAGCTAGTGTTTCTAGGCTTCCTAGTCATTGAAACTTGCTATATACGTTATCTGGACCATGGAATAAAGATAACTGCGAAAAGCGCTACTTTTTCAACTGGTGGTCAGAATTTAAACTGTTTCTTTATTGAATCTTCTCTCCGTGGTCCATATATTCAATAAACCGAGTTTCATCAAAACACCTCCATCAGAATTGGTGTTACATACGTCTGAGTGGTGTCACTTTATTTATATCCTGTACCCGGAAGAATTTTAAAAGAGTCGCGAGTTCAATTGAGTAGTAGTACTGGTGGTGTGATATCATCGAAAGCATGATCCCAAGTACGGTGCTAGCCTTGCTTTTAAGGGGCGGGGAGATGTCATCTCATGCCACACTAACAGTAAAATTCGTGTGTAATTTCTAAAATTTCTAATATGTCGGAACACACACTGCTGGCATGATGTTTGTTAGCGTAAATTGATTGCTTACAAGTCTTAAATTTTGGGCATGTACGTTGCTGCTTATAAATTGTAGAGAAAATATCGGGTTCTTTTTAATCAGAAAGGAGCTCTAGGTCTGTAGGTTCTATTGAATTCCACCGTTTCCCCCAGAGAGCGTATTGATACCGAACCCTCGATATCATTGAATCCCAGCCAGCAAATGAAATGGCTGCGAGGCAAGGGGATGTGGGAGTTCCAACAACCTCAAGCGTACATCTCGATCAAAGCACTTTAGCGAAGCAAAACCCGGAGACGAGTGTTCGGCAAATAAAACCCAAAGCTTAGGATTCCCATTCCTTCCTTGTAATTGGTTGTGAATATTTCTTTTGGCCACCCGTATTCTCTCTCTGTCAACTACGATAATCAAAGCGAGACTTTCCTTGATTGGCAGCTGCCGTGAGAATTGTTTCGATAAGAATCGGATGAAGCACTTCCTTCGCGTTTATTATACAGACCCGTGTTTTGCATTTCCTGAATAGTTTCGATCAAACAAATGACTTAAAGTATTATACTATGTGACGTTCTGTGCGTGTTTCTGCTGAAAAAGGATCAAAAGCCTTCAATCGATTCATTTTCTACAGTATACTGTGGGAAGTATCTTCATTATTGAATTTTTACACTCCAACGCCATCTGTGAGAAGATTATTGCCTATCCTGCTAAAAAAAATGGAATGGGTTCCTTTCTGGTTAAATTCAGTTGACGCAGTGTAGGAACTGGAGTATCGTGCCAGTTCCACGTCGCGGGGCCCCAGGTTCGATCTTAGCATTCCTACGTTCAATGGTTGTCTTGTGTTTCAAACAGGGGGCAGATCTTCCAACAATACACTTCAGCAAATTTTCGCATCAAAATATGGAAGGCAGATGAAAGCGCTAGTTCAACACGAAACAATAACCACACTGACATGAATAGGTTTCTGCCACGTATATATACACACGCACAACACATTCCGGCAGGTTTCGGATCATTAGAAATTACTCAGAAGAATGTTTACCAGGTGCATGTATGGTTAAGTAGCAACAGCCTTCGTAATGATGCGAATATTCTAATTCCACACTCAACACTAAATACACGCGCACACTGTTAGGTACACACATTTCCGGCAAAATTCATCCCCAAAATATAGTAAAATTGCGAAAAACAACAGTAGGGCGACAGCATCCATTACTAGAGTGCGCTGTCCCTGACGTGAAGTAGTAGCGTCACTGCGCTAAAAACCACTCGCAAACGGTTTTCATCGATGGCGGTCACTCGATCCGTTCCTGTGCGAATTGTTCTTGCAGATTCCACGTCATAAATTTCCGGATATCAGTTTCATCTTAAGTAATAAATATTTATATGTGTGTGTGTGGGGGGGGGGGGGGGTGTTTATCACCACTTGTATTTCTCTACATTTCTTAACAAGGGTTCTGGACTTTTTGGGGTTCTCGAAAAATTTAAGCTGGGGAGAGGGTTCTGTGACGCATATGATGAGAAAACATTCATATCTACTTTCATTAATTGTCATTATGCAAGATATTATTCTGCAAAGAAGTCCGTAGTCTTCATCTTATTGGCAAAGGGGGCAGGGGTTCCATGGCCCCGTCTTATCGGCACAAAAAATTGAAAAGAACAGAAAAGGTTATCCAACCCCCTGCTTTGAATGGAGAAGACTCAATTCAGTTATTTATAACCAGTACATACAGGGTGGGGATAAAATCACTTTGCCGATATAAGATCCCGCAAAAAAAAAAATGGCCGCAAAAATCAACTAATGCTAATGCAATTTAAGATATAAGTGTTTCTGAGTGTGAACTCTCAAGAATGAGTTCAGAAACAAAAACCTATCTCTCGCGGATAGTTACAGCAACAAAATTTTGAGAAATACAAATGGCAACACACATTTTTATGCTTTTCAAAATGATCGGCGAAGTATATAAATTGCGTTAAAACGGTACTTGTGTAACACCATAAACGCCGG
This sequence comes from Pholcus phalangioides, assembly GCF_987345545.1. Taxonomy (NCBI): domain Eukaryota; kingdom Metazoa; phylum Arthropoda; class Arachnida; order Araneae; family Pholcidae; genus Pholcus; species Pholcus phalangioides. Next base: position 23,621,423 of record NW_028301607.1, on the reverse strand, counting down.
CGCAAAACGAAGACAAACAAAGATCTCACCAACGGGCTGGTTAGCTAACACCGCTTGGTCAAATATGCAGGAAGTCCCCGACCAAGCGGTTAGAGCACCAACATTTTGGTGAGATGCTTATGCATTTGGAAACGATCGGTGAACGACAATGATACAAGCGAGTGTTGCCATTTGATTTTTTCCGAAATTTTATTGGTGTAACCGTCACCGTGAGAGATAATTTTTTGTTCCTCTACTCATTCTTGAGCGCATACTCTGAAACCCCTGTACCTCGAATTTCATTCTAATTCGTTGATTTTTGCGGCCACTACGGGCTCCTGTATCGGCAAAATTATTTCATGACCACCCTGTGTATGTTATCATCAGGAGGGATCTTGTCACTTTGTATGTGATCCTCAGAGAGAGAGAGAACGTCATTCTCAAAAATTCATATTTTATACGATCATGGGGTGTTCAGACTGTGAGTATCATCATTACACTCACGAGTCTAGAAACTGCAGTACATAATGGCGACTCCTCTGTATACACTCTCATTGTCCTTTATCCCATTTTCTCCAACGACGAAAAAGAAAACAGAAGAGTATATAGAAAAATTCCGATTTTCTGAATTCCGGTATCAGCAGAAAAATAATATGATTTCTAAGGTATCAGAGAGTAAAAAAGAGAACATTTCAAATGGACTACATATATATAGATAGATAGCAAAAGAGAGAGATGGAACTGCTGTCCCAGCAAATTTAGAGACGAAAATTTTCTAGGAGATCGTCTGACGGGAAGAATTGCGTCATTTCCGACTCCTCGATCCTGTCTTTCTATCTTTTGGAGTGCAGGGGGAATGGGCACCACCTCGCGTCGCGCACTGGTCCAAAATATATATATATATTACCCGACAAACACATACACACACACACACGAAAAGGGGTAAATGCGAATGCACAGGCACAGAAGAAGAGGAGCCTACACACACTTGGCTGTTCTAGTGGTAGTAGTATTTCCAAGCCATCTTCCACCAACAATGCTTTTACGGAATGGACGTGTTGATGATGCCATTAATGGTTATAAATGGATTCGTGCCCGGTCATTTGTTACAATCACCGGAAAGAACATGGCACGTTGTTCCTCTCGACTCTACTCTTTCTGTCTCCCCTTGCGCCGTGAGTAAAGGAGTATGGACTTAGTATAAGAGAGTCAAGGTTCCTCTCTCTCTCTCTCCTCTCCAGATACAGGAAAGTGATTATAGCTGTGGACATAAAGTGTTTCCTCTTGCGTCGACGTTAAAGGATGCTGTCCAATGTGATGATCGTTATACCTGCTGCTTGACCGAATAACTCTTTTCTTTCCTTTATCCCTTTAATATGCCACGATTGACGATCTGTCTGTCACCTGGTATTCGTTTTCTTTTAAGTATTCCGATGAAAAGTATCCGAGCCATTATAATTTACAGCTAAGTTCCATCATGGCTGCAGAATCGCGATATTAAAACAGGATGGCGAAATAAATCAAATTGACCGTTTCTGTGAGAGCATACGAGAGAATGCGTTTACCATTGAATGCTGCTACCTTTACACCGGGGCTGGACAAATCCCAGGCGCCAGGTCGCTATGGTGATTAAAAGATTGCTATTGGCGCCTAAAATTTTCTTTGGTTAGTTTCTAAACTGCAGGTTGAGATCAGCACAAAATGTTTGGAATGTATAGCAGTACATCTGCCTACATGAAAGAGAGGGTCAGTATGCCCTGAGAAAAGAAGAATGCTTTTGGTTTTTTTTCTTCGGGGGTAAATAATTTTGTTCACCTAAAAATTTGTTGTGGTGCTCAGATTTTTTTTTTGTGATTTGTGTCCAGCCCTGCTTTACACTCTTACCTGAAACTAAACAGTTTTAATGCGCTTCTGAAGAATCTGATGAATGGTTTTTGACATAGAAACATGCTGTGTTGAATATGACTTATACATCTTTTTAAAAATGAGGACGCTACCCGAGGTTACACCTGTAAACAGTCGACAGTGAAATTTGAATGCGCATGTACTGAATGGGTATAAACTTCGGCATTTCAGAAACATCGCATGCATCAGACATTATAGCGTCTGAAAAATAGGTATGTACATGGAAACATTGTCTGGTGTGACAAATTATCTTGTATTTTTTTTATCTCAGAGTGTTTGCAGACGTTTAACTTCTGTGTATCATCGCGTCTTTTCAACCCACTTTGTAAAACGATGACTCTTTTGCCAACTTTGTACCACCTTGACTACTTTACCTTTTGAGTATCACCGTGTCTCTTCAACTGTTTGAGTATCACCATGTGTCTTTAACTTTGAGTATCGCATTTGTCTGTTTAGTCTTTTGTGTGTCACTGTGTGTAACGGTGGAGCGCCTACAACCTCAATCCTCTGTGTTTCACCATGTTCCTTTTGAACGTATCGCATATCACCTTCTATCTGTAAATTTTGTGAGTATCACATAATCTCTTTAACTTACGTATAATAGTTTCTTTAACTTACGTATAATAGTTTCTTTAACTTACGTATAAAAGTTTCTTTAACTTACGTATAATAGTTTCTTTAACTTACGTATAATAGTTTCTTTAACTTACGTATAATAGTTTCTTTAACTTACGTATAATAGTTTCTTTAACTTACGTATAATAGTTTCTTTAACTTACGTATAATAGTTTCTTTAACTTAAGTACAATAGTTTTTTTAATATAATAGTATAATAGTTTGTTTAACTTACGCATCACAGAGTCACTGTGATACTCAGAAGTTAAAGGGCCATTCTAATACTCGAAAGTTGAAGAGACGCTGTTAGACACGAAAGTTGTACAGCCACTGATACTCAAAAGTAGAGAAGTAAACAAGTCTAACTTACGTAAAAACCGATTCTCTTTAACTTACGTACTCAGAGAGTTCCACTAACTTACGCATCCCAGAGCCTCCTTTACTTTTTGAGTATCACAGTGTCTCTTTAACTTTTAAGTATCACGGCGTCTCTTTAACTTTTAAGTATCACGGTGTCTCTTTAATCATTTGAGTGTCTCACCGTCTATTTTACCCTCTGTGCATCACCGTGCTTGTAGAAGGCACAAACGTCTGCAGGCTCTGAATAATATGAGGATCACCGTATTTCTTTTAAAATCAACTGCGTATCACCGTCTCTCTTCAACCATGGAGTTTTCTTTAAAGCAAACCTATATCTTATCGAACTTAGAATTTTAATGTGCGTTTAAAGATTGAGCAGCATTTCACGGTTGCGCAGAACAGAATGAACCGAACAAGATTTCAAGACCCGGGCCCGTCCAGACAGAAACACTGCGACGCATACGACTTCAGTTTACGACGGTTGCCGTAATGTTGCACAAAAACAAAAACATATGATTCCGAATGAACTGAACTTCATCAAGCAACTAATAGATGCAACGCAGATAATTACGCCACGTCCGTGGAGAGGAGCAAGTTGGGTTTGTCTCGCTTCACACTCAGCGTGTACGCACGCAGGATTGTCCAAGCAATTTCGATAATTTGAATGGAATTCCGTGATCACAGCAGGCAGTGCATGTATATAGAGAAAAGGGTGGGGGGATCTCTCTCAACAACAACAGCAGCAACTCATTTACTCACGCTGTTTTGCAAAGAAAAATGCAAATTGCGCAAACTTGTCCCCTTCCTCCTCGCGTTCGCTCATAACAATGCACGGCAGATAATTTAATTTAATGGGAAACACCCCGGGATGCCGCGATCACGTGAATCGTTCTCACCTGCGAATATCTCATGGGAGAAGTCTGTGTATACACAAAGCAACACCGATACATGTGTCCTGTGTCACAGATGCATTTGTGCGTGTAATAATTCCGGCGTGGCTTTGTTTAGGGGTGGATGGCTTCTCCTTCACGTACGGTTATTTTCTTAAAATGGATATTGTTTTTCGCGTGTAAGGTACGTATTTTCAAAAAAGTACGACATTCGTCGCATATTTTTATCAGTAAAATAATAGAGATGGCAATTCTCCTCCTGCAATACTTAGACTTGCAGAGTACTACACGCGTAATCTTTATGGGCAATGTATTGGGAATTATTGATTGCAGTCGACACCGTTTATTAAAATCACTGACAATGTTATCATTCGGGTACAGTTATCACTTTTGCAAAGAACGGAACAGACCAATGGAGAAAAATCGTTTTTTTTTATCGGGACTTCGGATAATGTCACTTTTTTTGTTCTGTCGATTTTTTTTTTTCGCGCATTTTCTCAAGGTATAACCAAACTTATTAAATTTCTTGCAAAGTTACCGTTATCAGGCTGCAAAACTATGTTTGGTTATGCCCACTATGGTTGGCAAAACTAGAAGGTTATCAGGAATCATCGATTTGTATAATCGATTATTCACCATAACTCGAAAACAGTTTTAGATAGGACGTGGGGTGTGTAATGCTCCACTTGGTCTCGTCTATCACCACCCCCCTCCTTTATGTTTGGCAGAATAGGTCGGATTCACCAGGTATATATGTTCGTTTGACACACGATTAAGGTTCTTGAAGTTTTTTCTGAGACGTGGTCGAGTGGTCGGTCCCCTTTCCAAAAGTCTCTAAACAAAGAGCAGGCCGACCGACCTTCAGCCCTTCTACATAACATGAAAATTCAAAACTAGCCATTTTTACGTCAAAATTTGAAGACCGATGACAACACATGCTTGAGAATGAAAGAAGAAAAAAAAAATCCTGAGAACATAAATGAGTTAAGAGAGCTACGTATACACTCACAATGTGCATCCAGGCATGCACCGATTCGATAGAGTCGGGAAATGTGCACTAGGTGCATGTACGGTTAAGTAATAGCCTAGTAATAGGGACGTGATGATGTGTGTGCATCAAGATCATTACCCGACTGCATACCGGCTTTTCCAACTGGATTGCTGGCACCTACAACTCCGATCCACATTGATGCATAGGGATAGGATTTTTATGACCTAAAAACTGCTTGTGTGTGAAAATGCTCCATAAAAAATCCCTTTATGCTCTATGAAGTCTAAAGCAACAAAAAATATACAAGAAAAATGAACTAAAAATGTTCCAATTCAAAATTTCCGCCAAAACTAATTTTTGTGAATATGAGGAATATTAATGCAATTAAACCAATTTTAAATTATCGGTTGTAAATTGAACTGAAATTGTCCAATTTGCCCCACTGCCAAATGTAACGGCCTCTCATAGAATCTCAGTATCGTAGAATTTTAAAAAATTATTTTGCTTTGTTTACCAAACTGGAAAGTTTACTAGCTAAATCATATATTCAAATAAAATTAATTACACAATTATATCGTAATTAGTTACAGAATGGATCATCATATTAAATGTGATATAGATCGCAAATTTCAGTTGTTTTTTTTAAATAAAACGACCACTCCCAATAACGGCTACATTTTTACTGTCCCGTTAGTGGCCAATGTAGGAAGGTTTTACAGTATTTTTCACATTGGGCATAATCAGTAAATTGTTTTTTTTTTGGTTAATACAAAATCCGTTTAGTTCGAAATGCTTTCTGTACATTTTCGACTTCATAAATAAGTTCGACTACATTTTGTCTTGTAAAAAGTGACCATATTAAAAATATTTGAATCTATACTTTTTTTATAAAATTTTTCGAGAAGTCGATATAATAAAAATTGATGATTTACGTTTCAAATTGAGTTTGATGGGAGTTTCAGAAGACATGACCAAAATTTATCGTCTCCACTATGACCAGTAGTTCTTCATATTCTTGGAAGCATCAGCTCCTCTTATTTCATGTATCACTTGAGAGCAGTTTCAGCTGCCATTTGAAAGCCGAGCAAGCAACAGAATGATCGAAATTAGTTCCGAAACCAACGAGTAACATGAAATAACCGATTTGAAAGAAAAGATTCAAGTGAAGAAATTACAGGTAATGACAAAATTATCTCTTGAGAATATTAAATTGCTTCAGCCCCAATTTCTTAATCTATTCCTATATTTGTTTAAATCTACCGGATAGGTGTGCGAAATGAATAAAATATATTTTATAGCTTGTTATTAATATTGTATGAGGTCACAAAAAATATCTAATTGAAATTTTATTAATCAGTCGATAAATCGATTAAAACTTTTTGATTAACCAATTAAAAATTTTTGATTAACCAATTAAAAATTTTAATCGATTCTCAGCCCTAAAGAAAATCGAGTTTTATGTGCAATACGATGAAAAATACCAAACACGATTCTTCAATTTCCTGACACAATGGGAACAAATTTTATCTTGTTTTTACACGGTCATTTCTTTCGACGCAGCTTAATCTAATTGGTCCTTGTGTGTGTGTGTGTGTGTGCCAATAAAACCAAAATCCAATCCAATTCAAAACCCGATTCCACCGTTACTGATTTTCTCTCATTTGAAAATCCGAGTATTTTAAAAATGGCGACACTGGAAAGAACTATATAATATTTGAAGATGATCTGAATCTCTCATGTCTCGAATGAGAATCAATTTTTAAATAATAAAATCCGAGAGTAATACGTCTCTTTCGGAAAGTGTCGGGAACGAATACACGCATATGTACAGAACCTGAATTTTTCTAATCCTCCCCCCACCGTTCTTTTTTTTGAATTCGTTACGAGTGTCAATGCGGTTAATGTGCTCAGAGGCTCTTCAATTTCGTCGCGAGACGGAAAACGTTCAAGTGACGTTTATGTTTTTTACGCCTCTTCCATTTCGATGTGATAAATAGCTGAGAAGATGCTATTTTCGCGGAAGTTTTTATTTTCTATTTCTTCTTCCGAGACGTGAATAATAGTCAAGATAACATTCACGCCATTAAGCTGCATTCATCATCCGCAACAGACAAAAGAATGCATTACCCTAAATTATTATTAAAACTTGAAAAGTATCTTAACATTCACACATAATCGTCTCCCCCCGTTTTTTTGTTTTTTTAATCTCCTTCCATTGTTTGCTGGGGGAAAATAATTGAAGATCGATGTGTCACGTGTTACTACCGTCACCTTGATGTAAATTAGAATACATTATTTTCTAGAATTTCTTTAAGGTGAGTGCGTGGGCATGAGATTATCGTACGTCCCTATATACGTCGTCCCGTTCTTCTTTTCGTTTTTAAATGGGATTTTTCCGAAGGATATGGCAGATCATTTAAAAGTATCAGAGGTGACATAACCTCCGTCTTTAATCTATCCTCTCATCGTCATCATCATTATTATTATTATCATGTGAGCATCGACTGTAAAGAGGATAAGAAACATAAACTTGGCAGTGAAGATTATTCAGAATTCATCATTCTCGAATTCCTCTACGGATTTAATTTTTATGAATTTTGTTTTCGTATATTTTCGCAATGAATTTTTATTTACAAAAAATTATAACATATATATTATTGACATTTGTATACAATATCTATGCAAGGTGCATGAAATGAGTGCATATCAGTATCCACGATATATAGGTTAGGGGCCATTCAAGTATTACGCAAGTAAATTTTCAGCCATTTTTGACCCCCTCCCCTCCCTTCTCAGCAAAAGTCAGCAAAACACTGACCCCCCACCCCCCGTCAGCAAAATTTCGTCAGCAGCTTAGAATATTTCATATCTTCAAAAAGGGGTAGTTGATGACGTAAGCAACCTTCAAACCCCTCTTCCCCCCTGACATCAAAAGTCAGCAAATCCGAACCCCCCCCCCCCCCCTCGATGCTGACGTAATACTTGAATGACCCCTTATCTTGGGTTATTCAATTTAATAATATTGATTGCAATTTTTGATGTAGTTTAGAGAAGGTACACATTCCTCTGCTGAATTTCCAAGGAATCCGTGCATGCCGAAACGAGTTGTGTGAGTGTATGCATGACGCTAACGTATTCATGTTGTCAGAGTTGTGCTTGTCTCGTGTTTTTTGCTGGTGATGCCATCTGTCTTACATGGAATAGTTTACCCCCGGGGGGGGGGTAGTAAATTCTAGCACAATTGACACGTTTAAAAAGAAATACGATAAACATGTTGAGGATAATCGAGAAGCTATCCGTTCTTAGATAACACAACCATAAATATTATTTATGGGTATTATATTATATTTTATGTATATATACTCACGTTCATGTATATATAGTCTTTAGTTTTTGTGATTGCATTTGTAATTGGGTTGCTGTAATTTAGAAATACATATATGACATCCATATTTGTTATGCGCATCTTTTTCTCAGCCACCTCGTTGGGCATTTTGCCTGTTGTGGCGTTTGTTATTGTATTTGTATTTTGAAGTAAAGATGTTAAAGGCTCGAACTCTTATTTTCTGTAAGAATAGTACGTACTGAAGGTGTGGCTGCTCTGTGAGGAGAGACTTCAAGTGGGAGACCGGTCGCATTTGCTCCTCAACGTTGGAAATCAGGAAACAAATTTCAGTCGACCACCATTGTGTCACCAACAGGATTCGAACCCGGGTTCTCACAGATTTCCTAAAGTGTAGACAAATAAAAGGCTAAAAAAAATGTCTTTTCTGCTCTTTTTTTGTGGTCAGTTTCCCTCAGGTAAGACCAGATACGCAGTTCCGTGGGGACCGAAAGACATTCTCAAGGTATCTATAGATCGTAAAACTATCATAATCCACATTAAATGGTTTTACTATTACTTTTTGCAACTTCTGAATAAATAAAATCGGTTATTGTTATCGGGAATAGGGTCGTGATGTCATTATATGAAGTGGCGTGCATTGTATGAATAAACTATAAAATTTATTTTTCTTTGAATAGTTTTCATTACAACTTACATAAACGTGGTAGTCACGATAACCTACATATGTCGGACAATGAATAAATTATATATGACTACTATAAATTATATAGTAGGCCTATAAAATTAATTAATTCTCACGTAAGTTGATCGGTTGGGGGGGGGATGCCTTTCACATAGTCCATATAACTAAGGGAGACTAAATTGGAAATCCACAAGTTTTCACGTAAACAAATGCTTCCGGTTTCGGGATATATTCATTCGTACGGCATTGCTCTATCCATTTTCTAGGATATAGAAACGACGGCAAAAGAGGCCGGTCCGAAGTTTGTTTCCGTAATGACAGATTTCATGAGCCTAGGGAATAAGAGAAGGAACCTTCTGGAGGCAATTAATTCGCCTCGGCAGAGTCTCTGGAGAGAAAGCAATCTGACCGGCTGTCAACCTCAGTTGACCAGTGGTTGTGGCACTCGACTATATTATAGGAGGGAAAACTTCCTGCCGGTTACCGCCTTTCGCCGAGGGCAGACAGTCACTGTCCTAAACACACATAAACATAGCGGCCGCAGTGGAGGAAGGGCAAGAGGGACGAGGACGACGTGAATCTGGAGACTGTCCTGTCATGGGAAAACGAGAATCTGGGAAAGAATACCAATATTACGATATATATATCGGAGAGAGAGGAATGGACACACTCGAAATTGCTCACTTGGCTGAGGCTAATCGGGACGGATATTTCTCTGCGAAATTATGCTGGAAATTTCGATGTATAGTGTTTGTTCAATGGCTGAATACATCCGTATGAATATCTCATGGTACTTAGCGTTATCAAGCCTTACACCATAAAATCTTGAAGGGCAGCAGCTGCCATTTATAATAACAATTTCGCAATAAAAAAAATATCCATAGGTTAATTTACTAACTTTTTGTTGCAATATGGTTATTTTACTCATATGCACCTAAAAGCTAATGCTAAATGGAGGACCATAGCTTATACAGCTCTGGTTATAATCGGAAATCTCTTTATTACAGCTCTGGTCTGCTTTTCCAGAGGCCGGGGAAGGGGGGTTCTTGACTTTTTGTGTTCCATGGATCATTTGTGCCAATAAGACGAAGAGGCCAGGGACCTCTCTCCGCTAATAAGACGAAGAATAGTGAGGAAAAAAAATTATGTCTCATTGAAAATACAGAAATACACAATATATTAATCCGCTACTAAGGGGAACAGACCCCTTTATAGAATAATACGGGGCCGGCTAACCAGCGACAAGCGCACGTCACGGTATCAGGAGTGGCACGCAAACGCTTTTCGAAGATTGTGGTGGGGCGGGGGGAAGCAGAGCCGTCTTACGAACATAATGTGCCCCCGGGCTAAGTGATTTTTGTGAGGCCCTACCAGACAAATTTCCGAAAATTTCAACCAGTTCTCATTTTCGGAGATCCCTTTTCTCTTGAGGTCCCTGGGTCCATGCCTTAAGACGGATTTGGGGGGGGGGGGAGGCTAAGAACACTTATAAAATTTATTTGGGGGGGGGCAGTATGCTGTGTCGCTAGGTTTCTGTGTGCTCTACCCAACCAACATATTGTAGGCAGCACTAGGTAGTTACCGAAACGTACATACACAATCTGCTTTGCGATAATGTAATATATGACTCAAAAATATAGAAAAAAAACAGTTTAGACCCTTGCTTATGTCCCGTAAAAACAGGACACATGGTCTGAGTGTTTAAATTTGTAAAGTGCCGCGCATCGAAAATAATCTTTATTGTGGTACGGCTTGGAAAAAGTTTGACCACCCTCCAGAATATATATGCATCATAAAATAATGTAAAATCGAGTTAATTCAAAGTGCAGCGGACTGGATGCGTTTTGATTTTGATTTCTGAATTTGATTTTTCATTTGACGTGACGTTATAGCTAAGTTTGACTGTACTTTTGCGTTCGCATGCAGCCCCTTTAAATAAACCATATTGAGATTCAAGTGGCAAAATTTCTAATGATGATTTGCTTTGCTCACATGTCATCAAAATTGAATCGTCAGTTCTAAGAAGGGAATATATATACCAAAAATAATAGAAAAATTACATTTTCTACTCTAAAAGTATCTCCACGCTTCGCTCTACACGTGAGTGGTAAGAAAAAAAAACCCAGTCCCTAGAGGCAGATATAGGATCTCGAAAAAACGTAAGTTCTATGAAGTTGATGTACCACTCACATACAGTGTTTTTTTTTCGATTTCTCAAGTACTTGATATATTTTTGAACTTATTCCCTTCCTAAAATTGACGATTCAACTACTTTTGGGGAAAAAATTAATGAAGTATTTACCTAATTAATGAAGGAAAACCAATTACAAAGCCATTAAAATCAAAATGCCACAATCTCAATAACTAATTTCTCCAATTCATACGACATTTACTTCAACAAATAAACTTCATTTATTCATGATGGATTTAGATTCCGCATTCATCGATGCAAAAACTCTATTTGCAAGATAAAGAAAATTTAAATTGCAAAAAGATTGAGACAGAAACATACACAATATAAACAAAACTTAGAAAACAAATACATATATACATGCATACAAGCACAATATACTGAAAAATCTGTACATGTATAAAATATTTTTCCCCCTCCTACTACCGTCTATTTACCGCAGGAAAATTCCCAATGGAAGATACACAAATGAATATATGTATATGTATATAAAAAAAATAAAAATAAGGAAGATTATTTGCATATATTTTATTTTTGTTTCTTATGGGGAATTTGTTTCGTGAATTTTTCCCTCAGGAAATATTCATGTAAAAAAACAGAGGGAAAAAAACAAATTCTAAAACTCGAATATCCTTTTGATGATGAGAAGCTGTTCAAAGAAATAGAGAGAGAGTCCAAATAAATGCAATGCAATGCGTGCATTTATTTACTGTTTCTTTTCCAGGAAAGAAAAAAGAGAATATAATACACACGAAAATAACAAATTCAAGGTAAACAACTTGATGAGATACGAATCTTAAATTAAATTTGATTTTCTTTTGTTGTGTATGGAGAAGAAATGAAATTATTATTTTTTATGGATTTCATTTGACATTTTTTTTTTTTAAATAAATCTATTCTACCTTTTGAAAATGTAATTTGTGTTGATTATATTCCATTTTTCTGTCATGAAGTGAAATGATTATTAGCGATGATCCTGATTGGTTTTGAATTATTTTTATTGTATGGATGAAAAGTCTTTATCTCCAAAGATTGTGCTTAAATGATAACTTAGGGAGTTATTGATAATAGAAAATAAAGCTATTTTGTTTACGATGAAACTTTTTATGCTTTTAGAAGTGGTTTGTTTGTTGGATAATTTAAACCAGTGCTCTTCAAACTTTTTGCACTCGTGAATCGTTGCAAATGAGAAGAATGTTTTCAGCAGAAGTGCGCAACCTTTTCAGTCCAATTGGCTGCAAGAAAGGGGTGGCCGCATTCGAGGGATGTCCGTTAAGAGTGGGTTTTACTGAAATTTGTGGAACGACGGATGGGAAAATTACACAAACACAGTAATAATAAATTCGAACAGTATTTCATTCGTTTTTTTAAAATTTGGAATCAGGTTGCGACTACATAGATTGATCGAAAACTTTGGTGGACCGGCATTGGTGGGCCAGCAATTGAAGGACACGTATTTAAGCCAAATTTCAAATCGACTTCGAAAGGTCAAGACAGTGTTTCTCAAATTATACGTCGTCGCCAACCTTTGTCTTGGGCGACGCTGCGATCTGCATATATTTGTTTGTGTGCCTATTTAAGCTTTGAAGTGGTTCTTGTGTATCGGGGGAATATGTACCGAACTATCTGGGGTTGATGAGTCATGAATTGTTCAAGGGATCCGCCGATGACAAAAGTTTGAGAACCACTGGGTTATGTAGTAGTAGGAGTAGTGTGATTGGTGAGTGCTCTAGAGTTTCAAGCTTAATGATATAGAAGGAAACAGAAAGGCCTTTCCACGGTACATGCACCTCGTAAACATTCCTCCGGGCGAATTTCTAACGAATTGGTGCACGTATGAACGTGTTGTTCTTAAATAAATATAAACGCATAGCACTAAGGTATTTTTGATGTCGGAGTGATCCTTCTTTCGTTTTACACTGATACTGACATCTGTCTGCCATATTTTCGAAGATAACGGCAAATGACAGAATTTTCATGTTATGTAAGTATCGTATTGGAGGTCTCTCCAATAACTGTGGTAACTTTTTGTAGCAGCAATCAGCTCGTAAAATCTATCTGCCACTAGCAGAGTTAGTGAGTCCGCATCAGGAAAGGTCTGAATGAGCCTGAGGAAGTTTTAAATTCATATAAAACCACAAAATCCTTACCATACCTCAACTCATTTATGACTTTTGTGTAAGACGATCATAGGGTGATTTTCCTAATATCTATTCGGAAATATTTGACTGAAAATATTTACATAAGTCAATCTGGGAGTCACTTTGAGTACAAGTACTTTATTCACATTCATGTAACTGGGATGAAATCCGACTTTTATTGAGATCAAAGTAACAGGCACGAAATAGTTCTCGCCCGTTGTATGCAGTGCAAGCAACATATATTCAAGCTAGTTTGCGTTGAAAAATGATACCAAATACATTGGCAATCATTCAGGTGCGTAATTAGCTAAAACCCTTCCTATTTGTGTTCATTCATTATGGCAAACAACTTTACAAATACGTAAAGAGACATTCGGTTTTCCTCCTCTCACACTCGAGGATTTTATCAAATTTATGGGTAAAATCGTCCGATTTTGTTAATTTAATTTTCGGGTTTCAGTTCTGGCCGGTTTCTCCGAACATTCCTTTAACACTCTGCTTTAATTAGCGGCAAAGTATTTCCGAACGCTGGATATTAGGCAAACGAAGTACTAGACTTAATTAAGTGTGGTCTCAACTCTAATATCCGCCATTAAGAGAGATAGCAGTCGAAGAAGCAACGAGCTATTCGCCTTGGGCATTAATTTGCTTTTAAGAATGCAATGCATGAAGCACTAATTAAATTTAATTTCCATCGGAAAATTGGTAATCTCCTCTCCAGAGGTATATATTCAAGAAAAGCTGTTATAACTTCTTTTTTTTTACTTCTCCTATCTGCTTGCTCTTCGAGGTTATATGACTCTGCAAATGAGTAACAACTTTGTGGATTCGTGACACTCGTGAGTTTTGCGGAAGCTCAAGCCTTTAGGTGAAATTCGGGTGGATGGAGAAGTCGACGGGTACTTCAATTGCCCTAATATAAAATGAGGAAAGAGAGAGAGAAAAAAATCAATTTTTTAAGGAATCTTCGAAATTAAAATTAAGAAAATCGCCCAATAAATATCACGAACTGAAAGAATGACCGCCGCAGCGAATAATAGGGAAAAACAAGAAACACACCGATCGCAATTAAACATTTTAATGCCCCCGGCGAGTTTTTGTTGTTTTCCTAGCCGTAAATATTTAGCGATGTAACGTATTAGGCAATTACCTTTAAAAGAGATAATTACTAGCTTTATTGGTTTTTCCCTAACTCATGCATTGTATTTCGAGTGTTTCAATATTCTCATGAAAATGCCAAGTGCAAGAATGTTATCCTGAAATTAGTATCGTTTTTTTGTAAAGCAAAAACGGTACTAATTTCAGGATAACATCAATAAAGTTGGATTTAATTTTATTGATGTGGAGAATAAGGAGCTAAAATCAAATAAGTTTTAAATTTTCGAATTATCAACGGTGAATTTCGTCTCTGCAAACTGTCAGATATACGGACGACCCCGCTTAATCGGATAACGGATAAACGGATACCCCGTTTCAACGTATGAAATCTTCCGGCATCAAATATTCCCCCATAGAGACAATGTTAAAGTTATCGCTTAACGCTTTATATTCGACATTATGAAAATAAATTAAAATAAAAGTATAAATGTATAGTGACAATAACAAATATTTATCATATAAATTATTTGGTAGGCTATTTTAGTTCTAATTAAAGACAAAATAACGTAAATAACGTAAGGAAAAATAACGCAAACGAAATAATTAGTTCAAAACGATTATCTGACCTGGCACTTTCAAGTACTGTATGGATGTAAAGGGTTAATAATTATAATAGATTAAATAATTTCAACATATATATATATTTAAACAACTTTTTCCCGTTTAATCGAATATTACGCTTCACACATCAACCACTATACGCATAATGTTTCCATTGAATGAAACATTTGGAATTAATAGGAAATATGTTACACGGTTAAGATAGATGTGTACACTTTAGATGTGATATACGATAGATGTGTGTGTGTGAGAGTAGGCACTGGCCTCCAAATATTTCAGATTACGCGCACATGCAATTATTTTCTTTCTGTTCTCTGTTGAGCCAATAGAGGGTGCTAACTTCCTTAGTTCAAAGTAAAAAATCTTATGTAATTGTGTGATCATTCTAATTAGATATAATTTTCATTTCTTAAGGTGTGATTTAGTATTCGAGAAGCTTTATTAATATTGATCACTTTCATCAATTTTCAATGTACAAATTATACTAACGTCGTAAAATGGCAATTGAATTCTTCCCCACTTAATTGAATACCGTGCTTAATCAGATATTGCGTGCTGGAATTGTTGATATCTGATTGAGCTGGGTCGACTGAATTGAGGAACGGGCTATACAGTACTAGGGCATGAAGAACTAGTTTTCTAGAGTGTAGACCGTAGGTGTGCGTGTGCATGTCATTGCCCACGTGTGCAATATCATCGGAAATTTCGGTGATGAGTAAGAGAACTTTTTTCTTACCTCCCAGTGAAATTTGAAGAGCATGTAGGTTGTTTGCTGACACAAATACAAGCGGGAATAATCGAGTAATACAAAAACCGTGCTCAACATTTCAGCACGTTGCCTTATATGACACAATGCAGACATCGTGATGTCTCATAGTACGTCTGACTGTACAACGCGTTGCTTAATTTTTAAATGAAAAATCAAGCATCTATATTTTTTAGTTCAAAATATGGAACCCAGGTGGCAGCTACAGAAATAGTAAAAAAAACACGTACAACTCTGATAACATAAATGCGTTTAAATGCACTAAGAACACACATCCCGGTATATACCGATTGCTTAGAAATACCACACAGGAATGTGTACGAGATGCGTGTAAGGTTAATTAAGTAGTATCCATTGACTATGGTTCCATGCGCAAGCAATTTCATTCAAGAGCTGTCCTTGGTAATCGAAAGGAAGATTAACATGTCTTTATCCAGACGGCCAACCCACACGTACCGTTTTGTTATCGACGATTCCTCTTTAAAATACTTGTCTGGTGTTGTGAGCATTTTGTGCTTAACTGGCGCCGCGGTGGCATATTTCGTCCCCAGCAACCATTGATGCATTTAATAAATGAACAAAAAGTGTTTTCATTAAGCAATGGGCTTTTTACTCATTTGTCGATTAATTAAGCACTAAATAATATATATTTTTTTCAATTTTCTTTAAATATCTTCTCAAAATGATCTTTTGCTACGACACGTGTTCGAAAAAACTAGGGGGGGGGGATACATAACATTAAAAATTTTTTATTATACAAACATACATTACACAAATACAAACATATTATATGCAAATTCAAATGTATGATACACAAATACGCAAACATATAATACAAACAAACACATTGTGACGTCAAGGGACTGAAAAGTCCTTCCAGCAAGCCTAAAGAAATTTGTTTATCGTATATTTTTCCAGCAACAATGCTACTATATTTATCAGACATGTTTTACTGTATTTCTGTTCATATATTTTTGAATAAAGGTTTAGTATTAAATTACTTGAATTTTGTGAAACTCTATAGAATATAATACGCAGCGCATTTCTCTTTTTATTATTATTGTTTTCTGCGCAACATTGTTTTTATATCTGCTTAAAATACGTTCATCAAAAGGGTAACCGAAACTTTTCTAACGAAGTCAAATATTATATGATTTATGATTTTGTTATTATTAAGTTTATTTTCAGTGTGAGAAATGTTCAACATCTTCGGGGCAATGTAGGACAAGCTCTTTCTGTGCGATGTTTTATTAGGTTTCGGCACTTGATAAACTCGATTATCTCTATTTGGAGTTCTATTTTGATTTTTCGTTAAATATCTTTCATTTAATTGCGAAAATTCGATAACTCTGTACAAAAAAGTTTTGTCTTGAGGATAAAGTAATAAATGTATTTTGGAACTCTCTGTTACTATTTGACATCTTATTCTGTTATATATAATATCTAATTTCCGAATATTTCCCGTAATACGATCCTCTTTAGGCGCTGCTTGCATAAGTAATAGTTGAACATATCCGTGCGTAAAATAAATCTTTTAAAACATATTCATTGATTAAGTCTCTTTTATTTTGTAAATAATCACTGCAGATATTCTAAACTTTTTTTTTAAAGTTATAATATCACAGTGCGATATTCATTTCATTTAGCATCATCCTGTATTGTAGTAGTGAAATAACTGTTCTCACGATATCTATTTCTTGGCAATTTCATTGACCGTTATACTAGCACTGACAATGACTGTATTTTTAAATGTACGTTTTTTGTTTTTTTTAATAATTTACTAGCTATAATACCCGGCGCTGCCCGGGTTTTCTTTAATGAGGCCTTTTGGGTCACGTGATATCGCCCACTTTCTTTGAGGGACATACAAACCGTATCGAAGTGAACCATTATGGCGACTTCCTGCACGACTCATGAAATAAACAAATATAGATTAAAGAAACGTAGAAATGAATTTTTTTTTCTTTTTTAAAGGAGTGGTAGGTATTTCGACCCCCCTCCCGAACACCAAGTTATCCATCTGCCTATTTTTGCTTCAAAAAATGCTTAGTTAAAGCTGTGGAATTTCTTCGATGTACTTTACGGGCCCGTAATTAATTTTAAAATATCCTAAACTATATAAATTTATGCAGTTGATATTAAAAGACAATATGGAGAAATTAATTTTCATGCTTGAGAAGATGTAAATGAAAAGTTGAAATCAATGTTATTGTGCATGGATATCCAACTCAAAAGTATGTCCGGCTAATTACTTCATATTTAATTTTCTGGGCTTCGTATCTCTAAGAAAAATCAATGCTTGAAAAATCAAAAATTAAAATACAGTTTTTAAAATTATTGATGTGGCGGAAAACTTCACTAAATTTCCGCATTTCTACAGTAAAATCGCCAATTTTAACACTGATTTCTATGGGGATCATCCTTTGCCTGACCCTCAAAGTGATGCTGATGATGATCATGACGTCTATTCAAAAAGCATCATTACTAGGAGGATTCAAAATGTGGCAAACTGTTATAAAGGCATAAACTATTATACATATACTGGCAGCATTGAAGAAGTGACAAACCATTATAAAGGCATAATGCATGTCTGAAACGCATTGTTAGGGAACCACGGTAACCAAAATAAACATTCCGAAAGTGATTGTTGAGGCAAAGAAACCATCGTTGTAAGATAGTTTTTTGCCTACGTCGGGCATTTGCCCAGCTCTGGCGAACTTTTAAAGCAGCCCATCGTTTTAGTCTGGTCCCGTTTGGTGTATATGCAAAGTTTGGCGACGAGAGATCTAAAATTTTTGATTTGTATAGGGAACACACACACACACACACACACACACACACACACACACACACACACACACACACACACACACACACAGAAAATCTATTTTTATATGTATAGATGTGTTTCTTCTCTTCATAAAGATATATTTAATTTGTTTAAGTGTTAAGTTTTAATTTATGTGTAATAATTCTAATTATCAGAATAACTAAGGATCTTTCAAGATGTCATTCCGATCTGAACACACAGGGCCGTCAGGCCAATAAATGCAAACGCAAGTAGTGAGGTTATGCCATTCCGTCCCCCACGGAAATTTTGACCAATGAAGGGAGGAAAAAGAATAATAATATAAATTTGTCAAACACATGTACACAACCAACTTGAAAGGTATTGATAACACACAGGATGGACTGGATGCATTTCCTCCTCGAGAGGTGACAAGATGAGCAATGATTGGGGTACGAAATGACCTCACCACGCCAGTTAAGGGTTAAAAACGTGTAGTACTGATGTAATGACCAAGTAATATCATCACCCACATTTAACTATGTAAACACCACACTCAAATTTTACGAAATATGCTTGCTTTTATTTATTTATTTTTTCCTGTACAACAAGACGAGCTTAAATACACAGAGTGATTATAATTAAAGTTCTGGTGTGTAGTCTGAGTAGTTTTTTTCCAAAACCTGCTTATCCGAATACAGCCAAATTTTTATGTACCGTAATTTCACACACCTATGGTCCAAACATCCGTGCTCACTCAAACATCGATAATCGAAATGATAACATCTAATGAACTATTTAATTACTAAAGCAAATATTATAGATAGTGTAATATGAAGAGATGTGGTTAGGACGCTCTCTCTCCGATACTTTCCCGCGAATCAGCTGTTAGTTGCGGGGTTATGTTTTTCACGTTATCTTGTCAGCTGCAAACTTTCTCGGCTACAAGTTCCTACAAAAAGCGGTTCTTCGCTATTGATGTTCTTTATTACAGGTAATTTAGTATTTATATATCTTCAATAAACATATTTACTGTATTATCTTTCTCTTTTATACTTACTTGTTTAATAATTATAGGAAAAATAACAGAAAATTGTACTTTGCTCTCTCAACTATGGTCCAACCAATTTTATGGACCACAAGCTGTTACCTACATCATCGCTCGCGTGGATTTGGTAATCCGAAAATTACTCGTCGATGATTTTCCACATGCAATATTTGAACACCCCCCCCCCCGTCTTTTTGAGAAATCCCGTCTTAGTGGATATTTATAATACAAAATACAATATTGACTAAATTTCATATTTATGGCTTCAGCGACTTCCGCTCAGTAATGACTGCTTCATATAACCTTTGAACCCCCCTCCCTCCCTGTCCTGAGTGGCTGAATTTTGCAAAATCCCTTCTCGGTGAATCTCTATATTACAATACAAAATACTGACCAAATTAATACGACCCCCCCCCCCCCCCATTGAACCCTATTATGACCCCCTTAGCGGTCGAATTTCGAAAAACCCTCTAATAGTCATGAAACGGAACTTCTAACTAAATGTCATGATGAGCTTAAGTGGTTTTGGTTCGGCGTGATTTCTCAATGAACCCCTTCCCCCTTTGACCCCATTAGGGGTCCAATTTAGAAAAAAAACCCTTCCTCATCTTCTTCTACCAAAGAGGATAAAGATGGATGCATGATACAGTTGAAGTAGATTCTCTCAACTATGGCTCGTAAGCGATTTATAACACGAAATATATATATGATGGACTACAGTTAGGACTTTATAACACAACTATGGGCCAAAATTTAATTTTGAAAAAGCCATATTTGAGCTACATAAGGAATTTAAAAATTTTTTAATATTAATGATTGATCTTTCTACAGGCAATATCAGCAAAAAAGTTTTTTTGAATAACTTGAATACAGAAGTTCTGATGATTAATCTGGAAAATTGTGTTATTGCATTTTCCCATAGCCCATATAGCCTATATTCCAGGTTTCAATGTAATGCGTCTACCAACAGGCGCTACATAGGTCTGAGTAGTTTCAGTATAGGGACTGCTCAGACCTTATGTAGCGCCCGTTGTGGAGGACGTATTCCATCGAAACTTGCTATACAGTATACGCTATATGGTCCATTGGGAAAAAGAAAATTCAATAAAAAAGCTACATTTTTTTTCACCTGGTGGTCGAAAATTGAACTATTTTTTTATTGCATAAATCTCTCTCTCAGGATCCCAAAAAATGTGGATGCATTCGGATATGATTTCTGAGAAAAACTACTCAGAGTACGGGAAGTTTAATCAGAATCACCATGTATATTAATTTTACAGGATTCCAGAAAAGAATATATTTTTCATTTATTAAAGTTATTTGAATAATGTTAATATTGAGATTTATTTAATCCTTCTTCGCTATTGATTGGTCTGCAATTTTGAAATAATGTTTTAAACAGAGCTCCCTCTCACAAGGAAGATAAATATTAATAGTATTCATATTAATGAAGGAAATTATAATATATTCGTCTTCTTGAGAAGGGGGTTTATATGGGTTCGATCGTGAATCCTTGATGAACTTTATCTTTCGCGTATGTGCGTAAGTTTTAACTTAATTAATGATCGAAGCCTTCTCTCTCGTCTGGAGTTTATTTCAACAGAGGTAAACACCACATGCTTCATAGTTGAATCTGATTAACCCGTAATTAGGAAGATAAGGTCTCATTGACGTCAAATTTTCGATGAGATCCTTAAATTATGTTGTGAAATCTCGCATATAAAAATAAAGGGTAGTTTTAAAAGTTTTCCTTTTGAAAAGATGCTTTGACGCTTACATGGAATTCGAAGAGCCTTAAAGTTTATAATGTTCATACAAACTGTATAACCATAATGCCATAACTTGTAATCTTTTTTTTTTTCTTTTACTGGCAACTCGTGCTCACGAGATCTAAGTAAACAATCTTCGAAGTTGCACTGAAGAAATCATATTGAGCTCGTCTTGGTTCAAGCGTGTGCCAGAACTACCACATATGGAGTGGTAGTTCTTCCAAACCGTGCCTTCTTTCTATGTCGAGCATACACGTGACTCCAAAAAGATTATCATCCCTGGCCCGATCCATCGTTATAGGGCGGCGATTCCTTTGATTCCCAGATCATTGTCATCACTCCTTGCCATGGCAACGTTAATCCGCGGATCCTCATCCACAGAAACACTGTTAAAGAGCTATTTCTGATGTTTCTACACCAGAGGAGTTGAGAGTCAGAAGTTTTCATTTTCTTCCCCAGGCGCAACCTATCCGCCAAGGCAAATAACTGAGTTCTTTGTCTTTTGTAGATGCCATCTACATTTTCAGGAAGAAATTAGGATCTTATCTCTCACTGATTATTTAACGGACCGGCTTTTTCCAGATTGAAAATAAGGATTTTTCAACCTGTTTTCGAATTCATGAAACCCAAAATATATTTTGACGGCTATCGTGCCAACTGAACTTCATGATTCTCATAACTTATGTACTTGTTAAACAGGGTGGTTATACGTATACTGACACTTACTCAGACGTATGCAGCAGTGCCGTCTCAACGCATGGGCCCACCCGTTCACGACCCGGGGGCCTCAGGAGAAGATGGACTTCACAAAAATGAGATCCGGTTGAAATTTTCTAAAATTTACAAGGTAGGGCCTCAGAAAAACCACTTGGCCCGGGGCCCATGAAGCTTTTAAGACGGCCCTGGTATGCATCGTCCATTGTGATGGAGGTATTTTGATGAAACTTGGTAAATGTGATATACAGTATGGGCAATGGAGAAAAAGTAGTTCTCTTTTGTATCGTAGTTATCATTTTTCCATGGTCCAAATAACATATATAACAAGTTTCAATGAAATAGGTCCACCACAACAGACGCTACACCGGTCGGAGTAGTGTCAGTATACTTAAGCTGAGTTGAAGTTATACTAACACCTCCGACTTATGTAGCACCCGTTTTGGTGGACGCAATTCATGGAAACTTGGTATATGTGTGTGTGTTATTGCCAAAGCCCGAAGTGCGGCCGATTCACGACGGGGCTGGTCACTTCGCGAATTGGTCAAGAGCTTCGGCCAAGTCCGAATTGCAGAAATGATTCGGGCTTTGGTCATACATTTCGTGAAGTGGTCGGAGATCCCTGGCCGAAGCTCGATGTGCTGATGTAAGACGGCCCGTTAGAAGCCAAATCGATTTTTTTAATCGCCAACATGCGATACATGTGTATATATAACAGCTGTCTTGGTGTAGCTTCATGTGAGGAGAGAAAAAAAGTGAAATTTGAGAGAAAAACTATAAAAATAATTACATAAAAAAATAGATTTTTCCACCAAATTTTGGAGAAAAAAATGATTATCGCATCGTGACTGCGCTTTGATGGGTTGCCATAACTAACGTGGACATAATTATCACGAAAAAATACGCCAACTTTAAGATGATCCCGAATCATGTTTTTTGTTATCTGACTTTGGCCAATGATCACTGACTACTTCGCGAACTGGCTGAAATTCGGACATTGGCCGGGTCAATATTTAACGAAATTGGTCAATTCGCAAAGTGGCCGGCAACTTGCGAATTGGACAATTTCGGGTTTTGGCAGTAACATATACACTATCACGATCATGGGGGGAAAATATAACAGCGGTAAGAAGAGCCACTTTTTCACATAGTTTTGAATGCCAAAAAATACATTTCATATTAATAAAATGAAGTTATAACAATCCTTATTTTAGACATTTGTAACGTAAACAAAAACGTAAAAAGGAAAGTATCCCAAGGTGTCGTCCTCAAAACATTATGAAAAAAAATGAAGTAGGCCTACAGTAGGCTTTCGATAATCCGGCCGGTCCAGTAATCCGGTGTTTCTTACACGGTTTTCTTCACGCATAGAAGAGGAAAACATATCACCGTATGTTTGTGCGTTGCGTAGAAGTTTATATTATTGAAATGGTCTTTTTCAATTGACTTTCAGAAATCCGGTGATTTCGATAATCCGGCACACTCTGGTCTAATACATACCGGATTAGCGGGAGTATGTTGCATCCCCTTCCACAAGAAAAGAACCTGAAAGACAATCATTCCAGAAACAAACTGCAGTCCGCAGAAGCAGATTCATGGCTTTGCCACCTTCATAACTTCTTCCGGTCGCAAGAAACCGTAATGTTGCTGTTAATCTATCATGAGGTGCTATAGATTCTCGTATCCGTCTTTTTAAAGAAAGGTAGTACGAGAATGAAAAAAGGTTCAAAAACGTTTCTTCAGTCATTCTGAGAAAGTGATGCCAATCACTTATATTTAAATAATTTAACTTGATCCATAATAATTCCGCCGGATTTCTTTGTATTTGTGCATATTTAAATGAGTAGAATGAGTGGAAATTTTTTCAAAGCTTTTTAAACCATCGGACCCTTTCCTTGTGAAAAAGTCGACGGGCCCAAAATTGTCTGAGAATAATGGTCCGTCAGGTTCAAAAGTTTGGTAAGTTTGGTTAATCATTAGTGGTTAATACATGGTTATCATAATTGAAGTTCCCGTGTACTCCGTCAGCAGTTTTTCTCAAAAACTACTTTTCCGAATGCAGCCAAATGATTAGGATATCTTAATAAGACACGAAAAAGAGATTTAAGAAAAAAAAGTTCAATTTTCAACCACTACAGCTCCACTTTTTCATTGAATGAATTTTTTTTTCCCACATGATCCGTACAGCATATATACCAAGTTTCAATGGAATACGTCTTCAACAACGGGCGCTACATGGGTTGGAGTAGTGTCAGTATATATATTTTGATATATGCTACATAGAGAGGAGAGAGAGAGGAAGAGAGAGAGAGAGAGGGGGAGAGGGAGGGAGAGGAGAGAGGGAGAGAGAGAAGGAGAGAGAGGGGAGAAGGAGGGAGAGAGGGGGAGAGAGAACACCACTTTTCCACCTGGTGGTCAAAAATTAAACTATTTTATATTTCATAAATCCCTCCGCCATAGTCTCATTAAGATATCCTAAAAAAATTTGCTGTACTCAAATAAGTAGTTTTTGAGAAAAACTACTCGGAGTACAAGGGACTTTTAGTCATAGTCACTCTATATTTGGATTCATTCGCGTTCGACACGCATTAGCGCTACCAGAACTTAAAGACAAAGACAGCAAAAACAAAGTTTAAGTTTTCTCCAATTTAAGATTTTTCAGTGAAAATTGGTCTATATTCCGAGGATTCTCTTCACATTCCACACGAATGCTCGTCCTGCGAGCGTGATAATGAGCTATTGAAGAAGGTTCAAAGTTCACCGGAATGTTTGTTTTTCATCTTAACAAACGGAATAAACAAGATTATTGAAGGAACAGGACGACGTGTGCGTGCGGTTGGATTAATGGTGGATACGTCAACGTCGAGGCATTTTGGTCGTTCATAATTTAAGGCAATGCATTCCTTTTGTCCGCTGTAGATGATATATGCGACTTAATGGAACGAATGTTATCGTCGCTATTATTCACAGTTTCGAGATGATGCAGAGAGAGAGAGAGAGAGAGAGAAGAATATTCCGTCCATTAATCACTTCATGGCAAAACAGTAAAAAAAAAAAAAACCAAATAAAACAACGTTATTTTCTTTTAAGATCGGAGACTTAAATGGCCCTCCATTTTCTTGCGTTCTTTTTTTTCTTCTGCGGCGAAATATAAATGAAATACTACATCGAAATATTGTACATAATGGTCTGGTTGTCAGTGAACGCTGTCCGTAAAAAGGCGATTATAGAAAATTCTTTTTTTGCTTTTATTATTAATTTTTCATCCTTTTAGATGATGAATTGCTCCATTTTTTCCTCGTTTTTATGGTAAATACGGCGGACCACATACATATATATATATAATGGAAGGAAATTTCCATTCTCATCGGAAAAACCCGTTCACTTTTACTTCAACTGGTATCTTTATGGAGAGTGAGGCAAATAAACAATATTCGATCAATTTCTTAGATTTATATTTCGAACAAATCACAAACCGGAAAATGAAATAAATATTTTTTATACATAAAATGAAATGGTTTATTGATTTGTTACGCGATTTCCCTTATTACGTGTAATAAACAATGAGGAAAAGCTATATTTGCATTATTCTGAATACTCCTTTTCTGACCTTGCATTCATAGAAATGTGTGATGGTTGCTTTTCCTCACTGCAGATTTTTTTTTTTTCACATTAGGGAATAAAGCCCTGTCTTAAAGGATTGTATGAGTTTTCAGTTTGAAATGTGGTGAATATGAACTTCAGAGCTTTCATCGGGGGCAGCACTTAATGTTGAACTTTCAGGTTTTTTTCTTCCAGGAAAAGTGCGATTTATATTACATGAAATTCAGCAATTAAATTCTGGAAAAAGAGGAATACATATATATACCCAGAAAATTGAACGAATTGAATCATTTCTTCAGAAAAAATAAATAAAATGTAAAAAAAAAATTCAAAAATGCACAAAAATATATATATTTGCTGTCATTTATGTTTTTTAATGCGTTTTAGAGAATAAAAAAAATGCAGTAACATGCAAAACTCCAAAAAATGAAATCTTGGGTCTGAAAGGGATATTGTAATGATGATTATTCGAATAAAACTGGATTAAAGAATAGCGTAAAGCACTAGCAGCGTGTTATAATCGCTTCAAAAAAGGGTCATTTGATCATTTTGATCATTTTTGTTGCACCACGGTCATTTTCTGCACATGAGGGCTGATTAGACCGGGATCTACAATCTATTGCCGATTCCGAACGGCAGGCTTGTTTTTTATACTCGTCGAAGGGTGCACTAACCCCTCGATGGGGACTCCTTGCGGTAGCAATTTTTTCATGCGGTCTTGCCGCCTTTTTTTTTTTTTTTTGCACCCCTGTTCCAGGAAAGTTTTTCTGACAAGGACGGACCGGGTATCGAACTCGCGACACGTATAAACATCCTTTAGTACTTTAGGGGGAAACATCTCATCAACCTGAGCTACCCTGAGCGCCCCTTTAAAAAGGGCATTTGCCCTTTTTTAAAATTTTAATTTTTGACGTTCCCTCTTTTCAGTGTATTTCATTTGTTTATTATCATTACTTTTTGAGTTTTTTGTGAAAAAATAACTTTTTTTTCCATAGCAGCGAGACTCTATGATCCATATGGTCATGAACCATATTGCCCTTTGCGGTACTGGAGGTATTTTTAAGGTAGCCACGTAGGAAAAAAAATTAAGAGAAAGAGGGAATGATAGGTGGTGGGTGCGAAGAAGGAGCACTGAGAGCCGAGAAAAAATGATAAAAATGTAAAACAATAATGCAGCGTCCAAGTGAAATATGGCGGGAAAGGGGTGATTAATTTTGTAATCAAGAAGAACAGCTGATAAAACCAGGGCCATGAAGATGCCTTGTGTTCATGGGGGGCTATTTTATGAAGTTTAGTATTGTTATTTTCCAGAATAAATTGCAAATATGTAAGCTGTGCAATTTCGAGCTGACTATGGGGTTCCCAAAACATCGCTTTGTCCAGGGGCCCACGAAGTTAAGACAGCTCTGAATAGAACTAAGAGAAAGGGGGACAATTAGATGACTTCTTATGCAGATGCCCGGAGATCGACATTATACACAAAATTTTTTGTTCTCATTAAAAATTTACTGAAAAAATTAATTGTGAATACACGTAGAAAGGGTCGCACTCTTGGATGAGGATGAGAGAACTTGGGTAAGACAGGAGAGCCACGAAAAAAATACGATCCATAGGAAGCCACGGGTGAATGAAAATAAAAAGACAGTGGTGTACAAGTAGAACAGTATACAGTGGAACTTCGGTTAACGAGCTTAATTCGCTCAGTCAACGTGTTCGTTATCCGAATCGAAGTTTTCTATAGCAAATAATGAAAACTCGGATAATTCGTTCCACAATTGCTCATTGTCCCTCCTTACGCCAGTCGTCTTCTGACATTCATTGCGGCGATACGGTTTCTCCGCAGGTGCTTTCTGAGATACGCACGACCGTTCCGGTAATTGTGCTGTGCACCAAGATCTTATAACACATTAAGTAATGATATAAAATTTGAAAGAACCATAAACCGCTTCAAAAAATTGCTTGTAGACTACATTTACTCCTGTTAACTCAATCTAAAGAAACACCAATATCTGCCATGTGTTTAACTGTATTTTATTTTGTGAAATGAAACATTATTGGTGAAAATAATAACCATACCTCGTACTGCGGCCTACTGTTTGATCAACTTGTATTATTTATGTATATTTATGATGATGTGTGTATTGTGTTTCAATAGCCTGTGTTTGCCAATCGATAAAATTATTTGTGGTTTGACCCTGGACAGATCATATATAGATCTCTTGGGTCTATTATGGATATTTGATTTTGATTTGCCCCCCCCATCCCACTGTAATATGTTTTGTCTTCCCCCTCCCCGTTTTGCATGGTTTGTGTTAATAAATTCTATTCTAATTTGCCAGAAATTTATATGTTTAGATCATGGTACGCACATTAATTTGATTTCTTAAAGGATTTAACAACAATAAATATTCTATAACAGTCTTTCCAGATTTAGGAAGAGCATTTGATTTTGTGGACTTGGATATACTAACTTGAAAATTATCAATAATAGAAATAAGGGGCAATATGTAAAAATGGTTTGTAACCTATTACTATAACAGACAACAGGCGGTTAAAATAGATGAAAAAATAAGCACATTTTTCAGTCAAAAAAGGAGTACCGCAAGGACCTCTTCTAGCACCTTTGTTGTTCTTGATTTATACCCATGATTTCTGTAAATTGAAGCTAAATGGCAAATTGATATCTTTGCTGACGATACTGTGATATACGTTGAGCACACGGAATAGGAAAGTGTTGTAAAAAGGTAGAAAAGGACTTGATTAACGTTAATTTTTGACTAGTCAAACAAACTAAAATTAAACATACAAAAAGTAAATACATGCGTTTAAAAACCAGAAGCATAAACGCTAACACAGTCATCTGCTTTAAAATACACAACCACTGCCACTTTCGAATAACAACCCATTGTAACTGTCAAGAAATAAATAGAGTATCGGAATATGATTATTTGGGCATAATTATTCAAGACAATTTGAAATGGACTTTGCATTGAGAGAAATTAATTTAAAATCATAAAAATTTCAACAGCTGTTTTATATAAACTGAAATATATTATTGATAAGCATTTCTCAAAGATGTATTTTTATGCACGGATTTATGCAATTGTGAATTATGGAATATGTGCTTGGGGAAGGGGAGAGCGTACGATAGCAACATATATCAACTGAACAACTCATACAATAAAATAAGATACCAAATAATAAATTATTCTAATCCGAATAAAATAGAATGCCACACCTTTACATTCAGGTAAAATTATATGTACAGGATTTTAAAATTTACATTAATAAATAATAATTGGTTAAGAAAAAACCAAAATAGAAATTCAGACAGACATATTAAAATATATCCTGCCCCTAAGACAAATAAAACGCTTTTGAAAAAAAAAAGCTACTCCTATACAAATCCTAAAATAATGAACTATTTTTATAGCATTAAAAATACAATTAACGTTACAGATTCTGCGAAAAACATCCTGTCAATTATAAAAAACTTAAATTATGCAGATATAATTCAGTGAGTTTCATGTTATATATATATATAAGCACATTATGTAAATAAATAAATATATCATTAAATTACGACCCACTCACTGCATAGGTTCTATGTCACTTTAATAAAATTTATTTTTTTTCCTTTTTCTTAAAATAATTCTTCTTTGTATATATATATAGAATTAGAAGAAAATGGAACAATGAAGAGGTCGTTCTCAGGGGGGAACCCCCCACATTGTCTCAAGAAGCAAAAATGTTTCTGATGATGATAAGCCAAAGAAAAGCATAGAATTACCATCAGTTCCCCCGAAATTTTTGCGAAAAACAAAAAATGCTTTGGAAGTCAAAAAAGCAAAAATGAGAAAATACAAAAATTGAAAAAAAAACTAGAAAGACACGATATACTCTGGCTTTTGAAATGGTTCAATTTTTAGTATTTCAACACATTTTGTTTTAATTCAGTATTTCTTTTGGAATGTGTGTTATATATATATATATATATATAAGTAATCATTTGAAGAAAAAATGAATGCAAAATGGAATTTTATAAGGTGAGATAGAACCTATGCAGTGGGTCGTCATCAGGGGAACCCCATGCATGGTTCGAAGAGAATAGGCATTTCTGAAGGGAGGCTATACCCGATTGCAGTAAAAATGCTAACTAGGGGAACCAGCCTGTGGTGTACGAAATAAAGTACAATAATAACTTTGAACAACTCCTGTAATCTTTTCTCTTCAGCTTTCTGACACTGAACTGTGCTGCACAGGCTGCCAAATAAATGTTTTTTTTCTACTTATTATTCGCCTTTTTGTACCACTCGACAGCACACCCTTTATAAGTATTTTTGTAATTTCTACCGACTAAACGTGATTTGCGATACCATATTCTAAGGCAATTTTTGTTCCTTGATGCCTAATGTCACCCCTCTCAGTTTGACGCAACGTCAAGGCAACGCTCTGTATACGTGTATAAATATTTTTAATATATTCGCTAAAGTTATTCAGATTATATTATAACACGAGAATGATTTAACATCAACAGTAGAAATTTTATCAAACAAAAAGAAACTAAATATACAATTCTTTTGTTTTGAGCTTTTCCTAAAGGAAGCGTCAAATGACAGCCATTATTATTCTACAGTACAGCTGACTGAGCGCAAGAAAAAGGCAAGGTATAAAATTCCAATTCGGAATCTCCTTTCCACGGTTAAGCCTTCTTTTATGGCTTCAAAAGAATTTCTACTCTTCCCCCACTCTTTTTTTTTTTAAATAAATTATTTCATCAAACAACCGACCACAGCTCTTTTAATCACGTCAAACAGATTCATTATTCATGATTGGTTTCTGTTTTTATCTTTATATCGAAAAATACTTCTCAAAGAAAAAAAAAAGCAAGAACGAAGAGATAAAAATTTGAGGAGGGCGATACGAATTTAAATTGCAAAAATCCATCGGATGAGAAAACTCTAATACAAAAAGGGAGTGAGGGAGGGCCAAGAAGGGAAGCATAAAATTATTTACATGAATTCTTATACATTTTTTTTTTGTTTGCTTTTCTATCCTCGCGTTTATTTGTTTATTTTGTTCTTTTTTTGAGGAATCCAGGGATTCACTTCCTGCGATTCTCCCTCCGACTTGCATGTCTCAAGGGAAAAGAGGGGCGCGAAAATTACAAGAGAAAACTTTAAGAGAAATCATGACGTGAATCCGTGTTTCTTGAGATTTTCCCCCTCGCATACCTTAAACAGAAAACATTGTCGATGACGATCCGGGAAATGAAATTAAATCGTGCAATTTATTTATTTGTTCTGTTTTTCTTTTTCTTCCTCTTCTTCTTTATCTATTTCTGTCGCATAAGAAAGTATCTTTGAATGTGGAAGCAGTTTCAGATACGAACTAGGAAATAAGTCGGTAAATGTGCGGCTTCTTTTATGGCGTGTGCCTGTGGATCTTGGGGAAGTTTTATAAGATAGGAATCCCAAAGGAACTGAATGATGGAATTGGATTAGATGTAGGAAAAATAAATACATTTTAGTTGTGTGTTAAATACTCTCTTTCTATTTTTATAGTATATTTACGTAAAATGTGTGAATCATCGTGTTGATATTTTTGTATTCACTTAAATTCCTCCTGAAATTGAGAACAGAAATAGAATCATGTTCGTTTAGAAATAGAATCATCGCTTCAAATCAAATTGAAATTCGCAGATGACGATTCGCAGTGACGCTTATGACGGTAGTCGGGAATCAAATCGAAAAGGAAAGGCTCCAGACGAACTTAGATATGATTGCAGGATAGTGCATGGCCCCTTAGTTTGCTTCGAACAACCCCCGTTTCACTTACGAGTTGAAAAGGTGTTATTATTCCGGATGCAACTAGGATCAGCGATCTGGATATTCATTCTTATTGACGAGCGTCATAGATTTTCTGAACATTGTTTAGCGGTGATCAAAAACTAAATACAATGCCTGGCTTCAATCTTTGTCTCTTCGAGTTCTCCTAAAGTGATCCTTCCACTTTTCCGGGGCTAAGTTCGTCCTGGTTTGAAGCATGTCGTCAGGTTTTGGAGACCATACTTACAGAGACATTGACTTGGTGGAGAGGGTGCAGAGAAGAGTCACGCATGTAGTTGATAGCACATGGGGCTTAAGCTATGAAGAGGAACTTGATTTTTTGAATATGTTAACATTGAAAGAGCGCAGAATTCGGGGGATATGATTGAAGTGTTTAAAATTTTCAAGGGAGCACGAGTTATAAATAGATCGTCAATCAACTGCTTTGGCAAGGGGAAACCGGTATCTATTAGTAAGGGAAAATTCTAGCTTTTGGTGTTGCAGGGAATTTTTCTGTAATTGGGGTTGGTTATAAATGGAATAGCTTACTCCCGGGGGTAGTAAATTCCAACAAAATTGACACGTTTAAAAAGAGAAATACGATAAACATGTTGGTATAATTCTAGAAGCTATTTTCGTACTTAGATGAGACAACCCTAATTTTTTATGGGCAGTATATTCATATTTTATCATAATCATTGGTTTCTTATTGCTCTTACTGAGTTGTTGTATTTTTGATATGGTTTAGATATGTTCGACAACCATATTTTTATGGGCTTCTTTTTATTTCAGCCACCACGTTTTCTGTTTCGACCTTTGTATTTGTATGTGATTTTCGTCAAGTCGCGATGAATGAAATAGTGGGCTTCAATGAACGTAATTATGCTTATTATGTTTTCGATGAAACACAACATGTCATGAGAGAGTTCTGGGGAAGGATTTGAAGTCTCCAAAAGTTTTGGTATTTGTGTGCGTAAAGGATAAAGTTATATTCAGAGGCAATGTGGATAGTTGGGTGGCGATAAAATTTCATTCACAATGGCTACGGAAGAGAGGTCACTGATGTTTCGTATGGGAATTCGGAACAAACACGTATCTTCGTGTGAGAAATTTGAACTAGAAAACTTTAGACGCGTATAAAGCACAAAAAGGGAGATTCTTAATCTAGCTAGGCTTCTACGAACGCATAAAGGGATATCATACTGGAGGCAAGTTTGAATCAGAATGCTATAATCGAAATCATTTGCATAGTGGTAGCGTGTTGATGCGAGCAGATTCAATCTACCCTCGAGAATCGAATGATCAATAAATGTGCTCATAATAGGATCGAAAGCTGATGGCACAAAGAACCGTTGTGGCAAATTCCAAATGTCAGGACGCTCAAGTTGAGTGAAAAAAAAAAAGATTTTGAGGAGTTTCACTCAATTGTCGGAAAAGCTACGAAGCTCTCAAAGGAAGATAGGAGCTAGACGATACAAAGGTAATTCTACTGAAGCGATTGAATTTAATCGATAAGATATACAAAATTTACGCAGTGCAAAGTAGCAGAACATATCAATGTACTGTACTTGAGAGATACTTGGATATAGATTGTGTGTGTTTTTAATGTTTTTTTTCTCTTCCGTTCCACGCTACTAGTTTCTTCATGCTGATATTACTTGCTAATTGTTTCATATTTGTTCTAATTAATCTTGTTTTATAAGTGTATAAATATGTTTCTATACACCTTGAAACTAGCTTCATAGCCAAATCAATAAATTATGCATGTATTTACTTAAGGGAACAGCAAACCATAGACTAAAACTGGAACTAGTTAATAAGCCAGTGTTCTCAAGCGAAGAAGAATAAAATCCCTTGTTTCATAACAAATGAAGCAATGAGTGGTTATGGTGTTCCGATGACTCAGCGATGTCTTAGTTACTTGAACAAAATTGATAGGAAAGTCAAACAGTTTTTAAACAATTCCTGGAAAAGACTGGATGAAATCATTTTTGGTGCGTTACCCCATACAGGTCATATACAGGTTTATACAGTAGTAAGGGCTGTCCATCTCTTTGAAGTTGCGCTTGCCGCCTTGTGTCAGTGGACGTGGTCTCACGTATTTTGTCAAACAAAAACTTTTTCTTTTTGGTTAATTACATTTTAATCATTGTGAATCGTAGAAGCACCTATTTTCCCGTCATTGGTGATTTTTCAGCAATTTTATCAATAGTTGGCAACTTGACAAACTTTTGACCAATATTTTTGCTATAATTGGCAACTTTACTTACATCTGACAATTTTTTTACCCATAATTTGCAACATTTTTGACAATGTTTTTGGCGATGACTCGTGTGGATCCCAAGATTTCCCGTATTATATAAAAGAATGTTAGCCCAAGTATTTATCGTGCATGTATTGATATATTTCAATAAGTTGATACATGTATCATTTTTTTTCTGCCGCATGGAAAAAAAATTAATAATTAATACCGTTGTTAAGAAAGGTGATATGGGTGATGCCTATAATTACAGAACAGTCTTGTCGGCCTCCTGTCTCGCAAAACTTTCTACTTCAATATTGAACAACAGCTTGAACAAATGGTCAAAATATAGCACAATTATCGGTGAATGTCAAGCTGGATTTAGAGAGGGATATGAAGCAATGGATCATATTTATACAGTTAATAGTTTAATTAGTGTTTAGCTCGGCCTCCAGCGTAAGAGAAGTCTATGATGCATTCGTTGACCTAAACAGGGCATTCGATTTCGTGCGTCTATACACTCTGGTATAAATTAAAGAATCATGGGTCTTAGTTTACGATTTGTATCTTTGATTAAAGATTTATACGATAGCGCAACTAAACAAATAAGTATTGGCAGTGAATATTTACAGTCCTTTAATATGAGTACTGGTGTTCTTCAGGGATACAATACAATACAATACAAATACAACGCCACAACAGGCAAATTGCCCAACGAGGTGGCTGACTTAAGAACATCATGGATCCCCGAGCCCCTACCTACTACTGCTACACCATACATGCACCCCCCCCCGCGGAACCCCCCAACGAATCGGTACATGCGGGAATGTGCGTGTACGTGTAGTGCAACCTGACGTAAAGTTTGTTTCTGTGTAATGCTTGTTATGTGTAGTGCTATCATCTGCCCCCAGCTTTTTTTTTTTTTTTTTTTTTTTACTAACTATGAGTGAAGTGTTATGGTTGAATGATTTACTGTTGTAGGACTGTTGCTCTCTGTGGCGAGACTTTTTAACGGGGAGATCAGCTCGCATTTGCGCCTTGAAGTTGGGAACCACAGAAAACCAACTTCAGCCGACCACCACTGTGGGGTTCGAACCCGGATCCTCGCATCACGAGTCCGGCATTATAACCACTCGACCACCACAGCGGATGATTAATAATGATTAACAATGATACATAAATACAGGGTGTTTCAAAAGTCACGCAACACATTCTAAAATATTTTATTTTCAAAATGCTATCAAGAAATAAATTAATTAAAAAAACTATGTAATTTGAACTTAACAACATTTGTGGATGCGAGCATGTACAAAACATGTAAGAGCGCATTTTTTTGCCAGGTTTCTGGCCACTTTTATCAGGGCATTCACATTTAACAACCTTCGATTGGATGTTATTTTTTTAGTTAATCAATTAAGTGTAGGGATTATTCTTAAGCATTCGTGTTCGGGTGTCCGCACAGGAAAAAATCAGAGGATACAGGTCCGGTGATATTGGTGGCCGCAATCCTTTTGGAATAAGGCGGTCATCGAAAAATGTGTGGAGAAATCCATTGTCTCATTAGACGTATGTGCAAGTTGCTCCATTCTGTTTGAAAAAGCAAAAACGTTAATTTTCATCCAACAGTGCTATGAATTACAAGTTAATATCCCTGTACAGGTTCCCACTCACTGTTTCTTTAAAAAAAAATGAACGAACTTTCGTAATGCGTGTAATTGTGCACCACACACCGATTTTCATCGAATGTAGAGGCTTTTTATGATGGACGTGCAGATTTTCGATGCACCAAATTCTGACGTTTCATCTGATTTGGAGCTTCCAACTCCGGAACAACCCGAACACGACAGTCGTTAAACTCCAATTTCTTCAGGGCCCTGTGAACAATACAACATTTCAACATTTTGTCCTTTAGTTCACGCATTCTATGCTGGCTCAGTAGAGACTGACTCTCACTTCGCCTCCGTCTTCAACATTTTCAGTTTCTCGAATGGGACACCAATCAGAAGATTTTGCCTTATTCTGCACAGAAACATTTGGAAATTCATTGTTGAACGCCTCAATAATGGCTTTAAACGAATGAGTTGAAAAGTAAAAAAAAACCATTTAATGATAAAAATTCTTTGCTTCTGGCATAGAAACCATCTGGATCAACAACAAATAAAGAACAACTGAGAGTATCACAGTGCGCATGAAAAAAAAAAAAAAAAAACTACTTTCCATTTTGAATAGTATAGTGTTGCTGCCTATAAAAAAAACTTTACAGTTTCAACCAGTAGAATTTGAGAATTTTTTTAACGGGTTGCGTGACTTTTGGATCACCCTGTAGAACATCAACTAGATATAGGAATATCTACCAAGTGCCAAGAACCAATAACACATTATTTAAAAAGGGTTTCAGCTACACTGCTCCTAAAATATTAAATCTTTTCTACACAATGAACCATACGAGCAATACAACTACAACTTCAATATTTTTCATTTACAAAAACCACAAACTATGAAACAATTACGCTATTTATATACAGATGCTTAAAAACAGTTACAAAAATTGATGTAATGTATTACAGTATGGATGCGTATAGTTTTGAGTATGGGTCAAAATTATTACGTAAATATTATATTGTAAGAAACAAACTTTTTGGAGTTAGGGTCCACTTAGTGGGGTCCATGCAGAAATCAGGTCTAGCTTGAACAGTCCCTAATGTTTCAAAAACTTTAGTCGGAAAATGAACTTCCCCAGCGTAACTTTCTGAACTGTTCCGTTTTGGCACATAAGGCATTTATGGTGACTTTTAAGCAAGCATATGAAAATGCTTTTAATAAGCTATTTTTTTTTAAAGGAAAGCCATGGAAATGATCCGTTCCTCTCTCTCAAACTTTTTCATAACCGAAATTAGCGACGAGTAAACAAGGGTTTCATAACATTGCTGTCTATGAAAGCTGGACAGGCCTGAAGAAGAACGACGACTTAACCGGAGTGACAACTTATTAAGGTGAAGATTTAACGAGGTTTTACTTTATATTAATTTTCATTGATTAACTAACTGTGGCATTTTATGTAAAAAAAATTGCAATTCAAATATCAATTTCATAACCCTAACCATAAATATAAAAAAAAATATTATGATATATATGACGATAGCATGGAACATAATTATACTTTTATGGATCCGCTTGAAGGGCACCTCAGTCCTTTTCGGTCACAAATTGAATGTACCTTATTTATGTGAATTTTTTGTAGTTTTTGTGTCACTGTTTTTCGTTGCTATTATTTTTGTCTTTTGTAGTGAATGTCATGCGTTTTGTCCAATTAAAAAAAAAAACTTAATGTCCTAATCTTTTCTCAGTCTGTATCAATGAAGTTATTGATATCTTGGAAAAAGCAGCGATTCCTGGCATACATATTGATGATTGAACAGCAATGCATATTTTACTATGTGCGGATGACATGGTGCTGCTAGGGAATACAAGAAGAAATTTTCAAAGAACAAATAGATTAAAATTTTGATTTATAAGAGCTTGGAACTGACAGTGAATTTTAGTAAAATAAAAATCATGGTCTTTCGACGAGGAGGTAAACTGATGATATTTGATCACTGGAGAACACAACGATTGGTGCAGTACCGGAATGCACGGCGTACCTTTCTCATCCTCTGGCCTCTTCACAAATGCTAACAAATAAT
This sequence comes from Pholcus phalangioides, assembly GCF_987345545.1. Taxonomy (NCBI): domain Eukaryota; kingdom Metazoa; phylum Arthropoda; class Arachnida; order Araneae; family Pholcidae; genus Pholcus; species Pholcus phalangioides. Next base: position 23,584,163 of record NW_028301607.1, on the reverse strand, counting down.
TCACGGGAAGAGCTCAACTAGCTTATTAATAATTTAATCCCAATTCATGCAAAGATGAAGTGAGATAATTCAAATATATATACATTGCAAACTTTTTCAATCATCGGTTGGATCTGTATTTTTTCATGCCCCCCCCCCCTCCATATGGAATATTTTTGATTTAAACAGCATTTAAAAAAAATTCAACAAATTTCCTTCAAAAGAATTTATAATTTATTCAGGAATGCATATACCTGGCTACATTATTAAGTTAGAGTCGGGGGAAGTCGGCTTTTTTAAAAGTCTTTGTTAATTCGTCTTATAATAAAATTTTGGATGAGATCACTAAAAATGCCTAAAACTCGACTTCCGAGAATCTGCTTAGTTAAATTAAGTAATATGCGTAACACCGCTTCTGATCAGTCCCGGAACTGTGTCGGATAATTCAATGTAATGTTGGCTGAACGTGTGGTTTCCCATTCCTTATTAACAGTAATGATCACCGGATTATCTCTAGATCCCTTCCCAACTTGCTGATATATCAGCAATTGCTGATATCGGATTCCAAACTGATGTCAACAAAATTCACAGCTCCACTCATTTCCGTTTTCCAATTTTATCAGCAGAGTACCTTTTCACCATCCTCCCAATAAACTTGATAAGATTTTATATGAACTTGAGATTAACCATGACATGCTGACATCCTACTGCCAGAACCTAGTTTTTCCGACACAACTCGGAGTAAATTGGTTGTTACAGGCATGCATCTTGTCCGTGTAATTTTTTGTTGGTGGTCAATGTACACTTCTTTTCTCTGCAAACGTATCTAAAAATTCATTAATTTTTGAGAAAAAGTGAACAATCATTAATTAGATTATTGAATACAAATGTTTGTCCTTGGATTTGCTAGAAATTTACGAGTGAAGTTATGCGTGATTATTTTTTGTAGTTTTTATTATTATTATTTATTTGAGAAATGCAATTTTTATTTAATTATTCGATTAATCAGCAATTAATATCCATGCAATTTGAATTATTATTTATGTCTGTATGTATTTATGGATACGATTGCAGCATTCTTGTCGGGCCACACATTGTAATAGGCTGGCGGCCTTAACGCAATTAATAATATCTATCTATTGATATATATGCTAGAATGCGTTGATACTTTTCCTCGGAATACCTTTCGTGGGCCGTAGTGCATCCCTCGTCTTAGAATATGGTGTTTTGTCAGAACATAAGTCCAAAATCACATTTTTGAGATATAAGCATTTCATTGCCATTTAAAAATCAAAAATAAAGCATACACACAAATATGCATGTTTTATAGCCGTACGCACGTCTTTGTGCATTTATCTCACTTGTAATTAGTAAGACTTATAGATCAAAGAGTCATTTTTGGAGATATATATAACACCACAGATATACTTGCATAATTTTCTAAAGTCAGCATATGAATTTACTGTGTTTTCACAGTCATATGAGGAGTATGCAAAGGCAAATATTATATCTATGAATATTTTATATGTATATTACATATACTTTAGTTAAACGTATTAGAAATATTAATATTATAATTACAGACAGACAGAATTTAATTTTTCTCGTCGCTGCCCAGCCCAAAGGGGCTGCCTGGCGACTTACAGACTGCTCTTGCCAGCTATGAAGAGGGTTATAGACAAGTTTGTGCGTGTTTGTGTAGATGTGAAGTGCTTGTAAGTTAATAGAGAGAAAAAAAAAAAAGAAAAAAAAAACACATACAGTCCGATAAATGCTACCATCAGAATAGTAAAATACACAAAGATCAGCCAAACTTCACCAAAATGCCACTCTATGCAATAGAGCAGATGATCAGTAAAATCAATAGTAGTAAAAAAAAAAAATATATATATATATATATATATATATATATACACATATACACATACATATAAACACATACACACACATATATACACACATAAATATTATGCGATAAATGTATATTATAATGGACACAAAAATGAAATTACTTATGTACAATTCACCAAAACGCTACATAGTGCACTAATGAGAAAATAATAATAAAAAATAAATCTAACATACAAAAGAAGTCATAGAAAAACAAGTGTGTTAGCCGAAATTATACAAATTGATGCAGTGCAAGATCAGTCATGTGCATCAAACCACAATGCCACTGTATGCAATACAGTTGATCGATTATTTCGAGAGCAAATTAAAAGTACAAAAATATTACGATAGATCGACAAAGATTATACAGCTCAGTAGTTCAGACCCTAACGCACCGACCATGGCACGTGCAGCACGTTTTGAGGTCTAAGAAATTTTAGTCTTTCACGTGGGTTGTAATCGACCAGCTCTCTCAGATGCTCGTATTCTGAGTTTCTCATCCTTTCAAAGTGATCCTCTGAGATTTGTTGGATGTAGCTGAGGATGGTTGGAATCTTCAGGTCTTTTCTAATGTCAGCCCCTCTGATGTACTTTGGTGCACGCACAAGAGTTCGCAGTATTTTATTCTGTTGACTTTGCAGACGCTGCATGTTGGTTTTTGAAACATGAGCCCATACTGGGGCGGCGTAGGTCATGATAGGTCTAATGATTGATTTAAACAATATGACTTTGTTTTTAAGAGTTAGTCTTGCACTTGGAAATGTAATGCGTGACATCATTCCCATGGTTTGGGTAGCCTTAGTTCTTACGTGATTTATTTGCGGAACGAAGGATAATGATTGGTTTAGAATACATCCCAAATATTTCACTTCCTTCACAGGTCTTATGGCTTCTCTGCCCAGGTAGATTGGTGCTCTAGTGAATTTGGTTCTTCTTGTTAACCAGATGAACTGACACTTGGCATGATTAAGCTCGACAGCATTATCCTCACACCAGTCTTCAACCTCCTCTAGAGTCTCCTGAAGATTTTCTCTGCATTTATCAGATTTTCTGTTGTTGGTGATAATAATTGCATCATCCGCAAAGAGTCCCAGTATGCCCATTTGGGGGGCAGGGAAGTCATTGATGTAGATGGAGAAGAGCTGAGGTCCAAGAACTGATCCTTGGGGAACCGAGGCTCTTATTGGACGAACAGAAGAACAAGCATTTCCATTTTTTACCAGAAAATGCCTGTCTTTAAGATAGCTGTTGAAGAACAACACGTAGTGGTCAGGAAAACCGTATTCAACAAGCTTGGACAACAGAGTTACGTGATTCGTTTTGTCAAACGCCTTGCTAATGTCCAAGCACATTGCGCAGGTGAAATCCTTGTGGTTGAAGGCTTGTATTGCGAATTCTACGACTCGATGCAGCTGTGTGACACAGGAGTGGTTTCTTCTGAATCCATGCTGCTCAGGACGAAGAAAATTAGAAGATTCGAGATAGTTATTGAATCGTATAAGAATAATACGTTCAAACAGCTTAGATATATTGCTCAGAAGGCTGATCGGTCGGAAATTTTTGGCTATGAGAGGGTTAGAGCCAGATTTGTGGATAGGTTTGATTACTGAAAGCTTCCATATCTTCGGGAAGTGACAAGTTTTTAACAAGCTATTAAAAATATTGGTGAGAGTCATAAGGGCAGATAGGGGCAGATTTTTGAGAGCAAGATTGGAGATTTCATCCAGTCCAGAGGCTTTCTTGATCGAGAGCTTGTTAATAAGTTCTCTAACCTGTTCCATAGTTGTTAGCTCTGAATCTTGAAACCCACTAAGACTCTGATGACGTGGTCTGTTGAGAAATTCCTCAATTTTATGCAAGTGTTCCCGCTGAGTGCCAATCGGTTGATTCGTGTTAGGTTTGAATTGACCCTCATAAGTTTCGGCAAGCACTTCCGCTATCTCAGCATCAGTGAAAACCAGTTCACCTCGTTCGTTTTGAATTTTGGTAATTTTCTTGGTTTTCTTTTTACAGATCTTCCAAACTTTCCAAAGGGAACCTTCACTCGCAGTGGCCTCTTCAACGAAGTTCGAAAAGTGCTCGTTGACGAATCCTTTGATTTCTTTCCTGATTTCCTTTTCCAGTCGATTGAGTGCAACTTTATCCAAAGGGCGACGAAATCTTTGCCAGGATTTTCTTATTTTATTTTTGAGTCTAATTTTTTCCTTTAGCTCAAGAGAGATTCCAAATTTGTTTCCCGGATATTTGATTTTTCTAGTTGAATTGTGTAATGCGGCTTTAATACTGTCCGAAAAGATGACCGTTGCTGCATCAACTTCCTCCTTGTTTGCATGCCGAAGCTCGAGAACTTCGTCAACATCTAGCAGATCCCTGAATTTATTCCAGTCAGTGGCAAGGCAGAAAGGAACATCTTGAGGCCTTGTTAGATCAATCGTGAATATGATTGGATTATGTGTTGAGTTGAGGCCAGTGAACGATTCTAAGTCAACATTATTCCGAAAGTTTTTAGAAAGACCATAGTCAAGTACATCCGGTGAACCCCGCCCTCCAGGGTGATGGGTTGGTGTGGAACTGGAGTGTATTTGTAGGCATTTGTTTCTACACCATCTTTCCAGAATTCTACCACAGGAATTTGATCTGTTACTGCAGAAGGCAGGACTTTTGCAATTCCAGTCCCCAGCCAGTAGAATTGGATTGTTGGTGTTGATCAGAAAGTTAAGTAGATTCAGGTCAAGTCTGTTTCTAGGTGGCTTGTATATCGCACATAGAGATATCGGATGCCTGTTAATAAAGATGGTAACTGCCAGTTTTTCCATGGAGTCGGAGTCTGGTGTATCAAGTTCTTGAAATTGTTGAGGAATCCTGACGACATTTTACATATTATATATTACTAGGCATTATGAACAGGACATTGCGAAAATGATAATAATAACCCTTTCAATTAGCGAATTACAATTTATATTTTATTCATTAAAATTGAAAATGAAAATACTTCGAAACCGTGAATATTACTCGATACAATTTACATGAAACATTGGACACTCTCACTCCACCAAATTAAACACAAAATAATTATTTATATAATTTGAATCACTCACCGTCATCTCGGGCAAGGTTTTCCTGCGTCCCCTACATTGAGGGATCTTGACCCGGGGTTAGGAGGAGAGAGAAAGAGTAACTTCACGACTCTTCAAGCGCGACATGTTGGTCGTCCAACCTTCAGCAATACCTCTCTCTGTCTCCCTGTGTGTGGCAAAAGCCTCGCGTTTCCCAAACCAAGTTGGTGAAGACCACTGCTATTGGTCAAAGGCAATCGCCTGATTTCTGTGAGGGGTTTCATTGGCCCAGAGGCACAATGTGTGTGTCTGCAGAGTTGTGATGATGTTATGTAATACGTACTTATTCGGTGCTCAAGTGCGTCTTAGAAATACCTGGTGAGGGAAAGGAGAGCACACGTGTTGCATCCCTGTATGTATGTATGATGTGTGGTTTCTCTATGAGAAGACGAGAGGGTGAGAGAGTGTGTGTAAGATGCAATCGTAACATATTACCTACGGGAAGGGGGGAAAAATTTTACGAAGTAAAATTTTTCAATATGAGACAGGTGAGAGACCCTTACATATGGCACGAGAGAAAAGGTGAGAGTGAATCGCATACATGACAACCATAATGTAACACTGTAACCATAATGTAACACTGTAAACATAATGTGTACAACAAACACACAAAAAACATGAAATGTTATGCAACAAACAGAGTTCAACAACAAAAAAAAAAAACATGTGGTGTATGTGCGTGTATATGTATGCATGTTACAACTGAGCATCTGAATACATGTCAGGGAGAAAAACAAAATATATGGCAATAATATCACAAGTTGTGTAAAAAAAAATTTTTGTGCCAGCAGTCAAGTATACTATATGGATCAAACAATGCTGTTTGGTTGGTATGTGTGTAATACACAATCAACAGTGTTATACCAAATAAAATATACAAAGAAAAATTTAAGACAAACTTGTGCTTTGTAGTTGCCAATGAAGATATAATCAATTAAAAATGTCCATCTATGTACATTACCTCTGCTCCAGGAAAAAAAACAATTTGACATTTCTCTTTTTTTACAAAAGAATGAATCACAATTCAACATCACAACTATATATCAACAACTTCAAAAAAATAAACCAAACTACGATAACAAACTTCAGCATCTGGCGCCAAGAATCTAAACTTCCAGCCTAAAAGAAATAAGCTTCACAATATGACATCAACACTAGAACTACTTTTACATGAAAACCCAAAAAAAAAACATGTCACCTTCAACCAGGAGCAGTATGCACAAACACATATCATCAATGATATAACTTCAATGCTGACAAAGAACGAGGATTCACTGGAAAGAAAAACTAGAAAAAAAAAAAAAATTTAGAACGTGCACACACATACAGCAATATCCGAGCTATACACACACCAATACTTAAATATATATAAACATAGGGAAGGTGTAGGAGATGACGAGTGAATGACCCAAAAGGTGAGTGAGAGTGCCTGTACCAACTTAATGATATATCAAAAAGGCTTTAAGCATTTCACAAATTGAAAAATAAAATTCAAAAAAGATCACACAAAAAAAAAGAATATATATTGACATCACAAGTCGACTCGATGCACGACATACAAGCGAAGAACTTGAAGTAGATACAGTCACTAGACTGGGTCAGTTCTTGTTGGTACACAAGGAACAGTTCTTGTCAGTGGACACATAAGTAACGAGTGACACAGTGGTTATGCAAATTTAACACAAGAATAATAAGACACAACACAATAAGAATAATAAGATACAACACAATAAGAATAATAAGATACAACACAACAACAACACACAACTAAGGTAACCTAGTATATCATTACCAACACAATCCTCAAGAAATGACTAAGGTTGATACCTATCTGGAGGACGAACAAATGACCTCAAATTATACCTAGTGGAGGTACGAGGGACTTGGGGTGTAGAGTACACTAATGAAGGACACAAATATGGGAATAACGATGTCATATCACCCATGTCAGCATGGTCTGGATAACTAGGCTTTGACAAAGGTGTATTGTCAACAATAGACGTGTCAGTGAGTGCATGTGTATGGTCCTTATGTGAGTTGTCCATGTCACGAGGGTGAAATTTAGTTAGACGGTCTATGTGGACCATTTGAATGTCCTTGTCATTGTTGACATGTTGTATTCGAAAACTTACCGGTGACAATTGACCAATGACTTTGTAAGGGCCATGATTTAACTTTGTGAATTTCTTACTAAGGTGAGGTTTGACAACTGGCACATACAGATAGACAATATCATGTAGACGAATGTGTTTGTCCGTTGCCACTTTTTTCCGTGTATTTTCTTGTTTTACAGCTGCTAATTCAAGATTTCGGGACACGACACTGAATGATTTTGTTAGAGTACGAGTCAACTTTTGAACAAATTCATGGTACGAGTTTGAGGATTCTGATGACAAATCAGGTGTGAGTAAGTGTACAGGAACCTGAAGTTCTCTGCCATATTGCAGAAATGCTGGCGTGTAACCAGTCGAAGAGTGTAATGAAGAACGATGAGCTAACAAGGCCCATGGTAAATGAGTGTCCCAATCAGTGTGTGTTTCATTGACAAGATGACTGAGGGAATGAATTAACGTGGCATTTAATCTTTCCAAGACACCATCACCCTGAGGATGATATGCATGTGTGGTGATTTTCTGTATACCAAGCTTTTTATACAGATCAGTCATAAGTTGAGATAGGAAATTTGACCCTCTATCTGTGAGTACTTGAGATGGAATACCATGTGTAGAAATGTACTTAGTTAAGACATGTGCAATCATGTCAGCTCTAATATGTGGTACAGCATATGCTTCAGGCCATCGTGTGAAATAATCTGACAATACTACGATGTATGAATTACCAAAAGATGTTGTAGGTAGTGGTCCTACACAGTCCATAGCTACACGCTCACCTGGGCGAGTTGTCAACGGAACTCTTAAGAATGGTGACTTGTCCTGTGGTCTATGACCACGTTTTTCCATACAGGACACACATGAAGAGACAAATTGTTTAGTTAGTTTAGTGATATTAGGAAACCAATATTTCTGTCGGAGACGAGTAAGTGTTCGTAAATTCCCCGCATGTGTAGATGATGAGACATCATGTGACAATGACAAGGCTTCTGGAATGTATAATGTGGGAAGTACTGTTCTCATATTAGATGGTTTAGCTTTAGAGGTAACACACAAAATGTGATTTTGGCAAAAAAAATTCATGTCCTTGTATCGTTTTGGCAAATGTTTGTTATTTGTTATGCAATCCTTGACATGTTGACAGAATTTGTCATTTTCTTGTGCCAACTTCAAATCATCCAACGAGTGGTTGGGAACAAGTTCTAATTGTACGAAAGATACAGGCAAGACATGACGTGATAAATAATCAGCCGTAATGTTGTGTCGGCCAGGTTTATGTTGAACTTGGAAAGTGTAATTCTGAAGTAACATGACCCATCTGGCAATACGACTGTGTGGGTCCTTGAGTTTCAATACATTTGACAGACTAGCCTGATCACAATACACAGTGAAGGTGGTACCATAAAGATAAGTTTTAAAGTGTGACACAGCAAAAACAATAGCAAGTAATTCACGTTCAACCGTTGAGTAATTTAGTTCAGCACCTTTGAGTTTGCGCGAGGCGAAGGCCACAGGATGTCTTTCACCATTGTCATCGTCTTGTGCTATAACAGCTCCGAGAGCTTGGGAAGAAGCATCTGTATACAAAAACCAAGGACGGTCAAATTGCGGAAGCTTAAGACAAGGCTCTGAAACAATAGCATTGACAAGTGTGTCAAATGCAAGTTGTGCATCCTGGGACCATGTAAAAGGCTGTGTTGGTTTTGTCAAGTGAATCAATGGTAAAGCAATTTGTGTATAGTTAGGAATAAATTTCCTATAGAACCCAGTTAAGCCGAGAAAAGATCTTGTTTGTTTTTTGTTTACTGGCACTTTTGACTGTTTGACTGCATTTATTTTGTTTGTGTCTGGAGTGACTTCACCATTTGAAATACGAAAACCCAAGTATTTAATTTCTCTTGTCAAAAATGTGCATTTTGAGGGTTTCAATTTAAGATTGTGAGTTCTTAAACGGTCAAAAACAATTTTCAATTTCTCTAAATTTTCAGACACAGTAGTACTAGGCACAATAATATCATCAATATATGTTCCGATTTGCAAAGGACGCAAACCTGAGAGAACTATTTCCATGAGTCTCTGAAAAGAATTGGGAGCATTTCTCATACCAAAGGGAACTCTATTCCACTGGAACAGTCCATAGTCAGTAACAAAAGCAGTTTTGTGTGAATCTGAGGGGTGTATTTTCATTTGAAAGAAACCAGAATTTAGGTCAAGAGACGAAAAAAAAATGGACCCAGAGAGTGTGTCAAGGATCTCATTCATGTTTGGCAATGGGTAGCTGTCTGGAACAGTCTTGGCGTTGAGCTTTCTCATGTCACAGCAAAGGCGATGAGTACCATCTTGCTTTTTGACAAAGAGTACTGGTGCAGCATATGGAGAATCTGATGGTTCAATGATGTTAGCGTCCAAGAGGTCATTCAGCTGACTATGCAACTCAGTCTTGAGCTTATGGGGCATTTTGTATGCTCGTTGCCGAACAGGAATATCATCTTGGAGATGCACATGATGCCGGAGGGTGTCACAGCCAGATAAGTCCTTGAGTGAAATGGCAAACACATCACGATATTCATGTAGGAGATCCTCAAGAGCCTGGCGATGTTCATCAGGGACCGCTGTCAAGTTGAAACGAGAAGTTGACTCGTCAAGCTCAGGAAAGTCGTCAGGAAAATCAGGTATCTCATGCTCGTTAAACTCTATATTCTCAACTTTGGCCAAGGCAGTGTCGAAAGGTATGGATGCAGATTCAGCGGAAGCGTTAAGAACCTTTAGCAAATACGTGTTGTCATCATCATGGGCATGAAGAACATTTGCAACAACAAAAACTTGATTCGTATATTTCATACCTTCGAAGAGTAGATAAGGAGACTTGAGTGGTTGCGCCACCGAGATAGGAATAAAAAGTTCAGTATGAGGAGGAATAACAATATCTCTCTTGGTGCGAGCGACAGAGGTTTTGACAGATGACACTGGATGAGGAATGGTCAATGACAGTCCATCTTTACTGAATTTGAATGTAGCAGCTTGTGGACTCAGGAAGTCCACACCAAGGATAGCCTCATAGTACGGACAAGCACTGTGTGGAATGACAAAAAATGTGTGGGAGAAATGACGATCTTTCATGTTGAAATGTAGAGAGATTTTGTGTCGAATCACAATTGGTTCACCGGTGACACCAGTCATTCGCACTGCTGGAGTGACAGCTTGATATTTACGAGTCAGTTTGGACTTTTGACACCACTCGTCCGTAACTAGTGACATAGCAGCACCTGTGTCTACGAGACATGGCAGGGTCAGTTCATGGATTTGAACATTGACAATCGGAAGTTCAGGAGTTGAGGAAGGACTCTCAGCAGCGACCATGTTGAAGCTGACACGCTTTGGACGAGTAGACGGCGAGTGTTCTCGTTGACGACCAGACTGAGAATTTTCTTGCTGACGACCAGACTGAGAATTTGACTCCGACTCTCTGGTATTTCCAGGAGAAAAAGAACGAAATGAGAAATTTCGACGGCAATTAGAATTGTTATTTCGAGAGTTGAAAGAATTTTGAGATGATCGTGGAAAATTACTCTGAGAACGAAAAGAATATGAATGATTTTGTTTTCGACATATCTTGTATGAGTGACCAGGAATTCCACAATTAAAACAGACAAGGCGACGTGAGGTCTGAGGAGAACGAGCGTGCCTCATTTGTGGTTCAGGAGATTTTTGTGTTACCTGCAGTTTTTGCAATTGTTCCTCGAGAGAAGAAATTCTGTTCAGAAGTGTGGGAACAAGTGAATCTGAAAGTGAAGGTGCCTGTGATGGCATAATGTTTTCCTTAGAGGAAGAAGAAACCCATGCAGGTTTCGAACTAGCCTGCTCAATACGGTAGGCTAAGTCAACTGCCTCTCGAAAGGTTGCTGGATTGTGAGCAGCGATAAGTGGTTCCATGTGAGATAGTATGCCAGCCTTAAATCTGGCCAAAAGAAGTGTGTCACGATAATTTGTTATGGCCACCGGTTCATTCGGTGTGACCTGAATAGCACGTCGAGCTAGTGACTCAAGACGATCAGCAAAATCTCTGACTTTCTCAGAATCTGATTGTGTTGTTGTTGTCAATTGAGACAACACTATCTCAGGTCTGTCAGGTGAAGAAAATCTGTCTATTATATGAGCACGAAATTGTTCATAGGTCATAGGGTCTATCAAGTGAGAGCTTGACTGAATGTGAGCAAGTACAGCTCCAGAACATTTCTGTAATGCAATCTCTTTCTTAGTATGAGCATCCCAATTCGCCAAGGCTGATGCACGATCAATTCTTGAAAAAAAATCAGTCACTGTCAATCCTGAATTTGTTCCATCAAATACGGGTATGGAATTGTAAGTGCCTACTATGATTGGAAACATGTTAAACTGCTGGACATTCTGAGCTCGGGCTTCCTCGTGAGCCATGATGTAGTGCGAAAAGAAAAAAAAAATTTTTAGCCGACTCTCAATAAACACGTAAGGGCAAATATGTGTAAAAAAATATTAAAAAAAAGAAAAATTGTGTAAGGTATCTCGCCTGGAGAAGTGTACAGGCGGCAGCCTTTACCGTTTTAAGAACGATAAAGGGGACGAGAAAGAGGAGGATCACACATCAAATATTTAGTAGTTGAGACCACTACAAGAATAAAATACAGTCCTCTCAAATCCAAAATGTACCTCAATGTTTGTGAATTGTGCAAGTCTGTGTGAAATTATCCCTATGTGTATATATAAAAAAAAAAATCTGACTGGGAAACTAATCGGCTAAACAGTGATCACGAAACAACACAACCAAAACGAAACACGAATAAAATTTCCCACCGGAGACATGACATGAGTTGCGAGGGGGGAGACAACGAGGAAGGGAAAAAAAAAAAAAAACGAGTTTTCCCTCACACATATAGACTCATCCGAAAAGGAAATAGAAATGGCGCTCAGGTTTAAGTCTTGACAATTTAACTCAATCACGATACTGAAATCACATCGTCGACAATAATCGGAATTCAACATGAGAGAAACACAAATTATACGTTCAAAATATGACTCAAATCACACTCAATAAAAGGAAATATTTTAACAAACGATAGAAACACAATCACATTAGGTTTTTTTTTTTTTTTTTTTTTTTTAATTATGAGAACTATGGAAAAATACGCTAACACAACTACGTTACAACGATTGAAAAATAATAATTACGACAGTTCAGTATAGTTACGCCAAGTTACCACAGATTCGCCGGTCGACGGCACCACTATATGTTGTAGAGGTTATAAGTCTTGCCCTAACTACACTATATGTTGCGGAACTTTTAAGTCGCACCACGGCACCACTCTATGTTGGAGAATCCTGACGACATTTTACATATTATATATTACTAGGCATTATGAACAGGACATTGCGAAAATGATAATAATAACCCTTTCAATTAGCGAATTACAATTTATATTTTATTCATTAAAATTGAAAATGAAAATACTTCGAAACCGTGAATATTACTCGATACAATTTACATGAAACATTGGACACTCTCACTCCACCAAATTAAACACAAAATAATTATTTATATAATTTGAATCACTCACCGTCATCTCGGGCAAGGTTTTCCTGCGTCCCCTACATTGAGGGATCTTGACCCGGGGTTAGGAGGAGAGAGAAAGAGTAACTTCACGACTCTTCAAGCGCGACATGTTGGTCGTCCAACCTTCAGCAATACCTCTCTCTGTCTCCCTGTGTGTGGCAAAAGCCTCGCGTTTCCCAAACCAAGTTGGTGAAGACCACTGCTATTGGTCAAAGGCAATCGCCTGATTTCTGTGAGGGGTTTCATTGGCCCAGAGGCACAATGTGTGTGTCTGCAGAGTTGTGATGATGTTATGTAATACGTACTTATTCGGTGCTCAAGTGCGTCTTAGAAATACCTGGTGAGGGAAAGGAGAGCACACGTGTTGCATCCCTGTATGTATGTATGATGTGTGGTTTCTCTATGAGAAGACGAGAGGGTGAGAGAGTGTGTGTAAGATGCAATCGTAACAAAATGGTATATCATTTTTGATGAAGACTGCTATTCCACCTCCTCTTTCGTTTAGTCTATCTTTTCTGAGGCAGGTGTAGTTAAATATGTTAGTGGAGTGTGAAGGCTTCAGCCATGTTTCGCATATGAGGGCTACATCAATTTCCATGTCGTAGAGTGCCTGCCCAAACTCTCTAAGGTCATTTCTCAGACTTGTGGCATTCCATGCCATAATACGCAGCGGTTTGCTGCTGGCAAGTCTTGGCGTGCTAATTGTTGGAGTGTGAGATTATAGTTATCAAAAATTGCAGTATGAATTCAATTTTGTCCCTGGATAGACCCAGTTCCCTCAAGAACGGTTCTAAGAGGTTCAGGAATTGTTCAATATTTTGAGCAGGGGAATGAGTTGCTGCTGTTGGATGGACTAAAACTTTATTTTGTGAGTTGTCATTATTTGATAAGTCTCTGTCTATATTACCTTCTATACTTTCGACTATGATGTAGGTTTGATCACATTTGTTGTCATAATAGTTCCGGAAAAGTGAAGGCCGTAGAAGGGGGAGGTTTGTTGAAGACACACCCTTATCCTGATTCGTCACTTCCAACTCCAGTTCAAGTTTGTCCTGTACAGCATGATGGGTCATGAAATCTTCTAAGACTTCTTTATATCTCATTCCTGTTTCGCTGGCTTTGAATTCAGTAAGTTTTTCACGCTCTGCCTCTAAACATTTGTTGTGCAGCTCCGCTAATAATTCTTCCATGGAAAGCTGTGGCTTGCCTTGCCCCAAAATGTGTAATCCTTTCCTCGTTATTTCCACAGGGGGTTCTTGGTCTTGAGTCGGTTGCTTGTCATTATTGTTAGCCCCTATGTTCCAAGGATTTATTCGAGGTCTAGACGGTAGCCCACTTGTGGACGAAGGACTGAAGATGTGAAGGCGTTGACTTGTTTCAGACTTGTTAGAACTTTTTTCCCAAGAGGGAAAGTTCATTAAGCTGGGAGGTAGCTTGGGAAGAAAAGTTCTTGCCCCGTCACTTCTACTGGAAGGTCTTTGTGGACAGCCTGTGAAAGTTCCAGTGTGTGGACCACCACACATAATACATTTCATTTTAGATTGATTCCCTTTTGAGGGGCAATCTCTGGTGCTGTGTCCAAGGGCACAAAAAGCACAGTTGGTGAATTAAAACAGTAGTATGATGAATGTCCGAATAATAAACAATTTCTACATTGTAGAGGGAATTTATTACCTCTGTAACGGTCTATTTCAATTGGTACGTCTTGAATATCAACTAAGTTGGCAATTTCTTTGCTGCTGATAGGTACTTCTATCAAGAAGAGTGGTAGAATACGTCCAGTGGAATAATTTCTCATATTGGAGATTTTTTTTATCTCAAAACCCTTGTTTATCAAATCTGATTTAATGTCCTCAAAGCTGGTGTTCGCCGGAAGGCCTCTGATGACGAATTTTAGAGATCTCTCACTGTCTAGTTGGTATGTGTGGTATTCCAGATTCTTTTCATTTAAATACTTAGTAGCCGTTCTATGATCTTTTTCAGAAAAGACATTTAATAATATATTTCTCGATGTTGGTTTGGCTACCGGAGGGAATTCGCACATTCCCCTAATTCTTTTGAAGTCATTAATCCAGTTTTCACCCCATTTGGTGATAACTATTTGGGGAATACCCGATTTCTTTCTTCTGTGGTTCACTTGCGTGAAGTAATCATTGTTGTGGTCACTGTCATGCTCTGATTCGTCAGAAAGTTCCCCATCCTCTTTAGCTACATCCGCCGGAACACCAGTATCCGTAGGGGGTCTTTGAGGACCAGGTTTGTTAATGAGCGCAGCCTTGGTAGCAAGCTGTGTTCTATCTTTGTCAAGCTGATGGGTCGCAGACACAACCTGTTTTTTGGAAGACTTAACCCGAGAGAGCTGGGTTGAGCTTGTCAGTTTATTCTTATTGTCATCTTTTTTAGAATTTTCAAGTTCCATCTGTCCTTTCCTCTCTGCTGCTTTTAGCTCAGCTGTAGAAAGTCCACTAGTACCAGGGACCGCAGCATCATGAGTAGGGATCTTTTTCTTTTTATTCTTCCCTTTTTTCTTTTTATTTGCTTTGAATGTCGCATTATCACCAACAAGGTCAGCGTTTACATCTTCACTGTTCATAAAATCAATAACAGATTCATTATCTAGATTTTTATCACAATAATTATTTTTCGCTTTCTTCCTAGATTTCTTATTTTTTCTAGTTATACTCGTTTTATTTTTTAACACACTATTTTGCATCTCCGATAAGGAGTCAGATTTATACTCAACATCACTTATGATATTATTGACATTAGCATCAGAATTTTTTGGAGTGCCCATCATGTCATCATCGTTCTCTGTAGCATTCATGGGATCAGAAGTACTCAAAGGAGCATAAACATTAGAAATTCTAATACCATAGGTTAAACAGTCCAAACCACAATCACTGCTCAGGGAATCAGAAGCATTAAGGTCATTAGATACATTGAGAACGTCCATGACAGAGTGGTCACCCCTTTTCACAGTAGCTAACCTGTCATTAGCGCACATATTCTCGCTCAAGAAACAGTTTGAAGTAGTAGACTCATTTGGGGCTTTGCTATAGCCACTAATTCCCGAGTCAGCTGACAGTTGTGTACTATCAGCACGAGTTTTCCCTTCCAAAAGAACATTACATTCAGTCTGGGAGTTACAAACAATGTAAGAAAAAGTTTTATGAATTTTAGCATGATCAGCACCTCCAACGTTAGGAACGCAGTGCTTTAGAGCATTAGTGTGCGCAGTATCACGTTTATCATGTGCACAAGCATTACGTTTCAACAAATATTTATTAGAAAGCACAGAATCATTAACAACATCAGTTTTATCGTGCAAAGTGATACCACCATTAAGAATAATTTCATTGGTTTGAGCATTACACTCTGAGAGACAATCATTAGTTGTGCAACCATACATATCAGTACTATTAGTAGTAAAGACACAATTTACATCCAAAATTTTTTTGTCATTCAGAGTGACACTATTATTAGGAATATCTTCTAAAGTTCGAGCATCACACATTAAATTATAATCATTTGTGCCACTATATTTGTCAGAATTATCACCATTCGGAACACTATTTTCATCAAAAAATGTTGTGACATTTAAGGTGTTACCATCACTAATTACACCTTCTGATATATGAGCATTACACACTACATGACAATCCTTAGCATCACTATATTTATCGGTGTCATTAACAGAAGAATTATCATGTTTATCCAAAGATTTAGTATCCTCCACAGAGGTACAACCGTTAGTAAATACTGAGGTTTGAGCATGACATACCAAATGGCAACCATTAGTATCACTATTTGAATTTGGTACAAAGGAAACACTATTTTCATCTAAAAAATTTTGACCTTCCTTAATACATTTTGCTTTATGTGTAGGCCTAACTTTTTTACTAATTACTGGCACTTTACCATCTATTTCAAAGCGAAAGCTTTTTTTGAAAGCACTAGCCAGTTTATGTATACAATCAAAACCATCCAAATTGTTAAAAAATCTGACAGCTTCAATTACTAGTTTACGGCATATATCTCCATTCGATGGCTCTACCAGATACTCGACATACACTGAAATTACGTCCAATAACTCTCTAATCACTTCACAGTCATCAACAAAACCATCATTGCCTGCATCGTATTGAGCTCGAATCCAGGGAAAGAAACTTCCCGCAAAGGTTTCGAGATCTCTCCCTTTGTCATCGTGAGCATTTTCCGCAAGCCTTCGAAGCCCCAAAATTTGGGCCCTGTCAACGGGATTTCTATAGATACAGCAGAGTGGCATGACGCAGTCGAAAAAGTCGAGAACTTACCCCTGACGAGCCACATCTATGGTCAGGGCCAGGTTTTTACCCTGGGCAAGACCGTACGACCAAAACAAACCACGGGCAAAAGTTTCGGAAACTTGGAAAACAATCGATGTCCGTTGAAATATCAAGACCGTTGATCCGTGTCGATACGCAACTCTTAGGCGAAATCACACGTCATTATACAGACGATTCGAAATAACACTATTTCAGAGAGCAAAAACCGTTGCGACTAGTCGATCCGATGGCCAACGTAGATGAATTGCCGAAATATTAATATTATAATTTCCTATTTACATAAATATAAGTATTCAAATATCTTTCTTTGCAATCAATCAGATAAGGTAAGAAATAAATTTAAAAAAAATATTAATCAATGAAATAATTACATAAAAATATCATTACAAGTTGTAACATTCATATGTGTTCAAATGTCCGCACACAATAAATAGGATAGTCAAAGCATTTATTTCGTTCCCACAGGTGTCGCTCCACCTTCTCAAGATTTATTTTGTTTCTTATTTCCGTTTCTTAATCCCTTTTATTTTTTTTTTATTGCATTTTAGCACATTTCAGAGGGTGTGCATTCGTTGTTCTGGTTCCGTGACTAGAGCCATTTGGCAAACGCGTCGCCTGTCTATTTTACCTCTTTTTTTTTTCTTACTGAAGATTTCCGCCTCTTTTAGCACTTTATTTACTCCCTCTCTCTACGGAGCACATTCCGTTCCTAAAAATGTGGGAGAATGGAAAGCAAGGGAAGAAGCGAAAACAAGGCTCACGTTCGGTTGCACTCGCTTTTAAAATTGTTTCATTACTTTATTTCCCAAGCTTTATTTATTTATTCTTTTTAAAGAAAAAAAAAAAAACTACAACAACGAGAGAGAGTTGAGAAAGAGATTTTCTTCATTTTTTTGCCCGGATGAACAACAAACTACGAAACACTACTTCGCGAGTCAACGTATAAAAAGATTTTAAATTCTTTTCTTTGAAGTAAACTTATGAAGCACAATTATGAAGACGAAAAAAGAGGTGCTTAATTCGAAGCATAATTTCATGAAAATTATATTATCCTTCGTATAAGAGAGCTAATTAGCATCAGATTTAATTCGTCTTTTATTTTATGGTTTCTCGTATTCTGGTAACATTGAATGAAGAGAAAATCTTCAGAAAATATTGCATTTTAAAACGAATCCGAATTTTAATCACTAGGTACATCTTATTGGATCAATGGAATAGGAGGGAACATCAGTAGAGGCAAACAAAAAACCTAAAATAATCCTGTTCTAGAAAAAAAAGGCAGTATTTTGTTCTTATTTCCAGCTTCTGCATTGCGGGAAGAGTTATGCAGTGAAACCTCGCTACAATGACACTCTATATAACGATAAATTCCTCTACAACGATATTTTTTCAAATTTTCTATAATCTAATGTTCATGCATGAAGTTTACCGTTGACAAGTGCATGGTTGTTCAGTTTGGTTTGAACAACCCACGTTTGTCTTACGCATTAAATGGTGCCACTATCCCGGATGCAACTAGGGTCACCGACATGGCCAGAGGCTTAGGTTTTCTGAACATTGTTCAGCGGTGGTAAAAAAATTGAATAGAATGCTCGGTTTCATTTTCAAAAAGGTCTCTTCGCGTTCTCCTAAAGTCATTCTTCCGCTTTCCCGAAGCTTAGTTCGTCCTGGACTGGAGTGTGCAGTAAGGTTTCGGAGACCATACCTACGGAGGGACGTAGACTTGGTTGAAGGAGTGCAAAGAAGAGCTACGCG
Source organism: Pholcus phalangioides (assembly GCF_987345545.1). Lineage (NCBI taxonomy): Eukaryota > Metazoa > Arthropoda > Arachnida > Araneae > Pholcidae > Pholcus > Pholcus phalangioides. Next base: position 23,565,400 of record NW_028301607.1, on the reverse strand, counting down.
TGTCCTTATTGGCACACGGGTCTTCTGTTATGCAAACACCAAACATGGCCCTCACTCTGAAGCAGATTACCTAGTGGCCGGGCCATGCTGGAAAAACTCTCTCGATGTCCAGGCCCGGCAAGAGACCAACGAAAACATCCCGAGCTATCCGCTTCCATCACCGTACTCTGCACAGAGTTAGAATAATATATCTTTAGACTATGGTACTCTGTCCGCAACCATCAGCCTATCTGCAACACCAACTCCTCCCATCTTGTCCTCTGTTGGAAAGGTTTGTTCATAGGCCGGAATATGAAAATAAAACATGGAAAAAAAAAACAGGATACGTGTACAAATTCAGGTCCAATGAACTATAAAGATGTAAGTGGGAATTACCGATATTGACCAATTGCTGTGTGTGTGTGTGGTATTAATAATATCATACATTTAAAATATATATATATATATTTTTTTGCCAAAATACTGTAATTTTCTTTCCTTCACTGTTAAATCAATATTTTTGAGAGAAAAAAACTGGTTTTCACAGCTTTAGCTTTGTTAATTACTCTCATGCTTATAGCATTGCTATCAACTTAAAAACATCAAAATACATTTGGTGAATTTAGCAGGATTCGAAAATGACGTGATCAATTGTTTAACGTGGCATAACTCCATCATTAGTGGTCAAATTAAAAAACTGAAGAGACTTTTCACTATTAGTTTTTCACAATGAATCACATGTGTGATAATGGGATGGTCAATGGTATCCACCGTGTACACAGTATATGAAGCATTTTTGAATCAAGCTATCGGCATCGAATAAAAAGTGCACGCAAATTTATCCAATTTATTGATGGCCTGATTCGCATATATAATCAGCTTTATATATTAGATGTGATCACTATTTGTGTGTCGTTGACCATTTTTTCCTTATTAAAAACCATTCAGAAAAACCATGGTTCTTTTATCATTTGAAATTTTTTTAATTTTTACGGACTTTCGACTTAGTCGTAGGGAATTGACTCTTTTTTCGTTGGAAATTGATTATTTTCGTTCCCTTGATCGGACGGATAAAGTCACGTGATTTTCGTTGGCCTTGTGTTGAGTCGGCAGTGCCCAATACAGTTAGCCCAAATGGTAATGAATTATGGATATAGACCCGATTAGTCGTAGGTCTTGAAAGTTTACTATATCCATTTCTGTAATTTTGATTTTCACGTAGCATTCACCCTCCCTTATGTGGATGCCAGAAACTGCTCTAAATTCATTTTGCGATTGTATAGTTGCCAACTGATAAAGAGTAAATTCACTTCAAGATTGAATTCCCGAGTTTCTTCAAAAATTCATTACCGAATGTCATCGCCCTTTTCAACATTCATTGGGTCTTCTTTTCCCACGGAACTTATCAGTGAATTCGTTTATGGATAAACCGATGGCCAACAGTCGCATCCTTGGTTCGGTGACAGCGTACGGAGCAGAGATAACAGATTTCCCAAGAGACTTTTCCCTCTCACTGATTAAACAGGGATTCGGTACGTACTGCACATACTCCAGCCACCTCATTGATCCCATACGCTCCTCCGAAAAACGAATAAAGCGCGTATTTCCTCCAGCAACATCATCCGGAGATGTGGTGGCATTTATCGAGGTGCAGAAAACTCCTTAACGAGAACAAAATATTACTATATTGTGCCAAACACAACCCCCCACCCCCACCGTTACGAGAATTATCATAACTTTGCTCTTTTCTCTCAAGACTCCGGGAAATGAGGCGATTTGCATTTTTATTGGGGAAGTGTGTGGGGGGGGGGGGAATTCCCAACCATGTTCCGTTCGATTTTCGATTATAATCAGAATTAATGCCGGCCTTAGGTTTTTCCGTGCAGCAGGTGTAAAATATTGCCGACATTGTTATTCAGGGCACGTACTTTCTTGTAATAATTTTTTCTTGTTTTTCCCTCGGTTAATGGTCGCGTAAACACGGCCGTTCTTTAACGTTTAATTTTCTCATTAAACATATATGGTTGTGATACGTAACGCAAAAAGAGAGAGAGATATATAAATAAATGAATTTTATTCATTTATCTGAACTTTGATTTTACGAATGAATTACAATAGTTTTTTTTGGAGATCTTTACGAAGCATTTTTCTTATGGTATTATTAATTCTTATATCATTTATCATGGAACAGATGGAACCGAGAATGATGAATGATTGTGCAAGCTGGAACATTCAGGGTTGGAATGCCGTTCGAGGTCTCTCATTTTTCACGATTGAATATGGATTCGGACGAGAAAAAAGGCCAATTCTCAAAGATCCTTTTTTTTTACTTGAACGTAGGAGAGATCTTTCATTTTTGCGTGACTCGATCCCTTTACGTGACCATTTGGGGTTAACTAGACCGGTGTATTTAGTTTTTTAGGGGGCTCTAAATTATTCCCTCATCAGGAAGAGACCCTCCAATTGCTTTATTATGAATAGGAGTAGAAACTTGAAAACTGACATTGCATCTCATCGTGGTGCAGCTAGAAAATAAGCGTGCCTAGAAAGTTGCAGAAGGATCCGGATGCAGAGCCGCCCTCAGGAGTGTGCGACGGACGTGGTCGCACCGAGCCCTGCGATTCGGGGCGAAAATATTCGAAAATTAAATACATTTTTTTTTCACAGTTAGTAAGGTGTCTGAGCTTCATCTGATTTGATTCTAAAATTTTCATCAATTCTGGAAATTAGTTCTGCCATTAATTCTGAACTTCAATGAATTCTGGAATTATTTGTCTGTCATTAAATCTGGATTTTCATAAATTTTGGAATTTTCCCTCTCGTTAATTCTGAACTTTCCTTAATTTTGGGATTTCTTCTCTCATTAATTCTGCATTTTCATTGGTATATATATATATTCTTTTCTCAGTATTTTTATTTATTCTGTGATATCATGATATCATGATTCATGAATCTCTGGATGCCCACACAATTCCCCTCCTCCACAAAATATATGAAATATATGAATATGTGCTAAAGTGCACTTAATTATTTTCGTCCGGACCCCGCGTCTGATAAGGCCAGCCCTGTGCAGATGTGCTTCCTCCATTCCTCACCGTAGTGTATCCCATATTTTTACATAGCGAAGGAGTTCTTAGCCTTAGGTGTTTAAGGAACCTTGTGCCAATTTAGATGAAGCGCACGCCCCCCCCCCCTACAAAATAATGTTCACTATATGACAGTGTAAATAAACTTTTTGTTTTCTCATGAAAGCTAACATACCCCCTCCCCCCCCCCAAGAAACTTTCCCAAGGGGTATGTCACCTCTGGAGGACCACTCACGTGGAGGATTATAGCCGAAATATATAGTCAAATCCCGTTTTAACGATTACTGTCATAGTGAAAAACTCGTTGTAACGAACGCTTTTATAATATCCCCCATAACTTTACATAGGAACAATGCAAAATCCTGGAATTCCTTTATAATGAAATTTCATTATAACAAAGTGATATCTATAGATAGCGACGTAGAACCTGTCAACATCGCACAGACGAAATCTTGAAGTCGTTGCCCTCACACAACGCAGACAGACAGACAGAATTTAATTTTTCTCGTCGCTGCCCAGCCCGAAGGGGCTGCCTGGTGACTTACAGACTGCTCTTGCTAGTTATGAAGTGGGTTATAGACAAGTTTGTGCGTGTTTGTGTAGATGTGAAGTGCTTGTAAGTTAATCGAGAGAAAAAAAAACACATACAGTCCGATAAATGCTACCATCAGAATAGTAAAATACACAAAGATCAGCCAAACTTCACCAAAATGCCACTCTATGCAATAGAGCAGTTGATCAGTAAAATCATTAGTAGTAAAAAAAATATATATATATATATATATATACACATACATATTATGCGATAAATGTATATTATAATGAACACAAAAATGAAATTACTTATGTACAATTCACCAAAACGCTACATAATGCACTAATGAGAAAATAATAATAAAAAATAAATCTAACATACAAAAGAAGTCATAGAAAAACAAGTGTGTTAGCCGAAATTATACAAATTGATGCAGTGCAAGATCAGTCATGTGCATCAAACCACAATGCCACTGTATGCAATACAGTTGATCGATTATTTCGAGAGCAAATTAAAAGCACAATAATATTATGATAGATCGACAAAGATTATACAGCTCAGTAGTTCAGACCCTAGCGCACCGACCATGGCACGTGCAGCACGTTTTGAGGTCTAAGAAATTTTAGTCTTTCACGTGGGTTGTAATCGACCAGCTCTCTCAGATGCTCGTATTCTGAGTTCCTCATCCTTTCAAAGTGATCCTCTGAGATTTGTTGGATGTAGCTGAGGATGGTTGGAATCTTCAGGTCTTTTCTAATGTCAGCCCCTCTGATGTACTTTGGTGCACGCACAAGAGTTCTCAGTATTTTATTCTGTTGACTTTGCAGACACTGCATGTTGGTTTTTGAAACATGAGCCCATACTGGGGCGGCGTAGGATAGGTCTAATGATTGATTTAAACAATATGACTTTGTTTTTAAGAGTTAGTCTTGCATTTGGAAATGTAATGCGTGCCATCATTCCCATGGTTTGGGTAGCCTTAGTTCTTACGTGATTTATTTGCGGAACGAAGGATAATGATTGGTTTAGAATACATCCCAAATATTTCACTTCCTTCACAGGTCTTATGGCTTCTCTGCCCAGGTAGATTGGTGCTCTAGTGAATTTGGTTCTTCTTGTTAACCAGATGAACTGACACTTGGCATGATTAAGCTCGACAGCATTATCCTCACACCAGTCTTCAACCTCCTCTAGAGTCTTCTGAAGATTTTCTCTGCATTTATCAGATTTTCTGTTGTTGGTGATAATAATTGCATCATCCGCAAAGAGTCCCAGTATGCCCATTTGGGGGGCAGGGAAGTCATTGATGTAGATGGAGAAGAGCTGAGGTCCAAGAACTGATCCTTGGGGAACCGAGGCTCTTACTGGACGAACAGAAGAACAAGCATTTCCATTTTTTACCAGAAAATGCCTGTCTTTAAGATAGCTGTTGAAGAACAACACGTAGTGGTCAGGAAAACCGTATTCAACAAGCTTGGACAACAGAGTTACGTGATTCGTTTTGTCAAACGCCTTGCTAATGTCCAAGCACATTGCGCAGGTGAAATCCTTGTGGTTGAAGGCTTGTATTGCGAATTCTACGACTCGATGCAGCTGTGTGACACAGGAGTGGTTTCTTCTGAATCCATGCTGCTCAGGACGAAGAAAATTAGAAGATTCGAGATAGTTATTGAATCGTATAAGAAGAATACGTTCAAACAGCTTAGATATATTGCTCAGAAGGCTGATCGGTCGGAAATTTTTGGCTATGAGAGGGTTAGAGCCAGATTTGTGGATAGGTTTGATTACTGAAAGCTTCCATATCTTCGGGAAGTGACAAGTTTTTAACAAGCTATTAAAAATATTGGTGAGAGTCATAAGGGCAGATAGGGGCAGATTTTTGAGAGCAAGATTGGAGATTTCATCCAGTCCAGAGGCTTTCTTGATCGAGAGCTTGTTAATAAGTTCTCTAACCTCTTCCATAGTTGTTAGCTCTGAATCTTGAAACCCACTAAGACTCTGATGACGTGGTCTGTTGAGAAATTCCTCAATTTTATGCAAGTGTTCCCGCTGAGTGCCAATCGGTTGATTCGTGTTAGGTTTGAATTGACCCTCATAAGTTTCGGCAAGCACTTCCGCTATCTCAGCATCAGTGAAAACCAGTTCACCTCGTTCGTTTTGAATTTTGGTAATTTTCTTGGTTTTCTTTTTACAGATCTTCCAAACTTTCCAAAGGGAACCTTCACTCGCAGTGGCCTCTTCAACGAAGTTCGAAAAGTGCTCGTTGACGAATCCTTTGATTTCTTTCCTGATTTCCTTTTCCAGTCGATTGAGTGCAACTTTATCCAAAGGGCGACGAAATCTTTGCCAGGATTTTCTTATTTTATTTTTGAGTCTAATTTTTTCCTTTAGCTCAAGAGAGATTCCAAATTTGTTTCCCGGATATTTGATTTTTCTAGTTGAATTGTGTAATGCGGCTTTAATACTGTCCGAAAAGATGACCGTTGCTGCATCAACTTCCTCCTTGTTTGCATGCCGAAGCTCGAGAACTTCGTCAACATCTAGCAGATCCCTGAATTTATTCCAGTCAGTGGCAAGGCAGAAAGGAACATCTTGAGGCCTTGTTAGATCAATCGTGAATATGATTGGATTATGTGTTGAGTTGAGGCCAGTGAACGATTCTAAGTCAACATTATTCCGAAAGTTTTTAGAAAGACCATAGTCAAGTACATCCGGTGAACCCCGCCCTCCAGGGTGATGGGTTGGTGTGGAACTGGAGTGTATTTGAAGGCATTTGTTTCTACACCATCTTTCCAGAATTCTACCACAGGAATTTGATCTGTTACTGCAGAAGGCAGGACTTTTGCAATTCCAGTCCCCAGCCAGTAGAATTGGATTGTTGGTGTTGATCAGAAAGTTAAGTAGATTCAGGTCAAGTCTGTTTCTAGGTGGCTTGTATATCGCACATAGAGATATCGGATGCCTGTTAATAAAGATGGTAACTGCCAGTTTTTCCATGGAGTCGGAGTCTGGTGTATCAAGTTCTTTAAATGGTATATCATTTTTGATGAAGACTGCTATTCCACCTTCTCTTTCGTTTAGTCTATCTTTTCTGAGGCAGGTGTAGTTAAATATGTTAGTGGTGTGTGAAGGCTTCAGTCATGTTTCGCATATGAGGGCTACATCAATTTCCATGTCGTAGAGTGCCTACCCAAACTCTCTAAGGTCATTTCTCAGACTTGTGGCATTCCATGCCATAATACGCAGCGGTTTGCTGCTGGAAAGTCTTGGCGTGCTAATTGTTGGAGTGTGAGATTATAGTTATCAAAAATTGCAGTATGAATTCAATTTTGTCCCTGGATGGACCCAGTTCCCTCAAGAACGGTTCTAAGAGGTTCAGGAATTGTTGAATATTTTGAGCAGGGGAATGAGTTGCTGCTGTTGGATGGACTAAAACTTTATTTTGTGAGTTGGCACTATTTGGTAAATCTCTGTCTATATTCTCTTCTATACTTTCGACTATGATGTCGGTTTGATCACATTTGTTGTCATAATAGTTCCGGAAAAGTGAAGGCCGTAGAAGGGAGAGGTTTGTTGAAGACACATCCTTATCCTGATTCGTCACTTCCAACTCCAGTTCAAGTTTGTCCTGTACAGCATGATGGGTCATGAAATCTTCTAAGACTTCTTTATATCTCATTCCTGTTTCGCTGGCTTTGAATTTAGTAAGTTTTTCACGCTCTGCCTCTAAAAATTTGTTGTGCAGCTCCGCTGATAATTCTTCCATGGAAAGCTGTGGCTTGCCTTGCCCCAAAATGTGTAATCCTTTCCTCGTTATTTCCACAGGGGGTTCTTGGTCTTGAGTCGGCTGCTTGTCATTATTGTTAGCCCCTATGTTCCAAGGATTTATTCGAGGTCTAGACGGTAGCCCACTTGTGGACGAAGGACTGAAGATGTGAAAGGGGTTGACTTGTTTCAGACTTGTTAGAACTTTTTTTCCAAAGAGGGAAAGTTCATTAAGCTGGGAGGTAGCTTGGGAAGAAAAGTTCTTGCCCCGTCACTTCTACTGGAAGGTCTTTGTGGACAGCCTGTGAAAGTTCCAGTGTGTGGACCACCACACATAATACATTTCATTTTAGATTGATTCCCTTTTGAGGGGCAATCTCTGGTGCTGTGTCCAAGGGCACAAAAAGCACAGTTTGGTGAATTAAAACAGTAGTATGATGAATGTCCGAATAATAAACAATTTCTACATTGTAGAGGGAATTTATTACCTCTGTAACGGTCTATTTCAATTGGTACGTCTTGAATATCAACTAAGTTGGCAATTTCTTTGCTGCTGATAGGTACTTCTATCAAGAACAGTGGTGGAATACGTCCAGTGGAATAATTTCTCATATTGGAGATTTTTTTGTTCGCCGGAAGGCCTCTGATGACGAATTTTAGAGATCTCTCACTGTCTAGTTGGTATGTGTGGTATTCCAGATTCTTTTCATTTAAATACTTAGTAGCCGTTCTATGATCTTTTTCAGAAAAGACATTTAATAATATATTTCTCGATGTTGGTTTGGCAACCGGAGGGAATTCGCACATCCCCCTAATTCTTTTGAAGTCATTAATCCAGTTTTCACCCCATTTGGTGATAACTATTTGGGGAATACCCGATTTCTTTCTTCTGTGGTTCACTTGCGTGAAGTAATCATTGTTGTGGTCACTGTCATGCTCTGATTCGTCAGAAAGTTCCCCATCCTCTTTAGCTACATCCGCAGGAACACCAGTATCCGTAGGGGGTCTTTGAGGACCAGGTTTGTTAATGAGCGCAGCCTTGGTAGCAAGCTGAGTTCTATCTTTGTCAAGCTGATGGGTCGCAGACACAACCGTTTTTTGGAAGACTTAACCCGAGAGATCTGGGTTGAGCTTGTCAGTTTATTCTTATTGTCATCTTTTTTAGAATTTTTAAGTTCCATCTGTCCTTTCCTCTCTGCTGCTTTTAGCTCAGCTGTAGAAAGTCCACTAGTACCAGGGACCGCAGCAACTCACACAACGCATTGCAATACGGCTTTCTTCTTAAGAAAAATACTAACCACAGCGAGTAACAGACAATACATTTGCATTTTACTCATAAAAATACTTGCAGTTTTGTCTTTGAAAGGTAGATGAAAGCACTTCACACATACAGGGTGCACAGAAAGTCCGTAAAAGTTTTAAAAATTCATAAAAAAAAACGGAAAAATAACCGAAATATAAAACGGTTTGCAGGGTTAGGCATAGCAGGTCATGAATAAAGCCGGCAGGAAAAAAACAAAAACAGCCAATAGGTGGCGCAAGTACTAGCGACCTCGGTGGAAATATGCAAATGAGACGGTTATAAGAACTTGCGCTCCTAATCCACATTGAGTTCACCGTTTTAAACCGTGTATGTGGACCTGCTGCACTCTGCCGTTGCTGGATTTGTGACTCGCCTGCAATGTGTTTATCCCCTGTGGTTGTGGTGGTCATGTGGAACACATACTGCTGTAATAATCGATTTCGAAGCATTTTGTTCGTTATTTGCGTATCTTTTCTTTGACTTGTCAGCGCTACCTATCGGCTGTTTTTGAATTTTTTTGCTGTCTTAAAAAATTATCGTGACCTAGCGATGCTAACCCTGCAAACCATTTTTCATTTCGGTTATTTTTCCGGTTTTTATGAAGTTTTAAAGTTTCTACGGACTTTTTGTCCACCCTGTATTTAAACGAATTTCAGTTTTAGTTTCGCAGAGGAATGTGTTCGAATTACATACGTAGTAGTTGTAGCAGTCACCACACCCTCATTTGGAAAAAAAAAAGTCTCCTCATAAAGCACAATCAGCCTTATAGCATTAAAAAGTTTTAAAATTCACACTTAATATACAATAAGTTTTATAGCCAGCCGGGTTTTTTGCTTTTAACGGAAGATGGCAGCACTTCTTAAACACAAAACAAAAAAAAAATTCTCAGAAACAAATTTCACGTTAGGCCCTCAACACACAATGCCGTAGCGATGGGGGGACTTGGGGGTTTGGTCTTCCCCCCCCCCTCGAAATTTGAGAAAATGACCGAAGAAAGGGGAAAAAGATGGCCAAATCTATTGTTCCATTCCATTTCGTCCCCCCCCCGAAATGAAAGTGGTTCCCCCAAACGAAATTTCTGGCTACGGCCCTGTCAACACATTCCCACAGAAACCTATTCGTCAGAGATTCCGTAGAGGAATGTATACGAGGTGCAGGTTTCACATATTTATTTTCCACAGTAACACAGGGCTGCGATGAAAAAATCGTTCTTAAAAACAGTTAGTGTTTTATTATAATTTTTTTGATGCTAATAAATGGAAAAGTCATAAAAAAATTCCATCACGTGTTTAGTTTTTAAGGTAAAAGGAAAATTAAATTTCAGCGGTAATGCATAGTCTCAATATGATTTCTACGCTTGACTATGCATTACCGCTGAAATGCATATTCTACGCTTGACTATGCATTTCTACGCTTGACTATGCATTTCAGCGGTAATGCATAGTCAAGCGTAGAAATCATATTGAGACTGTGCGCTACAAACAATTGTAGTGAATCATTTCGAAAGATATTTCGGTGATTTTAAAATGATTTTAGGGCGCTGATTACGAATCTGGCATTGGTTTTGCCATATTGGCTTCATTTTCTGAGATGGAGTGAAAGTAAGAATTCTATGGTGATACATAGGCACAGTATAAAGATCACATTGAAACTGTGAGTTAGAAATAAATGTATAGTAAATAATAGTCAAAAGTATTTTATTCATTTTAGGGTGATTTTCGGGCCCACCGTTAATGGCATTGCTAGGAAGTATGTATTTATGAGGTGATTAAATAAGAATAAAAAAATTCGAAAATATATATACAGTCGGATCCCGTTATACCGAACTCCAAGAGACCGGAGAAGTCACTCCGTTATACCGAAATTTCGTTATAAAGGAATTCCGTGTGTTTGTATTGTTTCTATGTAAACTTATCTGAGGGATTGGAAAAGTGTTCGTCTAAATGAGATTTTCGCTATAACGGTTCCATAGGCAGCCTACGAAAGTCTTTCGGCCGAGTATCTGTCAATCTGTTATACTGAACGAAACTATTCAAGAACTGAAAGAAAGCGGGCTTTTGTTTTTGCATTACATTTGTCTCCATGAATGTTGGGCATTGCAACTTTATGCGTACAAATGCATTATAGTGGCTACTACTGCCCAAACTGTGCATTGTGAACCGAGTATGGGAAACGATTATTGATTATTAACAAGGAAAGGGACCTTTTACATAGTCTTGCAGGTTGATGACGGTAATTTATATCGAGAAAATCTGGTTCAATCTTGTCATCAAAGTAAAAAAAAATAGCATAAACCGAAATGTTATAACTATAAAACGAATTTTTTCTCGATGCTATGATATCGGTGTACCCCGTAATTTGCAGATGTCATAACAATACCCGAATTATGATAATATCCATGATTCTAATAAGCGTGGTCTACTGTATTGTTCAAATGGAAGTGAGTGTGTGTGCGCATGATCCTCCTTTTATTCTATAAACACTCTAGTTTTTCTGTTTCGATTAGAAGCTGATAGCTCTGTGTTAGTGTTACTCATACACTCAGAACCCACGGTCCGGAATGTACTAATAAGTTGGAAATTCCCCAGAGGAATGTTTACGAGCTGCACAGATAAGAAGACGGTATAGCTGTAATCGAAATTTGGATGAGTGGAAAAGCCTATGCCCTCTCATTAAAATATTGAAAATGCTAATAGAACAGATTCTGTTCTGCATTCAATATTCTTCATAGGAATACGATGAATTGCATTTTCGATTAATTCGAATCTCATCCCGTAGCTTTCGTAACTTTACTATCGTCATCATCATCCCAGAGTTTAATCCATAATCTGCCATCTGACATTATTCGAAATACTGAATGCATTTTATGGATACATGCATATGTGGCTTTCTTCGCAAATGCATATGATTCGGTGATGACAGCATATTAATACCAGGAAGTTTCCTCCAGTTGATCCTAATACAATGGGGGGGGGGGGGGTTTGGTTATCCTATTCACCCTCGAGCATCCGAGACCCCCATTCGCACAAAATACTGTTTCATATTATTATGAGACGGAGATTGAAACCAAAACGATATCCATTCAGGAACGGGGCTCATCGCTAATGCCGATGATGGAGTATTTTCCGGGACGGAACACACACACAAACCACTTCACTCGCTCCTGTTTTCCCACGTGTTGTAAGAGGAGCGGGGCACGCTCCCGTGTATTTCAGTACCGGGATGTTCGTATAATCATACTATGAATAGGAAACTCATACTCCTATGTCCCTTGTAAGTGTATAAACACATACTCGCTTATGCATGCAGTATATATATATATATATACACACGTCGATTTCAAGTCGGATAAATTACGTATGTGGCATGGGAATCAAACAAAAGCTTTCCCTTTATATCAAGCATACGATACTGTTGCGGAATGTAATGAAATTCGATATATTTTCGGAAGCAATCAACAATGACGGATGTAGCAGTACCATCGTGAAAAATCAATGATCTCGAAATATTAGACTATTAGATCCTATTAATTTCATGTTCAAAAATACATATCACGCATCGATTATTACACGGGTTGTCAAACTGAGTTCTGCAGTAATTTTACGCTTTAAAGAATCACTTGGATATATGTAGTCATAAAGAAGACACGTGCAGATTTCAAATGCTCAGCGAAGATGCCTACCGACTTTGAAAGCTCAAAGAATTCGCTACACTGAGAATTTAAAATTACGGAAAAGCCCTACATTATTTAGCAAAGTTTTATTTTATCGTTGAAGACTTTATCCATGTTTTATTTATAGTTTCATTTTTCGACTTATTAAACATGTTTTAACACATTCAACGATTTTAATATTCTCATTAGAACAAGTTCTTTACCCCCTTACCGAACCTTAGAAAACCACCCATTGATGGGCCTTCATTCATGACCCCCACGCTAGGGTAAATTGCTGTATGGCGATATGACAGGAGTTGGTGTAAAGTAGTAATCAAAATTACAAATGCAAGTAAGTTTCATTGAAATATAGGAAAAATTGGAATGTCTCATAAAATATGCTCTATTTTGCGTTATCCTCAGTCTCCGATGTGACGCTTGCATGGAAATAATTGTTGAAAAGACGCGACGTCAAAAGCATTCAAGATTTCATCAACGTACGTCTGACGTCCGGACGTACGGAATAGTATCATAAGGACGAGGTGATATGAGTTTGGTAGGAGGTTTAAATAGCCACTTGAAACATCCAGGCCGACTCGTCATCATTAATGTGCAGTGTGACGTTAGTATGATCGATACATCCAATAACCGTTCTCTACGCCATTTTTTTTAATGATTAGATGCCATTTGGAGCAGAAAACTGGTTTTTCCCACCCTCGATGAGCCCGCTAGGGCATATAGTCGCCTAACTGTACTTCTATGCTTTGTATGGTTTAGTAGGATTACCAGATGTTGTATTTAATAAGGACTGCCAATAATTTGATATTTATGTCCATGTTTGTACCATACTTTCATAAAGCAAATGAAATAATGGTATTTTTTTGGAACAACCCATATAGTGTATATCGAGTATCTGTATTTTGAGATTCTAAAAAAAACTTTCAACCACACGTTTGAGCACATCATGTCAGGAGGAACAATCAGTAGCAGGTATATCCGGTGCCATCCAAGTTTTATACGTATGACTAAGTGCGGTATTCACCGGCATGGTTTAAACTAGTCTCTTTTTTTTGATAAGAGATCGACACGGATTATTTACATTCAGATTTTTAACCAATCAATGTTGATCTCTTATCCAAAAATTGTGACTACAGTTTAAACCATGTCGGTGAATACGGGCGTTAGTTGGATCACGAAAAGAACAACAAACGCTTATATTGGGAAAGAGTTTAAATCTATAATTATTGGAAAAGAAAGTAAATATATCAATAGTTATTGTTGAAGCTGAGAGTCAATCACTACCGCACTATTATTATTTTGACTATTTTCTGTATATCACTATTACATTTGAATAAGATTTTAAAGAACCCTATCTCCTTTGTGGGCGGAAAATCATTTGATGGAGATCGGTCCAAAATTGTAAATTTGTATTGGAAACGTACAAACAAAGAGGTAGAAAAATAAATTTTATATAAATTGCACTTCCCGAAAAATGAAAGTTGGAAGCGCTTCAGCCTCTTGAAAACTGAAACACGTCAATATGGTCTGAATAGCAAGAAAAATGATTATACACTTTATTTTTCATAACTAAATAGAAAACAAGTTTAATGAGAATTACCTCGGTCTATTTTCTAAAATCCCCCAAAACACCACCGAAGTGTTATAATCAATTTAAACACTGATATCAAAATAAATTCTCGAACTGTCGGGACGAGGAGGAAAAAAGAAGACGAGTTCTCCAAGACACAAATGAAAACTAAGAGAGAAGAGTTTTGTATAGTCGCAATTATCTAATGAAGCGATTGGTTAAGAAAAATGTAGTTCGAAAGTGTAGACTCTGGCGGAAGAAAAGAGAGCTTCTGATTCACTTGTCACGCAGTTTCGCGGAACTCATCTCAACATCTTGGGTTCTGTAGTTTATCTTTGTTAAAGTGAAAAAGAGTAAAGGAACGTCCAGTCAACCCTTTCAAACGCTCGACGGACCCCCGTCCGTGAAAAATAAAAGTACAACATCGAAATAGCCTCGGTGGAAAAAAAAGAAAAGTAGGAAGACAGAGAGCATTGTTCTTTGCAGATTGCTTCCTGAAAATTTTCTCAATCTCCGGTCAAATAAAAGAACTGGCTGAAAGCCAGCGTTCCTTTTTCCCAAGCATTCCAAGAAGAAGCGAGACTTAAGAAATTGGATTCGTTCCTTTTTAGAAACGAGGGAGGAAACTCACTCGAGCTTAGTCTTAAATCACAAAAGGGACAATGCTTTGAAATGACACCGGGGTGATGATCAATGTTGAAGAAAGACGAGGCGAATTTTCTCATCCACTGGAAGAGAAAGTGAGAGAGAAATCCCCCCCCCCCCACCCTCTTTTTCTTTCCTTCTATTATCATCACCCTGTTTTCTAGAGGATTTACAGCAAATTGAACAAATGTATGTTCAAATGCGTTTGGATTTGCTTTTTATTATCTCCGAAAGCGTAACTCTTTCAGATACTCATCCGCTAAATGCGAGGAACATTCCGGCGAAGAGAAGACGTGAGAATTCAAAAGTGAATCGGATGATGTATGAGCATACGTCTTACTTTTCTAGTGCAGAAAAAAAAAAGAAATGGCCCTATTTTCACTCGTATAAAGGCGAGAAATGAATCAAGCAAATTTGTAGGATCATTTTCTTGAGTATTCTCAACCCTTTTGTTCTCGTCATTTGTGGAAGAAAAAGTTCCTTAAAGATTTAAAGAGTATGTGAATATGAGGACGAAATACTTCTAAGCAATTTTAATATGAGAGCGGATTAAAGTTTATTTATGTTATCGTGCATTTTAACTGAAAGCAGAAGGAAAATTCTTTAAATTAACCTAAAATACATAAAACTCTCTGTTATGGGAAGGCAATTGGATTTCTTAATTTACATATTTACAAAGACCTAAAGAATGCAGACACTGTTGATGGTTTTTAGCACAGTATTGAAAATTGCCACGCATATTGAAGATATCCTACATATGTAATATAATATTAAACAGCTGGTGCATGAATGAACTAATTCATATGTTCATTCACTCATTCATTCATATGCAGCAGGGCTGAAAGATTTTAAAACATATATAATATATTTAAACATGCCCGATCAGGCATGTAGCTTAAATAAATAAAATGTGTGTAAAATAATCAATATTTTGCACTCCCGGGAAAATATTATCATTGGTTTTACTTACTGAAAAAAGTTTAAAAATAAATTCATTTATTTGCGTAAAAAAATATTTGGTGGGGGGGAGGAGTGCCATGCACTTGCATCATCGCCGATAAAAAAAAAGTTCCTTTTTTTATACGCCCGCATCGGGAATGTGGTCGAAAAAAATACGTGCCCGGCCAAAAGTTTTACATGCCCCAGGCATATCGTCAAATGTGTCCAGCCCTGTGGAGAGGGTGTTCCGTGTAAATTGTTATGTATATATACAATGCGATATTATACAATGTGTATAATGCGATATTATACAATGTGTATAATGCGATATTATACAATGTGTATAATATCGATATTATGCATATATATACAATATATATGTATAATATCGACGTATATATGTATAATATGTATAACTAGCTACAATACCCGGCGCTGCCCGGGTTTTCTTCAATGAGGCTTTTTGGATCATGCGATATCTCCCTCTTTCTTTGAGGGACATGCAAACCGTGTCTAAGTTAACCAATATGGCGACGTCCTGCGCGACTCATGAAAGAAACAAATCTAAATTTAAAGAAACGTAGAAATGAATAGTCCCCCCCCTTTTTTTTATGGGTGTTAGGTACTTCGATTCCCTCCCCCTGAACTTCAAGTTATCTATTTCTGCCTGTTTGTGCTTCCAAAAATGCTTAATTAAAGCTGTGGAATTTTTTCGATGCATTTTACGGGGCCCAAAACTAATTTTAAAAACATCCTAAACTATATGAATTTATGCAAATAAATATCAAAAGACAATACGGAGACATTAATTTTCATGCTTGAGAAGATATAAAAAGTTTGAATCAATGTTATTACATGGATATCCAACTCAAAAGTAGATCCGGCAAATTATTCATATTTTTAATTTTCTGGGCTTCGTATCTCCAAGTGAATTCAATATTTCAAAAATCGAGAATTCAATTTAATTTTTAAAATTATTGATGTGGCAGGAAATCCCCCCCCCCCACTAAATTTCCGTATTTATGCAGTTAAATCGGCAATTTTAATACTGATTTCTATGAGGATCACCCTTTTCCTGACCATCAAAGCGATGATGATGATTATAACGTCTATTCAAAAAGCCTCATTACTGAGAGTATTGAAAATGTGGCAAACCATTATAAAGGCATAAACTATTATACATAACTGGCAGCATTAAAGAAGTGACAAACCATTGTAAAGACATAAACACGTCTGAAACTCATCGCTAGGGAACCACGGTAATCAAAGTAAACGTTCGGAAAGTGATTGTTGAGGCCCAAAAACCATTGTTGCCGGACAGTTTTTCGCCCATTTGGGGCATTTGCCCTGGGCTGACGAAATTTTAAAGTAGCCTATCGTTCAAGTCGGGTCCCATTTGGTATATATGCAAAATTTGGCGACGATCGATCTAAAATTGTAGATTTGTATAGAGAACATACACACACACACACACAGAAAATCAATTTTATATATATAGATATCGACGTATATATGTATAATATGTATAATATCGACGTATATATGTATAGTATGTATAATATCGACGTATATATACACACACACAAAATTAATGAAACAAATTTAATCAAATCAGTTGTTTGAACCATGTTGGATTAAATTATGAGAAACGATTTCAATATTTTAGCAATACGACATTAAAACGTAGTGATTCTGTTGACATTAAAGTGATAAGTAGGTTTCGATGAAAAAATAAAATTTTTGAAGAATAAAATTGTTCACATTTTTCAGGCATTGCCATATTCAACATTGTCGTGCCAACGCAATATAACGTGCTTGAGATCCACATTGAATTCACACAACCTGATAAATGAAAAACAATTTCATAGATCTTCAATTTCCCAATTTTTGAATGATCCGTAATTTTTTCACTGGATAACATATTTTTCTTCTAAGTCATGCAAAAAAAGGGCAGTTAGTTCTTTATGACCTATTATCACATTTTAGAAATAAAATCAAATTTATCTAATAGATATTTGATAGTCCATACTGAATTTTTCAAACCGTTAAGAGATAAGTTTAAGAAAAATAAGTGCGTAAAATCGAATCGTTGAAGATTGAATATCCACGTCTTACAAGAAAACATTTATATTGATAGAAAGGAATAGAAGGGAAAAAAACGATTTTACTCAAGCTCTAATTCCTGGTAAATAAATTAACGGAATTCTTTTCAACACTTGCAAGGATTCGCTGAACGTCTTTAATTCCACTCCTAAGAAAACTTTCTTCGCAGGTGAGAAGTGGTCAAAACCAACCAAACACCCTCTCTTTTTCTTAAGAATCACTTCTCAGTGTCTAAATCCTTGCCGACGTAATCACTCTTCTATTCCTTAAAAAAAAAAAAAAATACGGAGAAAGAGAGAGAGAAAACGAGATGTGCCAGGGAAGAGAGGAGGTGAATGAAATTTTCACACATTATTGAGAATATCTCGACGTCAATCTGTTTTAATTACCTTAAGAAAAACTGACTTTACGAAGCTATCAAGAAACATTCATTAATTTGAAAGCTTCGAACTCAGTCCCATGAGAAGATGAATGAGTATAACGGCGGCTCTAGAAAACTCCTCTTTCTCCTTTTTTTTTTCTCTCCTCCTTCTCTCATCAAATTCAGAAAATCTATCCAAGTAATCAGTCTTTTTTTTTATTTATTTTAAGAATCCGAGAAGCCAAAGATAATCTTTTTCGAATTTGCCAGAAGACCATTAAAAAAACAAAAAAAGCGCCGCGAAAAAGAAGTAAAACGAGAAAGTTTTATTGCTTGGAAAACATTCCCACATTTTGATGAAACTCGATCTGATGTTTTGAACCTTTCATTTGAAATTCGATTCTGGACGTTTTCTTCTTTTTTTTCTTCTGATGTGGTTATTGATTATTTTGTTGAGTCATTATCAGAGATATTTGGAATTTAAAAGTGGCTAACTATCTTGGAATTTTGAAAATGTTGTTTCTTTTTTTCTTAACCTTATCGAAAAATCAATTGAGATATTTCAAGTCGGTAAATTATCGAATTCAAATGAAAGATCTTTACCGTATGAAATAAGAGTAATCAATTTAAGTATGAAAGTGATCATCATTATTGTTATTGCGAATTCTTTCTATCGTTAAATTTTTAAGTTTTCTATTTTTGTTTCATGTTTATGAATGTTTCAAGATTACTGTGAAAATGTTTCGTAGCATCAAAAGTAATTTTATATATTCAATAATAAAAGCTATTTTATGCACAAGATGGCTATGTCCTTCTGTACAATATAAGAAAGCTGCATTGAACACTATAGTGTATTTATGAAAATACACTGAACTTTTAAGAGGGGTTTAAGCACAATCTCAACATTGTGATTTCACACCAGCGCACACTACCACTTGACCGTAAAATGCAGGTCGTAAACCTTTCACTGGGAATTTCTATCAAATCGGAGTATGCAGGAACAAGTTGTGCATGTATATGCGTGACTCCAACGTAATTATGTTGCCAGAGTTATACACGTGCTGACATCGAGCTTACATATTCTGTGAAGTGCTAAAGATTAAATACATGGATTTTTGATGTTATGTAAGTATTGCGTTGAATGTCCGCCTGGTCTCTGTGAAGAGACACCAGTTCAGACTCTTCTCCGAGAAACCTTTCAAACGAAAGAAATCAGGCTATAGAGGTATGAAAACGTCTACAGACGCTACTGCTTTACCAAATACCACCTCTAGCCTATCGCTGTATTGCAATTTACTGCCATTAATGAGTTGGGTTTGAAACAAAGGCACCATCTATCGGTGGCCGCCTCAAATTCATTAGGAAAATATCTATATTCTCTCCTGTTTGAACCTGGGACCGTGACGGCAACCTTCACGGTGGAAGACGAGCATCTTACCACCACGCCACTCGGACTGTCTAAAGACGCTATGGCAAAGATCCTTTTAAGGCCATACGAAAGGTGAATAACTGCTTTGAGAGCAGTGTAAAAATTGTATAATAATTTATTTTATTATTATTTACCAAGGTTGAGTAAACCTATGACACGTTTTCTTATACGGTATGAAGGTTTCGAAATCTCAACTGCAATATAGCATTTCTCCAATGACATTGGACTTTGAAAGAACCCTGCGAAATTGGATCCGTTCCATTTGGACAAACGAACGAGCTGTTTTGGCGTCATACCATTCTGTCACGAAGTCTTTTAAGATTTCAGTACCTTGTATATGTTCAATTACCGAAGACGCCAAAACAGCACTAAAAACATTTAACGACAACTGAAATGCATAGTCACAGATAGAAGCGCTGATTAATTTTTTAAGACCGCTTTACCTAAAACCGTCTAACAGGGGTGTTACGATACGAGAGACAACTCCTGCGTATTCTGTCAGACACGAGATGCAAAATCGGAATATTATCCTATTAGAATGCACAAATACAACTGTCTCTACACTAGACATGTATAGACATTCTAGAGATACAGAGTGTCAAGAAGTTGAGCAACTAATAGCAGAAATGTTAGGAAAAACAAATCAATCCATTCAGAGTGTTGGTATCAAGAAATGCCCCTAAACATTTACATTTACAAATGGCTTCACATGTATTTAATTTTAAAAAACGAAGATACGTATTTATATCTTGAATTTATGCATTTGTACATTTTTTTAGAATATTGTTTTGATTCAAAATGCCAGAGTGGACTTCAGTTTCCATTGCAATTACAATCTCAAGATTATGATGTCTGGGATTATGGTTGCGATGACAGGCTCCGGTAATTCCGTGTTTCTTCGGTCGGAGCTGATACGATTTATGGATTACCTGAAACTGACGCGATCAAAATAGTCCAACATCACTTACGTAATTAACTTCAGTTTCGTTACAGAAGTCTTTCTACGGTGTTATATCTAGATCTCAGTTTCTAAGACTTGAGAATTCATGAATCAAAGTTGATAAAAATCAAAGACTTTCGAGCGTCTACTCTATCAGACGCGACCCACAATCGCATTGTTATTATGCCAGAATAAAATAAAAGACACTTTTGTCCTTTTCACTTATGATTCCCTATTCAAGTCTTGAAATAGCTTTTCCAGATGCCTTATTTAATAAATATGTAGAGGATAAATTACTGAAACGACCCTTTTCATATTCCGTACCACTTCATGAGCTTGTGAATCGCTTTGTATATCCCCTCTTCATCATCAATAGAATCATCGGAGGACGTCCTTTACAGAAGGAAACTCTCAATATACTTTCGACCCTTGAAGTACATAGTTTCCTCAAACGGAACAACCCCCCCCCCCGCGCCTCCTTATATGCGTTCGGTATTCATTGCCAATAGGAAGCGTCATTTGTGAATAAATATCAGCAATCTTCAAACTGGTTTACTTTTATGATTCAGTTTAGAATTTCAAGTGCTTGGGAACAGCTCCGAGAATATTATAATGTAGTGCGTTCTTATCTGTATAGATGGCGCGCCCTCCTCACGCTCCTGGTGATTGTAAAAAAAAAGAAAAATGCCAGTTGGAATTATACCACCGATTTGTATACACGTGTCATCCTCCTCGTTATGTTTCTTTCGTATATTAAATCGTTAAGTTTTCATTACGTTTTATGTCGTCACTACAAGCATCGGATCACTGGTGACCTATAGGACGCATCTGATTTTGGACATTGAAGTTAATTTCTCCATCGTTTAAATTTCGTTTTCGCGCCTTGTGCTTTCCGTTCGTACGCTCTTCAAAGATGAAACTTGTCTAATCTCCTAGTCTTTTGGATATACTATATATTTTTTTTTTTTTTCAAGCCAAGTCTACTCGTTTCTACCCAATATAGAGACGTTCCTGGAAATTCAAGGTGAGGAATAAACTTTCTACTCTTGATTTGCCGGTCTCCATACTTGCATTTGTCATGGCTCAACCTATTGCATCAGCTGAAGTTTCACGTGTTGCCTTTCGAGCCCCTCCGTTCTGGGAAGCAAATCCAGAGATTTTGTTTCTTCAAATTGAGTCACAATTCAAAACGGCAGGCATAACCGCCGATGAAACTAAATTTCACGCCGTTGTAGGAGCTCTTGATTGCAAAGTTTTGAACTATGTTTCTAATATCGTTCGCAATCCTCCCCAACAGCACATGTACGAGACTCTCAAAACTCGCGTGCTGGAGCAGTTTCAACAATCAGAATCTTCCAAATTGCGAATGTTACTCCAGGAGCTTCAACTAGGCGACAAACGCCCGTCCCAGCTTTTGCACGAAATGCAAACGTTAGCTGAGGGTAAAATGGAAAGTGCCATTTTGAGAAATCTCTGGATGCAGAGATTACCTTTGCACTCCCAACAAATATTACAAGCTTCTAGTGAACCGTTAATTGGGTTAGCGAAAATAGCCGACAAAATATGTGAGGTTTCTAATGTGTCATCTAATACTTCAGCTGTGTCTCACACTTCAGAGTTTGATGATTTGAAAAACGAAATTGCTTCGCTACGGCAATCATTTGAAAGGCTTTCGCGATCTCCTAGACCATCTCGCGGTTATCGCAAACGATCTCAATCTCGTAGCCGAAATAAATTCGGCGATGCTTTGAAAAACGGAAGGCTTTGCTGGTACCATGAGCAGTTTGGAGAAAAAGCTCATAAATGTATTCCTCCATGTCAGTTTCAGGAAAACTAGTGGGCTCGTCTGTTTCGGCGACAGCTGACGAAAGCCTTCTCCATAGTCGCTTATTTGTCATCGACGTTAATACGGGTTTCCGATTTCTAATTGACACTGGCGCATCAATCAGTTGTTTTCCGAAACGCCTGACTAACTTGACAAAACCTCACAAACTCTCACTGTATGCTGCAAATGGATCCGAAATCCAAACGTTTGGCAACAAAAATCTAGTTCTGAATCTTGGACTAAGGAGGGACTTTCCTTTCGTTTTCACTGTGGCAGATGTTTCACATCCCATTATTGGAGCCGACTTTTTGGAAAGATTTGGTTTGCTTATAGATGTTAAAAATTCTCGTTTGATCGATAATGAAACATCGCTATCAGTGAATGGTTTAGAATCCCAAAACGGCTCTTTTGGTTTAACGCCGATCTCTGGTGATTCTCCATACCACCGCATATTAGCCAAATTTCCTCAGCTTACCAGCTCAGTTCTAAATGCAGTTCCAAAGAAACACTCTGTCATGCACTTCATCGAGACTACGGGACCACCGGTTTTCGCAAAAGCTAGAAGATTGTCTTCTGAAAAACTTGCAGCTGTTAAAAAACAATTCAATGAACTGTTGCAACAAGGTATAATTCGGCCCTCAAAAAGCCCTTGGTCGAGTCCCATCCATCTTGTACCCAAAAAAAGCAACGAATGGAGAATTTGTGGGGACTTCCGCGGACTCAATGCAATAACCATCCCAGATAGATACCCGCTTCCAAATATACAGGATTTTTCCATCAACTTGAGTGGTAAAAAGATTTTTTCAAAAATCGATTTAATAAAAGCATATCACCAAATACCAATCAATCCTAAAGACATTCCCAAAACCGCCATAATTACGCCCATTGGGCTATACGAATATGTTTATATGTGCTTCGGCCTGAAAAATGCAGCTCAAACGTTTCAGCGTTTTATTGACGAAGCATTTCGTGACTTAGATTGTTGTTACGCATATCTCGATGATTTGTTAATCGCTTCCATTGACGAAAAATCTCATGAAGCTGACTTAAAACGTGTTTTTCAAAGACTAAATGACTATGGTATCGTGATCAATCCATCTAAATGTGTATTCGGTCAACGTCAAATTAATTTTCTGGGTTTTCTTGTTTCTCCCGATGGGATTGCACCTTTACCAGATCGAGTACAAACATTGCTCGATTATCCATTGCCATCAACAGTGACTGAATTGAAGCGTTTTTTGGCAATTGTAAATTTCTATCACAGATTCCTTAAAGATGCCGCCAGGGTGCAAGCTCCTTTGCATGAATTAGCAAAAAGCAAGATAAAAAAAGATAAAACTGAAATAGTTTGGTCTGAGGAGGCCAAGTCCGCTTTTTTGTCATGCAAGCAATCAATTGCCAACGCTGCACTTCTCGCCCATCCTGTTCCGAATGCAAAATTGTTTTTGACTGCTGATGCTTCCGACACTTCATTGGGTGCAGTCCTTCAACAGCAAATAGGAAACAAAACCCAACCATTGTCATTTTTTTCACGCAAGCTCAGTTCGACTGAAAAAAAGTACAGTACATATGACAGAGAGCTCTTAGCAATATATTCGGCTGTTAAGCATTTCAAGCACATTTTGGAGGGACGCAACTTCATAATTTTCAGTGATCATCGTCCTCTCACGTATGCCTTCAAACAACGTAACGATAAATGTTCTCCCCGGCAACTTAGACATCTTGAATATATTAGTCAGTTTTCGACAGATTTACGATATTTGCCTGGGGATAGTAACGTCATAGCTGATGCTTTCTCAAGAATTTGTGAAATCCACACTCCTTGTACAATCGATTATGCAGAATTGGCACGGGCGCAGGCAGATGATGATGAATTGCATACCTTGCTTCAAAGTGAAACTGGGCTTCAGCTAAAACGCTTCGATATCTCCGGTGTTAATATCTACTGCGATGTGTCTACTGACGATATACGCCCGTATGTACCCGTTTCAATGCGACGTCTAGCGTTCGACTCTGTGCATAATCTGTCCCATCCTGGGATAAAAGCCACTCTAGGTATGGTACGCAAACGATTTATTTGGAAATCGATTGCGAGAGACTGCAAAGATTGGTGTCGTACTTGCATCGCTTGCCAGAAGTCGAAGGTTATCAAACATACCAAGTCTCCTTTAGGCTCTTTCCAGGTTCCTGATTCTCGTTTTGCACACGTTCATCTGGACATTGTCGGACCCTTGCCTCCCTCTAAAGGATACACGTATCTCTTGACGTGCGTTGATCGGTACACACGGTGGCCCGAAGCGGTACCAATGTCTAACCAAACCGCTGAAACTACAGCTGAGACATTCTTTTCTACCTGGGTGTGTCGGTTTGGCGTTCCTGAAAAGTTGACCACAGATCAAGGTCGTCAGTTTGAGAGTGATCTATTTCGCTCTCTTGCACGGCTGTGCGGCATCGAAAAATCCCGCACCACTGCCTACAATCCAAAGTGTAACGGCCAGGTTGAGAGATTCCACCGCGATCTCAAAGCCTCTCTGATGTGTGTCCTCAAAGGTAACGAGCACTGGACAGAGGTTCTACCTACAGTCCTGTTGGGGTTACGTTCCAGCATCAAAGAAGACCTCCAAGTATCAACCGCTGAGTTGGTATACGGCACAGCCCTACGCCTTCCCGGTGAACTCTTTCGGCACTCGAATGAGCGAGACGTCCTACCTCGATATGACTTCTTGCAGAGACTGAGAGACCATTTCTCCCGTGTGAGACCAGTACCAACCTCTCATCACAATTCGTCTAAGCCCTTCGTCTCGACAGACTTGCTAACTTCTCCATCAGTATTCGTTCGACAAGACTGTGTACGCAAACCTCTACAACAACCATACACCGGACCATTTGAAGTTATTTCAAGAACTGATAAGTATTTTATGTTGAACATTAATGGCAATCATAAAAATGTATCCATAGATCGCCTTAAGCCATGTTTTATGTTAAATAATAATTTATGTGACACGTTCAAAAATCAGTACATTTCCAGGTCTGGCCGAAGAGTGCGATTTCGTATTGACCCTTCGAAATTAGCTATATGATTCGTAATTATGTATGGTGTATATATATATATATTGCAATTTTTTCTATTATTTGTATGATTATTATTCAAATTGTCTTCTCTTAAATGTTTCGTCTTCGACTGGAGGGGGAGTGCTGTAGTGCGTTCTTATCTGTATAGATGGCGCGCCCTCCTCACGCTCCTGGTGATTGTAAAAAAAAAGAAAAATGCCAGTTGGAATTATACCACCGATTTGTATACACGTGTCATCCTCCTCGTTATGTTTCTTTCGTATATTAAATCGTTAAGTTTTCATTACGTTTTATGTCGTCACTACAAGCATCGGATCAATAATAAATATCTGCCCTCAAAAGATTCAAGTGGTCGTCTGAAGAGCTTTTTTTTAAGCTCGTATATGAACGGACAGGCTCAATGGAATAGAACCGAATACCGACCACTTGAGAAGTCCTTATTTTTACTCGTTATAGATTTGTTTGTGAGGAATTCGGGCGGAAAAACGAATCATCGAATGATTACAGTTTCATGGAAATGAGGCGAAACCGGCAAGATTTTTCTTTTCAAATGTCCGTTCGATGTTTGAGAGTCTTATTGCTGCCAGGAAAGGCTCTCCAATCCTTTTCTCTCAACTCTGGAAGACTACTGTAGTGATGTAAAATAGAGGTACCCTTAGGAAAGTGGGGTGGAGACCTTATGATGACTAACCGAAAGCACTCACAAGAATGAATGGGGAAGGAAGAAGAGGTTTATTAAAAATGATGATTCAATTATTTTATTTATAAGCTGCCGCTACGAGTGAAATCTGTTTTTCTGGAATTGAATGGTACTCCTTTTTTTTGTACTTCCCATATTGTCTTCCGGGTACTCAGGGAAATAATAATCATACATAATTATCATCGAACAAAATGCTAGCTGGATGATGTAAAAATCACATTTTACTTAATGCTGCAGACTTGTATTAAGTGTATTTTTTTAAGGTAATGGTTCAAGATTTTACTTGAGGATATTTATGTATATACGTATATATATATATATATATTTTAAGATTCACAATAAATAATATTTGAAAATAATTGAAGGGGGATAGAAACTAACTTTGGATTTGAAGTATAGAATCCAAATATCCATGCTGCAGATGAATGATCTACTTCACCGCACGCCAACTTCGGTCATATGGTCTAAGTGAAGGAAGTGTGGGTGTGTGTGTGCGGGAGGGGTCCTGGTTGGCTTGTGGCTGTCTGGCCTGGTGCGGGTTGTTTGACGGTCTTGGATGTCGTTGGAGTTTTACGCCGCGGCTCACGTCTCCTGAGACGAACCAGCTTATATGCCCTAGGGGGCCAGAGCGGGAGTCATACGGCAATTTCTACCCAGTGGAGTTGAGTGGAAAATTAAGGCGCCATCTATCGGTAGGTCAAATGGGTAGGAAAAAATTTCTTTTTGATGTCCTTTCCCCGATAGTAATCAATGGACCTTGAGGGCAACATTTATGGTGGAAGACCAGCATGCACCAATCAGGAGCAAGATGAATGGTATGGTATCTCTGGGTAATGATTCTGGTATTCTCAATAGAAATCCACAATATTGATCGATCTCCTCTGAGTATTGCTCGAAAAGCACCTAAGAATCGAGATAGGACCACTTCCAAACTTCGTCTGAGTTCGATAGAGTTCTATTTCCACACTACAGCAAGTATATCCCCTTCTCAAGTTCACACGGGAGCAGCTGAAACACCAACCATATATCCTCCCAATCAGACAAATGAGTCAAACATTCACTTTGGTTTCCCGCTCATCATCTTGAAAATGCCGTTCCCCAACCCTATACTTTGCTACTTACTTAACTGCACATGTACCTCGTATAAACATTAGTCTGGGGTATTTCTAACGAACTCGTAGATGTCTGAACGTGTGTTGTGGTATGACTCTATGTATGACTCTAACGGAGTTATGTTGTCAGAGTTGTACGTGTTTCGTTTTCTAGATGTGCTGCCATCTGTCTCCCATATTTTGAACTGAAAAATGAAGATGCCCGAATTTCCGCGCTATGTAAGTATCGTATTTTAAAGGTCTGCATACTTCTTAACGAGAGACTTTTTGAAATGTCAAACAGCTCGCATTTTCACAGTTGGAAAACCGCAGAAAAACAATTTCAGCCGATCACAAACGACAACTGTACCGTCAACGGCGTTCGAAACTTGATCTTCGTGATGAGAATCCAGCACGCGCGGTACCAAAATTATCCAATAGCCAGCCGGGACACTAGGAAACTGCCGTGTATTTAGGACTTAAGATTACTTAATTAGCCAGACCTCGGACTGACCGTATACAAAATATTTTAATGGAGAGATTTTAAAATACAGTATTGTGGTTTCCTTGATTTGTATTCGGTGGATGAATTCGGTGAATGGGGTTTCATTTCAGCTGCTATTATTTGAATTTGAGGGGGTGCAGTGTGGTGTGTGTATAACGAGCGTTTTCATGGATAAGAACATCATTCGTGTTTTTTTTTGTATCGGCAGTGACCGTGGAATCAGCTTTGTTGAGAAAGCCATAGAAGACCTCGTGATAAAATATGGTAAATTCCTAAATCGAAATGGCATTCAAGTAGAAGCGTAGCGGAGTACACCTATAATTTGTTTGCAATCAGTTCATATATTCATTTCAATTTTACAATCCACTTACCCGAAAGTTGAAAAAAAAAGCCTAACCAATAGCTTTCCAAAAAAATAAGGATCTCGAAACTTACGACGCCTAGAAAGTTCGCATTTTCCTACACGCGAAAGGAGATTCCCCAAGCAGTCTCCGAGAACCAATAAAACACGCAGACATTTTCCAGAACAGAGATAAATAACGGATAGACCACAGTAGAATAAGTAGTATATACGCACGATACATAGAAATAAAAAAAAAAGCAACATATGGTGTCTGAAAAATCCAATTATAAGTGTAAACTTCCATAAACTGCAACCTCTTCATCATATTCGCGAACTGAAGACAAGAAAAGTTTCCCATCTTTTGCCTTTTTGCCTTCAAGTTCTTCGTTGCCTTATTAATATTAATGAGAGAAAAGCACTGCTACCCGATATGAATTCCGTTTATGTTTCTTTTTTTTGTATATATACATATTTTTTTCTTGCATATAACGTTTTTTTTTTATTTTTCATATTCTGCGTCCCTCCCGTGAGCTTCGAGTTTGACGTTTGTGCGTTTCGCTCTTTTCTGCATGCATAATGAAGGGCTAGAGGAATGCAAAAAAGAAGATATCATATATATATATATCTTTTCCTTGGGTATTAAATCTTGAAGAATAACGCCTTCCATCTTAAGCTTTTGCGGCAACAAGAAAAATTATAATAATAACAAGAAAAAAATATTTTAGATATGTATGTATATTTTTTTCCAGTTATCACTGGTTTTCTAGAAAATTCTACTTTTGGTCGCATATAAAATGTAAAAGAAAAAAAGAAGATTGAAGAAGATAACATTTATGTCTTTATAAATTCAACACTCGAATCTCTTGACAATACAATACATCTTTTGTGAAATGTTCTTCCTTTCTTTTTTTTTTTTTGGATGTTTCTCGAAGGAATGTCGAGTTTGTGATTTCCATTTTAAGAGATTGAGGAGTTGTCGGTTTATTTATACTGCCCATTAAGTCGATTTACAAGAGCGAGTATCAAAGGGAATAAAATACGTATCGACTTAGTTTTTTTAATGCAATTATACTCATGTTTTTAATGGAGGGTATCTCACCTTATATATTTCGAATTGCGAGAGAGAGAGAGAGAGAGAGAGTGAACGCTGTTATCTGATTCATAAACCAAAAGAAAACTATGCAAATAATTTCCGGTTTTTTCTTCTTTCGGATAGTAATCGGTAGAATACACAATATTCTAAATTCTTCGTAATATCCAATGCAATGATTACTGAGTTATGAAGTTTCGAAAAAAGAACTCGCTCTCTTGATCTTATCGTTAATTATTTATTTCGAATTGCTTATGATACGTGAAGAAATTTAAGCGATTAAGAAAATGAGGAAGATTTGATTTTAGTTTTCTTGTTGAGTCTTGAGTTCAAGATTTTTTGATCAGATGTATTTTTTTTTTTCAATTGGTAAAAATGAATGTGTATTTTGGCTTCTATTAGGCGATGCACTGGAGTGGTTGGTACTCTCAAGCGTTTCCTATATCGCAAGGCTGTGGTTGGAGACTGAAAGCTGGCAGCCGCGGATATTTTCGGCCTTGAATTGGTGGGAGCAGGAGCTGGTTTGGTGATGTGAAGTGAACCGAGCTCCTTGCTGGTGGTGCACATCAGTATGGGTCGCCTCCTCGGAGGAATATTTACGAGGAACATGCACGATTGAGTAGTAGCGTGGGACACTGCTCCTCTGTGGTCGTAGAGCATCGTGGTGGATTCGTATCTCTCGGACCCTGCTGGTAGCGCAGTGGTGATTACCTGAAGATTGTTTTCTGTGGTTTTCGAACTGTGAGACAGGAATGGAAGCTAGTTTCCCAATTTGCTAAAGTGTTTTTTGCATAGAAACAGGCAGAAGTTTCTAACCCCCCACCAGTGTCACAATGGTGGTCATCTGAAGCAGTTCTTCTGTGGTTTTATCTTTCAACTTTGAGAAGCGAATGCGAGCTGATCTCCCAGCTAAAAAGTCCCAACAGATACCCTTTACGTTAGAGGTTCCGTAAGGAATATTAACGTGGGTATCTGTCTGGTAGTTGAAGTTCAAGTTAAAAAGTCTCGTCACAGAGAGCTACAAGCCAACGCCTCCTATCCTCCTTGAACCTCCTAAGTTCACATTCGTCTCGTAGGCGTTGCTTGACTCGCAAATGAAATATTTCGTAACATCCATACAAATTGATTAGGAAGTTTAGCTTGCCACATAAGGACAATCCCAAGTTTGCAAAGTGCATGCATGATAAGTTGTAGCGAGATAGTGTGGATCGTCGTAGCTTCCAATTTTTTCAACTCCGTAGCAGTAATCTACTATACAGTCACAAACCGGTATTGAAACGGTGTTTTGATTCGAATGCTATGAGGAATGACGCACTTCTTACACTATATTTAAAGTGAACCAGCTAAAGTGAATCAGGATGTCTATCACCTACCTGCTAAGGATCATTGATTATTAAATATGGCCGCCATAAGCGAAGTTTATCATGAAGTATATCACGGACTCTCTTGAACAGCCCCATTTGGTCAAATTTCGCTCTAACTTATGGCATTCGTACTATGCTTTTCGAAACTCTGGCCATTAGTCTTTACCTGTCGGGCTGTTCCAAGTGTAACTGAAGGACAAGGATGGATTCAATTGAAATGATCATCTTTAATCATCGCTGTAAACATAACATTTCTGAGCAACGTGGAGCAATATGCAAGTACAAAATCAGAGGCCGCAACACGAATATTGCTCAACAAATTGGATAGGGAAAAAAATAGTGCGGTAAAAGAAAAGCAAAAAATAAGAAAAACATACATAAAAACAAAGAAATAAGAAAAATCTATATAATATTGGGAAAAGCCCAAAATTAGGTTGTCATAGTCTATACACAACAACCAAATAGCAATAAATTGAAAAAACAAAAATAAACTGCTTGTCATTCATTTACGTATGTGGGTAGGTTCTCGATTAATCCCACCCAGCTTATCATATTTCCTCTCGAACGTGTTTATCATGGGGAGAATTCACGACAACCAAAGGTAAGCTATTCCATGCGTTTACAACACTATTAGAAAAATATCTTAATGCGACACAACAACCTGGAATTATCCCTAATCAACCGAAACTGGTGCCTCCGAGTCGACGGTGTTGAATGACGGCGCAACAATATTTTATGATCCATCACATCGATTCCCACACTGAAAATCTTGAATACTTCGATCATATCTCCACGATGCGACGCCTACATTGTACCAAAGTAAACATTTTCAATAAATCAAGTCCTTGACCGCAGCAAAAAATTGCTACCGCAGGGAGTCCCCCCATCGAGAGGCTATCGCACCAACCTCTCGATGAGTATAAAAAAACAAGCCTGCCGTTCGGAATCGGCGATAAATTGTAGGTCCCGGTCTAATTAGCCCTCGCGTGCAGAAAATGACCGTGGTGCGACAAAAATGATCAAATGATCAAATAAATCAAGTCTCTCTTCATAACACAAACCATGCATATCCTCTTGTATTCTAGTGGCTCTTCTTCGCGCCACCTTCAACCAAGTATATATCTTTCTGTAGGTATAGTCTCCAAAATCGTACGACATTCTCTAGGCCAGGACGAACTAAGCCTCGAAAGAAAAGACGGTTGACTCTTGGAGAACGCGAAGACAACCTATAAAGAATCGAATCGAGCATTCTATTCGATTTTTTGACCCGTGGAACAATGTTCAGAAAACCTGAGCCGCTCGTGAATGTGAAAATTACAAAATCAGTGAGCTCAGATGCATTCGAAAAATAGTTGTACCATTCAGCTCGTAAAGCTCATATTGCTGATTAATTTTCCGGAGTGAAATGTTTCTGAAATATTCTACTTTGTCCGCTTCCGCTCAGTAAAAATTCAACCGGAAATATTTTTACAGAATGGCAAAACCGCTATTACCGCTGGAGGATATAAGGATTGTTACAGCATGACATAAATCTTCTCTCTGGTTATATTGAATATAACAAAATCGGAAGACGGGCGATAAGATCGTCTCGGGAAAAATCTCAGTTCGAACTATTGTATTTGCAGACGTCTACAGAAATATCGGTATAGTGAAAACATTCCCGTGTTTTGCTTGCGGCAAACTTCCCGCAAAAGAGAAGAGGAGGGAAAATAGCGCAAGATATCACGAATGATATTTTTCCTATAAGAACTCGGAAAGAAAAATTCTATATATATGGTCATTCTTTTGGATACATACATACTACTGTATATTGGAATGCGATTTTTTTTTTGTTATTTCTTTGTACAAAAATCTGTTCACAAAAAATGCAGGTATATTGCAGGGATTTTCGAACATTTTTCTTTAACGTCTGAATCAAGCTCCAAAAAATTTGCACACGCTTATCTTTTAAGATTCTCAAATCTACATGCGCTTTTTTTCTTGCGTTTTAAAAAGTTTCACCAACTTTCTCTACGCCTTCGATATATATTTTTTACGGGGCTCGTACATGCTTTCGAAGCTCCTGGTTCTATTTACAGTGAAGGACGCTCACCAAATGGGAGCGTAAAAACTTGCACGTGCCTAACGGGATTTCCCAAATCCTTAACGGTCCTTCTTTACCACAATTTTCCCGTGACTTCAAATTCTTCTGCCGTCAACTGGGGTGACTTCGCCCAGTTTTAAAATTGAAATTAGAAATTTCCTTCAACTTGGAAGTCGATAGTAAATTTTTTTTTTGGTTCATGGTTTGTAGATAATATTTCCGTAATTTTTATTGCATTGTGGTCACCCGATCCTTTTTTATTACAAAATAAAAACAAAATGGGCAAAGTCACCCGGTATATAATGGGGTGACACTCTGTAAATAACAAGGATCTGAGTAAATTCAAGTGGGGCACCGGACTGTTAGTACTTCCCCGCAGGACACATCTGTGTGCATTATTTTGTAAATTAATTAAACAAACGTAGATTAGTTTTGTGATTTAAAATTTATCATGAGCATTGTAATTAATATTATCTTTCGTTGTAAACCTTTTGAAATACCTCGCAGATTTCTGTATATGATTTTTTGAAGTAAAAACTTTTTGTCAAATTTTGCCCTTTTCCTTGCGTGCATGATTGCATGAGTAATATTCTACTTGGAATGCTAATTCTTATTTTGTTTTGCTTACTATAAATCCGTTATTGGAATGAACCTCAGGTTTCGCAAACAATTTTGAGGCAAAGGATGTTTTATTTCAAATTTAAAATTCTAAATTTTGAATTTTCACAGTATTTTCAAAATTTCAAATTTGCAACCGAATTCCAAGATTGAGGGTTCAACCCTGTTAGGTTAATAAGTGTGCAAAATTTCGTAAGGATTGGTTGAGCCAGATTTCAGAAATCATTGTTTATTTGTCAAAACACTTTATTTGAGCGAAATCGCCAATCAACTCTAGCGTTTGGCGATAAGTTGTCAATCAAAACACACGTTCAACGTCCAACACTGCAGCGTCAAAATTGAGGTACTAAAATGTTCATGATGATCTGTAATATTTCAAAAAAAAGAAAGAAGTTTTTTTATTCCATCAACAGTCCTGCGCACCCTTAAGGCAATGTAACCAACAACGGGGTGTTAAGAGAAATGACAAAAATACCATAAAAAACGCTAAATACACCAATGCAATGAAATTTTATCTTTAAACACGACTCTTTCTCCAAGTGGGTCCACGAAATATTACGACAAATCAGGAAAAACACACGTTCAAGTGAAAATTCGGTAAGTTATACACATTAAAAATTCATTTGCTATTATAATTTCTATGAAAAGTGAAATTCAAAATTGAATTTCGAGGAGAATTTACGGAAGGGAAAAAACACACACAACCGAACCATTGGTTTCACTGTAATATAAGCTAACACACACACAGGATACAACTTAACATAGTTTCAACAAACACAAGCTTCAAGCAAGTATTATCTTTAGAAAATACGTTAAATCTAATACTGAAAGAGTTGAAAAAAATAAATTCGGAATCGAAAGGAAAATACACGAGTTAAGACACTAAAACTTACAGGTCTCTCTCAGAAATTTCATGAGTTCACCCTGGAGCAAATGGTGAATAAAGTCAAGCTATTTTCTTTGTACATCTGTGAATCTTGTTTAAAATATACTTCTGTTGTTGTTGTTTTTTTTTTCAAGCTGTTGAATAGTTTCAATTCATTTATACGTTATGGGATATTTCATTCATTTACACTTCTTAAGTTTGTACTCCTGAGACAAAATGACAATTAGGAAGTGGGAAAAGTGACCCTGAATTTCCTATGAAACATGAGAGAGAGAGAGAGAGAGAGAGAGAGAGAGAGAGATGGCTCACTAAAATAAAAATCTTCCGGTGATGTACAAAACCAAAACTCTAATTGCTTTACAGTCTTCATTACATCTACAACTTCTAATAACAATAACTGACAAACTAACCTGGTTACCAAAAAGGCTGCACAAATGAAAGAAAAAACTTGCGAATGAATGAAACTGGAAAAATACAGTCATTAAAGCTCATAGGTTACATTCAAGTAATGTAACCCATAATCTTACTAATAGAATTTTTCAAATTTTATAAAATAATTTTTATAGTGTAATCTCTCAGCCTTACATGTAAAGTGAATGACTATATAAGTTTTACACCACCAGGAAATTTTTTTTTTAAACTGGGAAAAATCACCCTAGTTGACGGTGATCCAAAATCACTAACGTACTAACTCAGAATTTGCACATGAGAATTGCTGTTCTGCGAATTCCAAAATTTGCACGCGACCAGCTACTCTGCTAACCAAAACTTCACATGAATTGCCACCGCTGTTTAGATACGTATATCAAGTGCTAACGAACGCAAAGCCATCACGATAACTACACAACTGTACAGAGGCTAATGGTACCCGCGAGGGAATGACCAACATTCGCTTTCGTGAAACGGGTAAAAAATAACTGTTCGTCATACCATTAAACAAGGTAGTAAAACGGATAACAGGGGTCTGTGCTTTTAAGGAGTTCGAGAAGAAATACGATATATATATGGTAATAAAGTAATTTTTGAGCGACCGCCAAGCAAAGTTACGCCGATCTGAAAAGTAACAAGAGGAACGCACCCACATATTGGTCTGATACGAAAGCGAAAGTTATTTTATGTTGTCAACCGCAATTCTGTCGTTGATTGTTTTTGCCTTCCATTATAGTTATTGTTCGTTTATCGGATATACTTTGATAGGTTTTTCTTCATGTGAGAAAGGTAACGCTAACACTGATATTCTAACCACGGTCGCGTTCTGTCTTGGACAATCACCATAAAATTTGCTAGAAAACGATTATCTGCGTGTTCGGACCTCAGTCATAATATGATGCTCGTAGAATTCGGTCGCAGTAATGTTCTTTCTGTACACATTCCCTTATGAGACTTTTCCAATCACTTCTGCTATGAGAACGCATCAAGAAGCATGTACATATTAACGTAGATGGTGCGGATATTTCACCTAAAATAAATTTACTGGTACACCATCCAATCATGTATACTATTATCCACATGGGTGATCCATTTTTTTATCCGTTATACCACTGTCTTAACTTTGATCAGAATTTTGAGGATCCTGGGGTGGGATCATAATCTAGGGGGAAAGTAGAAAACCTGCTCTTAGAAAAAACTCGACTTTATCGGTTCAGGGCTTCTCGTACTAAGAATGAATAATGAAAATGTTTCAGCGAAATTTTAATTGACTTACGAACAGTTCCTAACTCGCGACCAAATAGATTTTCAGTCCTTTTCCAACTTCGAAATGCAACTGCAAGCCTGAATCTTGTTAAAATACGATCTTAGCAATTAAGTCTGAAACAGAAAATAAGTGTAAAAGCAGAAAGGCTTCCAAGAGCCCCCTGAAAGCTAAATAACTCTTCACGATGGTAACGTCAAAGTTGAATAATTTCCCCGAGGAACACATCAAGACTGAATTAATATTCGAGTACCATATAGAAGCTGAATAACTTTATGGAGGAGTTCATCTATATTATAGATATATAGATATAGATATATCTATAAATATATATATATATATATATATATATAGATATATCTATAAATATATATATATATATATATATATAGATAGATAGATAGAAATATAGATATAGAGATATATCTCTATATATATATTATATATTATAGATGAACCCCTTAGAGATTTTATAAAAAAGATACATATAAAATATGAACAACTTCTTGGAGAGTAGAGTGGAATCTGTGTAATTTCTTTTAGATCAGAGTGAAAACTCGATGACTTCTTCGAGAGCAGCGTAAAATCTGAATAAGTTCTTCGAGGTCGGTATGAAAGATGAACGCTTTTTTTAACAACTGAGTTACTTTTTTGAGGGTGAAAAAAAGTGTCACTTTATTAAAGTGAAATCAATTATGAGGGAAGCGTAAGAGCTGAATAACTTTTTTAAGGACCGTAGGAAGGGTATATAACGTTTATGGAACTCCAAACAAAAACGATATAAACCCTGATCAAATCAAAATCACAAATCAGTTGAGATTCAAGTCGGATTGATTTAGAGCATGCTCTAGATTGGTGGTGCGCAAACGTTTTTTGGAACGCGACTCCCCTTTTGACCAAAAAATTTTATCCTTAGATAGGCTGACCATATGGCCCGGAAGCACTTTTCGGAACGCTTGCTTCGATTTTAAATAGGCGATATTGACTTCCAAAGATATTCAATTTTTTTTTAATATCATATAAATATTTACTTTGATTTTGATGTCCTTGGGGGTCCCTTACGCAAGATGGAGGTGTAGCGAGGTGTATGGTCCTTGATTTTCGTATACAGGGTGATTAAGAAAGAATCATGCGATTTAGAAATGGCTCTACACTTGAAATCGAACCATTAACACAAATTGTCCATAAAACATTTTCCCCATTATATTCGCATATTACTACTGATAATTCTATATTATGTGTTTTTAATTTTTAAGAAACATACAATTTTGAAACGGGGGACTCTCTCTAAATCACCCTGTAAAAGTACTGACCGTCCGCCGCAAGCCAGAAGCCCGAATGTACAAATTTTCCTTTTCTTTTTTTAATCAGCTGTGTGGACACGTTGTATTGCTGTCTAAGTTGTGCCTGAAACGCGTATGTTTATCCTCCATTGAAACACACGTTACAAGACATTTTATAAAAATAACTTCCATAGAGTAAATGGGTAGAATAAACATTAAAACGTCATTTTCTACATTCTCGTTTTTTCTGCAAAGACTGCGCATTCGTGATTCCGGCATGACGGAGCCGATATAATGATTATTGTACAAGTAGAATTTGATAAAAATTACATTGTATGATACATGATAATTAGCTCAGCTGAATAAAGAAAGCTTTGACGCATTTTTAAATAAAAATGAATTTCTTATTTCGAAATTTTCATTTTGGAGAATCTCTCGTGACCCCCCCCCCCTCCCCCAACCAGTTCATTAACGTTACCCCCCAGGGAGTTGTGACCCATGGTTTTGTGCACCACTGCTCTAGATCAGTAATATGCAAATACAGCCCGCTTAGAGGTTGTATGCAGTGTGCCGCAGGTTTTGATATGATAGTATATAATAGTAATAAATAGAGTATTAATATCCATGAATATTAGGCCCACCAAAATTTTTTCTTCTCTTTTGGTCCGCTTCTAAAAAAGTCTGTCCATCACTGCTCCAGATGGTACAAGGATTCATTTACTTCAGACCTCATCTTTCCAAGGTCATTTCAAGAAACCATTTTATTTATGATAGATAGATGGATAGAACCGCTCACAACCCCGGACTGATGCAAAGCACCTTACTTCCGTTACCTCAAAAGAGGCAGAAGTGCGTCAGAAAGGTTAGCAAAGATTTATAGTGGTGGCTCCCCTTGTCCCGTGCTCGCAAGTATCGAATCACTCGCGTCGTTCTCCCCATGAAGACAGCCATCAATTCGATGCAACGTACAAGCCATTTGTTTAAAATGTATAGCTGAATCCAATGACTAGGGAGAAAAACTTGATTCATGAACTAGAAAAATGACACTACGTTCAAATAAACTTTATTTGTATTTTTTTTTCGTGATTTTGCGATAGACTCTCGATAACCCGGCCCACATTTCGCTAGTCCGGCTCGTTAAGTAAATCGACATTTTTTTTCCAGCCTCCCCTTAGCAGACAGACAGACAGACAGACATGACCGCTGACCGCCCAGAGAAACCATGCTTGCGTTCTTTACCAAAGAGATGGACGGTCTCGGAGAGCAAATCCCCCCATAGCAGAGGAAAACTTGTCACCGCATGTTTTTGCGTAGAATTTCACATCATTTAACATTTAAATGGACTTTTTCAACTAACTTCCAGTAATCCGATGATTTCAGTAATCTGGCACACTGTGGTCTAATATGTACCAGATTAGCGAGAGCATACTGTGTGTATTTACATTACGGCAAAAATACTCTATTAAGTTTTCTCAAGTCCACTTCTACATTGCATATATCACATAATTCTACCACAATTATTTCAGTCGTAGTATGTATATAAACGCAACAACAGCTGGAACAACCGTATACTTCATTAAAGCGTATGAATTTAGATCAATGAAGGCTCCCTCCAGAACAAACTGGACGCCACGCGCGGGAAAATTTTAATTCAATTTCCATACATTTGTGTGTATAAAATTATCAGTACGTGTCCTCGTCGTCGTTTGAGCGATGCGTGATCGTGTTCGGTCCATGGCCGTGATGAACCTCATCCGAGAGAGGGGAAGGAAATGTACTTGTATGTATACACACACACACAGACATAAGTTTGTGCAGTGGCGTCCGTCCATCGCCCGGGGAGATGAGGTGTTTGTAGCAAACGCTGACAGCCAATTTCTAATTGATCGCGAGGGAATAACTGTTTCCGGTGATCGAGAGATGGGGAGGAGAATGGGAAATGTGCCCCGAATATATCTCTAACGAGGCACGCAGTTTGAAATGTACAGCGGGGATAGGACAGGAGGATACCAAACTGATTCCGTGATCATCATCGACTGTGCCGAGTAACTTGCTGCCATGAATTCCTATCTATACAAATGCCGAAACCTTCACCCATACATATGTTGGTTAGATATTGAACATTTTATTCAATTTCTTGCATATATACGGCCATATCTCAATTATCATTTTCTATATATCCATTGGGAAATTTAATTTCCAAATTTTTAATCGTATTTAATTCAATTTCGTAAAATGACAGAGTTTTACCGAAACACTGAATGTAACTGCTCATGAGCGAGAGATTCCTGACTGTCCATAAATTAATGTTGCGAGATAGCTCCTAAAATGAAGCTAACATTGCCATTTCTAATAGATCCACAGGCGTATTAGATATTGCTATCTAGCATTATTATACTCTTTATTAATCCATACAAATATTTTTGTTGTACTGAACAGCAAAAACTGAGCCATTTATTTGCATATACGAGTGGCAGATAACCACACTTTTTACATCAAAGTTCATCCTTTTTACAGATGGGGGCCGGAAGGCCCAGATCCAGGACGATCTGTCTTGATAGGGCGAATTGTGTAACTTCTTTGAATCATCCCGTATTTTATGGGACAGACAAATTTTCTCTCATGTTATTCAGCTCTTGGAGAGGGCGATCATTCCGATCTCACTCCCACTGGTTCACACCTAACAGAAGGTAGACATCTTCAGCTAGAGATAAAGTGGAGGCAGGCGTTTTGTTCTGCGAATCAAATCTAGGTATATATATTTAGCTGAGAATGAGGCCTAGGCAGATATCTTCAGCTGCGAATGAAGTGCAGGCTGACATCTTCAGCAGCGAATGAAGTGCAGGCTGACATCTTCAGCTGCGAATGAAGTGCAGGCTGACATCTTCAGCTGCGAATGATGCCTAGACAGATACCTTCAGCTGTAAATGAAGCAGAGGCAGGGGAATCCAGGGCGTTGTGTTGGAGAACTGACTTATTGTTTAGGTACAGTGGATCATCCTGTATGTTACGGGACGAAAAATTTACCCTATATTATTTGCACTTCCCCTCCCCCCCGGACCTATGCTTGCGGGCTGATGAAGTAACAGAAAAATTTTTGCGATCTGGCGAAAACGAATAAATATGAGAACTAAATTGCGGAAATTCAAAAAATAAATAAAATAGGGAAATAATTTACGAACCGACAAAAAAAATGAGAATAATAATTTGAGGAACGTAAAAAATAAATAAATAGTAGAACTAATTTGCGGTCCGGTAAAAAAAACCAATCGAGGTAGAAGAAATAATTTAAGGGCTGGAAAAAAAAGTTCCGTAAATGCGAGAAATAATTAGTGGACAAGCTAAAAGAAAGGTAAATTGGAAACAATTATTCGCGAACCTGCTGACGACTGAGACAGAAATAAAAACACACATACTCAAAATATACAGGCGGTGTAGTATTTAAGTGGGTGTGAGTGTGTGTATACTTAACGGTCAGAGTGTGTTACATGAAGATTTTTAGTGCTGCCATGTATGTCAGGTGAGTGAAGAGGACTGGATTTCCACTAAAGAGAGAGATGAGCGTCGGTCGCTGGTTAACATTTATGTATTACACATAATTATATAAGATTATTATTATCCGCAACTATAGATTATTATTTGAACTGAAACGGAAAGCTTAAGAAATTTTAGACGGAGTTCGTACGGAGGTAATCCTTCTCCATTACAATACACAGCAAGACTCCCGCGTAACAGTCTTTCTTATCGCCTGTGGCACTTTTTCTTTTCTCTCTGAGCCCACGCATTTTTGCACAGGGCGCGTCTTCAGTTATCAATCAGTGGGCCGCCCAGTACCGTTGTAGGCCTGTTGCTCCCCGTGGCGAGACTTTTTAACGGGGAGGTCGACTCACAATCACGCCTTGAAGTCGCCAACCTGGCTTAGAGAACCAACTTCAGCCGACCACCCCTTGCGGCACAACCAGGTTCCTCACGACGTGAGTCCGTTACACAGACCCCTCGATGACCAGAGCGGCCGGTTGTAGAACACTGCTATAGATGATTCTTTGGAATTGCTGAAGATGGATGGTAAAGCACATGATGGTCAAGCCTTTTCTGTCTCATCGACCTCTTCTTCAGAAATTTTTTTTCTCCCATCACCCCCCAACGCAATCTTATTCATAGATTTCTATGTTATACAGTTAGCTTCTACCTCCCCCCTGAAACATTCGATCGCCCACGTTGAGATTCACTGGTCAAGCAGGTGATTTCACAAAACCATCATCTAAACAAATCACGCGTCACGGAATTAAATCCGAATAAGCACGTAGATGTGATTGGAATATCATCTATGTACGTAAGGATTAAATCCCGATGTAGAACATATACGGGGTTTATCCTTCAAGTAAATCCATTTGAAATGGCGACGCCGTCGCCTTTTAATGACTTCTCACACACACTTCATCTCTCCGATGGGAATGCTTTGAGAGTAGGATTGACTAAAAAATGAGAGAGAGAGATCTTCTACCATAATCTCCTTCACGGTGTAGCCAAATATTAAACTAGCTTATTTATAACCGAGGGAGTCTGGCATCTCGTCTAGACATTTTATTAGGAGATTCAAGTGGGGGAAGGATTAGTGTTTCTTTAGCGACGAGTTTTGATACAACGAGATTCCGTTTGTATGTCGGACCCGACGTAATTACGCTGAGTATGCTTATTTTTGTTGGGGACTTTTCAAACGAATATCCTTCAAGATATCTAGACATTTATGTTGCGAATGATTGAAATTTGTTGAAACCACCATCTTGAAAATGTTGTTAGTATATTTCCGATCAAGGAATTTTTGATGGAAATACTTTTCAATGAATACATTGAATACATATATATATTGTATTAAAGTAAAATAAAATGATTTTTTTTAAATGAAAGAGTAAATTCAATTATACACGTATGTATACGTGTTATTTGGTAAGTGAGAAATTTTTCCCATTTTATTTCAGGGTGATTTGATAATTCCCCTCGCCGTATTTTACTGGTGAACCGTAGATCATAGAGAGCCATACTTCCAAAAAAAAAAAAAAAAATCCAAATAACGTGTAAAATTCAGGTACGTCATTCATGTTGCAAGGGGTTGTATAGTTATTGAAATATAAAACAACAAAAAATTTTCTAATTGGACTTCTAATAACAGGTGTCCCTTTAAAGAGTAAATTTACATATTTTTAATAACTATACGCCTTTTTGCAACATGAATGACGTACTACATTGAAGAGTTAGCGCACCAACCTGCGGTAGAAATCTTTTTCTGTTGTCACGTCACCGTTTCTGTTGTACCGCTGTGTCAGGAAAGTTCCTTACAAAGACGAACCTGGTGTCGAACTTGCGACACCTCTAAACATCCTTTAGTACTTTAGGCGAGTACCTTATCGACTTGGGTTCCGCACTCTTTGTGCAGGAATAAGTTTTCGTTAAGACTAAACTGTCATTAAACCAGTTTTCTCCGAAATTGCCATCTGGAAAGGCATTGGAAATGCAGAGAGAGAGAGAGAGTCATATCTTAAATTATATTAACATTATAATATAATCTCATAATTTCAAGAACTTTAAAACATCTAATGGTGATTCAAATCTTCAAAATATGATACAGCAATCAGCTTCATACACTGTCTATAAGCAAAGAGCAGGGCAGCTGTAGGGCTGTGTTCCACGTCCGACCGCACGCAACTCCGCCATGGAAGGAATGCCTGTGGCTTTTGATACGCAAAGGATGGGACTTGAAAATCTGTGAATTTTCCGGGTTATTTTAAATATGTGGATTTTACACCGTAAGGGTGCCGAAAAGATGCCTCGCACCGGTGAAAATTTTGATTAGCTTATTAGGCACTACATTTGAATCGAAATCAATCACTAATGAGAACGAGAAGGTCATTATAAGTTCTACGTTATGTCTTGCGCTGAGTTTTGTGTTGTTTAGTTTGCTTATCATTTTTCAAGTATCTTCCAAAACTAACGATGTGAGAGAATAACGATGAATAAGCAAAAGGATCAACCCAATGAACTCGGCTCGCAATATTTTGAAAGCAGTGTGACGCTGCTGGATTGAAATTCCCTATCAAAGACGTAAAAGAAGTGTGAAGTCCCAAAACAGATGATTGCTTTGTCCATTATCACATTTATAATACTGTAGTATTAAAAATTTGGATTCTCTTATACGGGCATTATTGAGCTGGGCAATCGGAAAACGCCTCGCATATGAAGCTTTAAGCTCTTTTTTTTCAGAGCTCAATGCTTTTTCAAAACGCAAAAGACTCGTACTCAAGAAGACGTATACGTTCCGAAAGTTTTTGGCAAAAGGAAGGAGTAAAAAGAATCCCGGGGAATCTCCCATAAGAGGCAAAAGAATAACACAGCGATCAATCTCGGATTCTGAACTCGGTACAGCCGACTGTGCCTGATGCAGAGTCTCGTACTCTCTCGTATCCGTCCAACACTTTTTTCTTTATTTTGCTTTCCCCCCCCCCCAAAAACTAAACGTTTATGCGTAGGATAGACACACATACATACATACACACCACACACACATCGTGTGGGAATTTCAAAACTTTCTACTGAAATGACAGTTGAGGGTTTCGAATGTTTTATGTCAGAAAGCTGAACGTTAGCACTTTCTTTCGTCCACAGTATACACTTTTACGCGGCCTGCAGAAAAAGAATAATATGAAATAAAAAAAAAAAGGCTCGAACTCTCCCTTCTTTGCATAAAAGATGAGGCAATTTGGTTTTCTGGTATGTTTACTGCTCGGAATCCTGCATGATGTATGATGCAATAAAATATTTCTGTGTTTCTTCCTTCTACTTGCCGAAGAAAGGAAGGGGGTTAGTGAGCGGGGGCTTTGGCACCAAAACTGCATCAATTTCACTAAAGTACCTTCTTCAAGATGAAAATCCTAAGAAAAACGTAGAAAAGAAGAAGGAAATACTTCTCACTTCATTTTTAAAAGAACTTCATGATAGTCCCTGGATCGTAGTGTGATGTGTTATTGGTCTCATGAAGAATCTTGTAGAGCTGCGTAATCATTCTTCGGGACGTTCTCGTCAGATCTATTTGAAATCAACTCATATTTAATTCTTAGTCTGCGACTAGCGCTTCTCTATTTCAAAGATACAATCATTATTTCAGTGGGAGCGTGAGTAAAAGCTGCAGCTCACGTAAATGCAAACTTGAAAAGCATAAATGCTCAATCTT
This sequence comes from Pholcus phalangioides, assembly GCF_987345545.1. Taxonomy (NCBI): domain Eukaryota; kingdom Metazoa; phylum Arthropoda; class Arachnida; order Araneae; family Pholcidae; genus Pholcus; species Pholcus phalangioides. Next base: position 23,521,297 of record NW_028301607.1, on the reverse strand, counting down.
TTTTGTACAAGCGTGTTTTGAGTGTCTGTAGGAGAATTTGCGTAAGTATTATGATAGTAAAGTAGAAGCGGCGTGGGGATTAAATTAATTTTGATTTGTGGATTTCGATGGCGCATTGGTTGGTTGAGGGTCATGGTGAGTAAGTATCCATGACAAAAACCGGAAGGTGGGAAATTGAAAGAGATAACACTTTTCTCTCGAACCTGGCGTTTGATTCTGGGACTTGTCCCGTTTCGCCCTGCAAATTATTCGCGCTGAACTGGATGTTGCGTCAGATTCACTATTTAACCCATATAAGCTATGGGCTAATCCATGGGCCAAATGTGGCCCTCGGAGTCCATCTAATGTGGCTCGCGACAAATAACAAAACCACTCAAGTGGCCCACGAAAGATTATCAAATCACGCAAGTGGTTCGCGGCGCATTTCAAGATCATTTAAGCTGCCAACGGTGCATATGCAGATCACTTAAGGGACCCTAAGCACATTCCCAAATCATTTGAGTGTCCGCAGCACACCTCCAGTTCCCTGAAGTGGGACGTGGTACATTTGCAGATTGTTTGATTATCTGGCCGGCATATTTCCATATCACTTTGGGGCTCACAGCACACTTGCAATTCACTTAAGCGCATTTTTATAGATGACATACGTGGCTAGTGGTTCTTGTCACGTTACCAGGAATTTAAATTGCCCGCGGTATATTTCTAGATGACTTAAGAGGCCCGTAACACATTTTCATATAATCTGAGTTTCAGTCACTCATATATTATCTGATTATCAATTGCTTGTATAAGCAAAACTGAAGATGTTTACCATGCAAGTAGCTTGTTCAAGTCTTCTCTGTTTAGTGAGTTGTTGATATTTTTGTTTGGCATTTTTCCGTCTCAGTTGTTGGCGCTTTTCTTCCGTTCACAAGGCAAATGAATTCAAAATGAGTACGTCATCACCCAGCTCAATATATTTCAAGTATAAACAGGTTCCTGTGCAAGCATATTTATACCTTATGGTGTCGAAATGAAAATTGTACAAGCCTGATCAAAAAGATCGAATATGAATGCTTGTCAATTTTGCAGTTACGTATGTAGGCGACTTGACGTAATTTTTTTTGCATGAAAGGTGTCGTTGGGCTTTTTGATCCTAACGACCGCAAAGTGCCCGTCGGCTAGTGGCATTCTGTGATTTCTCAGCTTCGAAACGGTGAGTGCAAGCCAGATTCACGGTTGGAAAAAATATCTCCACATCATCATCCCCCGATACAAGTATCTTCCATGGAGACTAAGTGGATCATCCCCTGAGCAATACCAGAGCCTCGGCTGGCAACGGCTTCCAGATAGGCGTAATGGAGACTTTTGCCTGTTAATACATACATACATTAATACATATAAATCAAAACACGATGGGTGTATATTTTATACAGGCTCTGCGCCGTATAAGTCAGCATTCCCCACAATAAAACACCAATATGCATTCACAACAGCAGTCTGAATAAAAATGGCAGGTCGCATTAATTATATTCAATTAATTTATTAACATTTTTTACTCAAAGAATTGACTAAGAAATCCATATAACGGCTCACTGAAGATCCTGGACTAGACGTCCCGCTCAACGATGTGGGGGAAGGGGACCATATCATATTATGGGGTACCCCGAAATCATGCACCCAGCTTGCAACGACCTTTCAACAAGGTCTTCCACTGCGCACGACCCACGATTGCATTTAGGTTTGTTTACACATTATTATGCATATATAATACAGCACATGAATATAAAACATATTTTAAAAAAAAAAGGTATATACAGATTTCAAAAAAATTCCGATTATAAAAGTTTATGGCTCTGAGCTCTTATCATGTCTTTGTAGCTCTATTGAGTATTTTGTTGTTTTCTGCGGCCAGGCCCTGAACCACGCCTTCCCTCCTAGGCTTATTGGTACGGGTGAGTCCTCTTCGTTTTTCCTCCTAGGCTTGGTGCCGTGGCTAGGCCAGGTCCTGGACCACGTCTTTCTACCTAGGTTTGTTGGAGCGGGTGAGCCCTTCCTGTCACACTGGCAGCGCAAATGCTGGGTCATTTCCTTTCAGCATGGAGTCTTCGATTAGTACAGGAGCCCCGGTTTTGGTTGGGTACTTAAAATATAAGCACACATCCTACATATGAGTTCAATTTTTTCCAGTTTTTAAACGCAGATCTTGAATTTTGTTCCCGTAAATTTTGGCCTTTTATGGTGTCAGGTGAACACAAGGTGTCACCAACATATTGAACTTATTTAGTCACGCCACATTGCACTACTTCTCGTAAAATCGGCAGGATGATAATGGAGAGGGTTTAACCAGTAGTTAAACCCCCCGTTTCACTCGTTGGAACCTCAGTATTACTAATCAGAGGTTTCAGGTTTTCACCAAGTCTTTGATAAAATAAATAAAATATTTAGTAAAATATCGTAAATATTTTACTTCAAAATAATTCTTTTATAATAACGATAATAATAAATTTATGATAATAATCTAAAAAAAAAAAAATCGTTGAGAAATTTACCGACTTTTTCGTTTTAAGTGTATTTTCGATTTTCTTTTTATATATTGAACATATTTACTGATCTTTTTATCGACCAATAAAAATGGATGAAAAAAAAAATTCCTTCCCTTCAAAGAAGAATATCTTGAGTTTTAGGACCACATAAAAAACGTTTGATAACCACCTTTCGGCTAAACCAATAAAAACCAGAAGCTTCAAGAAATGATCACCCGTATATAAATAATACTTTTCGAAGTTCTCTTCAAATATATTATTTATATAATAAATATGTAGCGTACTGGTTAAATTTCCTATGTGAGCATTTCTTTTAAGAAAATGGTTTTTCCCTACTGATATTTTATTTATATCTTATTTAACAATGGATAGAATACACTTCAATTAATATTTATTTAGGTCATTTTATATCTGATTTGTTTTTCTTATATTATACTTTGTAATTTTTCCGAATAATTTAGTATACAGCAGGTGTTCACCCCTTCAGACATTGCGGGCCAAATTGGAACTTTACACGAATCCCGCGGGCCATCAACTTATATTAAATCCAAATGGGATTAACGTAATGCACGGTGGTATCTTAGTATAAGGGTGATGCCCCCCCCCCCCCAGGACTTTTGTGTATTCTGAAATTATTTTTCAATTTTTTTAAAATTTTGAATAATTCTTTAATTATTTCTTTCACCAACTGAAATAGTTTTTGATTAATTATTTCTCTTATTTATCCTGGAATTACTTTAAATGATTCTCAAATTATTTCTTTCGGTAAAATAAAATTATTTTAAAAGGGGGTTATTATTTAAAATTCTATCTCCTTATGATCCTATTCTTCTCAAATTATTTCTTTCATACATTTTGACATCATTTTTTCATGGATTACGAAATCATTTATTCATTGGTTGTCAATTATTGTTATTAATTATTAAATATGTTTTCATTTTTATTATTAATGCTTATCAATTCATAATAATTCTGAAACCATTCATTTCATCACTGAACTTTTTCATTTCTGCACATTATGAAAATATATGAACTTTTTTCTGATGTCGACATTTCAGGAGAGAAATGTCGACATCAGAAAATGAACCCTTTAAATCAGGGGCCTTCAAAAAGTGTTTGTCCCCCCCCCCATACTTATTGTGATATTGATTTAACAAACGTGCAACTGATAATCAGTAAAACACCTCACATAGAGCTTCATCTCGGATTATTTTTTATAATTTAATCGTCTGCCAACATTTTTGGCTATTTTCTGAAAATGATCCGTGGGCCACGGCAAAAAGTTCTAATGGCCACATATGGACCATCGACCATGCGTTGAAGACCGGTGGTAAACAAGATGGTCCTAAATTGGTGATGATCTCTTTCAGAGTATAAAAAGAACATAAAAACAAAACAAATAGCTTGCAATGTATGATGTGAATCATATTCACACAGATTTTTTTCTTGTATACCACACATTGTATTTCCTAATTTATCCTGTAATTATAAAAAAAAATTTCCGGATGATTTTAGAATGTATAGTGGGACACTGTCAAATTGTACCTTCGAAAAGTCTCCCATTTTTCTATGTTGTTTGCGAGACGCACTGATGTAATATTCTAAATGCATTTCTCTGATGAAAAATTAAATTACCGTGTTCCACTAAAGGTGAGTCAGGAAAATACCATTAGTACGATACTATACTCGTCATGTTCGGAGAAGATAGTGAAAGAGTTTGTAGTTTGTACAAGGGGAGTCAAAATTTGCATACGCGGTGATGCAGACCCACTTATAATCACTGCTTGAAATAATTGCCGAACATGCAAGGAAGAGGGTGGTTGGCAGTTCTCCGAAAAGTTGCAACACTTGAACACTAATTGGCAAAACGAATATACGATACGTTAATTGGATGTACACACTCAGACTTTGTACTAATTAGCTAAATTTACTAGCTTGCATTAGCTCGGATTTGGGACATAAACTAACGCTGTTTGTTGCATTTTTATTTCTTGTGTGTGTGTGTGTGTGTGTGGGTGTTTTTTTTTATTCCTGAGGTAACAGACATTATGGTGCAAAAGGTACATACAGTATAGCGTTAGGCCAAAAAGAATAGGCTATTTTCTCTCCTCGTAAAAAGTTTTTAATTAGCATCTTTTTATTTCCTTTCTTTCCACTTTTTATTTCACATGCGTGTATTGTGAAACATTGTGTAAGAAATCATATTTTTAGTTTTATTTGCATTGGTATTTCATGGCATTTAATTAGGGGTTTATATAGATTTGAAATTGGTATTGCACATGTTGTATTGTTATTTGTATTCTATAATTTAATTATTTTATTTTTCTACCGCTATGGGATCATTCGGGGGGGGGGGGGTTGAATAATGCTTACGTCATCAACCACCCTTTATAAAAACATGAAATATTAATAATGACATCCTGAACTGTGGTGTTTGCGGTCACCTGAACTATCAATCTACCTATTGATGAGTCTCCTAGAGAGTCACTTTAGTGATCTCTAAATGTTTCGTGGATCCTTCAAGTGATCTAGAAATGTGTTTGGTCCGCTCAAGTACTCTCCAACTGTGCCACGTATCATTCAAGTGATCCGTAGTTATGCCGCGGATAACTTAAGTGATCTAGGAATGTGCCGGGGGTAACTTGAGTGATGTAGAGCCGCACTGGGAGTCACTCTTTAGTGCTCTAAAACTGCCAACTGTCACTCAAGGGATTTCTAAATGTGCCCCGGATAGCTTAAGTGCTCTGTAACTGTGCCGCGGGTCACTTAAGTGATCTGTGAATGTGCCACAGGCCTATTTGTGTGATCTGAAAAATGTGCAACAGGCCTACTTGAGTGATCTGAAAATGTGCCACAGGCCGCCTAAATGTCCTGGAATTGTGCCATGGGTCACCTAAGCGATCTGTAAATGTACCGCTTAGTTCATTTTTACAAAATTAAGTTTGAGGGGACAGGTCACATCAGATAAACCCCGGATCACATTTGGTTCACGGGCTAAATATTTATCATCATATGGCTTAGAGGGTGGGTCACAATGAATTCCTTAAAAGGAAATTTTGAGTTCTTAGCCTTCGAATAGCATTAAAATTAACAGAAATTGAACTTTTATTAAAAAAAATATTTTTTGAGTTTAAATAGTTAGTTTTTTGCCAAAATGTGGCAAAAAAAGTTTGCCACATTTTGAAACACGGCATCCTATTTCGTTTCTTGTTATTTTAGCGTAGAATCTTCCTGGTTGGCTTACATATTCTGCATAGTGATTGGACGTGGGTCATAGAAATCGCCAATTCTGTGGCCCGATAATTTCTTTTCCTCACAACGATGATATTGGCACGAGCAGGGAATTTTTCCCCCCTGAATATTCTGAGGGAAAATGGACTACTTACTGATGTCACAAGCAGACTGTGGTGGCCTTCTATCTCTACTGGCACTGGTCTAAAACTGTAGATTTGTATAAAGAACAGACATACATACAGATATACTTTCACATTTATGTATAAGATTCTCGTTAAAAAGAAATTCGCGCTGCCCAAAATGATATTAAGCGAAGTAAAAATCCTAAAATGAATGGGTAAATATCAACAAAATATTGGTTTGTAAGTTATTTTGGTTAACCGCAAATCTTTAGGGAAAATAATCTTTGGTAGGAAAAGAAATTAAAAAAAAATCCAAAATAAATAAAACGGAACTACTTTCCCAAGATAGAAGCCGCTTGAAAGTAAATTCGTTCATTATCAATCAGTTCATATTTTTGTAACTTGGTTAACGTTACAGCACCGGTCGCAGCAATTTGAAGAATTATTAATGAAAATTTATATGTATGTGTGTTTAGAGGGGAAAAAAATAGTAATCATTTAATTAGATAAAACTTACGTTTCCCTGAAACAACTAATTCGCTGAAGTGAATCTTATTAAACATGTGAAAGCATAAGAAAAATGCGAAATAAAAAATATTAATAATAAGTAATTCAATTTTTTTTTCATGAAAGAAGCAAGATGAAAAAGAAAATAATAATTCGAAATTTTTCATCTTTTTACCTTGATAAATGAATTAACTTTCATTCTAATCAATATTCAGCCTCAGTAACTAAGCCAAATAATGCAAATGAAGCTGAAAAATCGGAAACTAAGAAATATACACATATTTTTAGGAAATTTATATATTTCCTTTGGTGACTAGATGAACGGAAATGGCATTAAATGCATTTTTTTTTTTTGCAATGTATGCTTGTAAAAAGCAATTCATGAAAAAAAATCTGGATAAATGGTCTGAAAAAAAACAAAACAAATCATAGTCATTGAAGAAATTTAAAGAGATTTAATTGTATCGTCCAATGTGATTGTAAAGGTGATATGGTAGTAGGCATGGTAGAGCATGTATGTGTTACGGAAAATCCTGGTGATAAATCCGGTTATTATACGTAATAAACCTGATGTTACGCATAATCATCGAGCATTTTGGTAAGTTTGTAACAAATTTCCTTAAATGTATCAGTTTTACCGGCGGCGATTATGCATAAGGGGTCATTCAAGTATTACGTCAGTATCTATGATGGGTTCCGATTTGCTGACTTTTGATGACAAGGGGGGGGGGTTTGGATGATGCTTACGCCATCAACAACCCTTTATGAAAATATGAAATATTCTTAATGGCATCTTACTCTTTGCGCCAAATGCGAGAAAAAAACCTTTCGATGGTTCGTGGGTAACTGAGCTAACATCCCCCCTATTGATACGTCCCCCACATAGCCACTTCAGTGATCTCTATACGTTTCGCACATCTAAGTGAACTCGAACCGCTTAAGTGCGCTGGAACTGCGTCACTCTTCATTCCGTAATTATGCCAAGGATCACGTAAATAATATGGGAATGGGCTGCGGGTAACTTGAGTGATGTAGAACCGCAGTAGGTGCCGCTTAAGTGCTCTAAAACTATGTCACATGTCACTCAAGGGATCAATGTGCCACGGATTGCTTAAATGTTCTGAACTGTGTCACGGGACACTTAAGTAATCTGTGAATGTGTCACGGGCCGCTTAAATGCTCTGGAATTGTGCGATGGGTAACTTAAGCGATCTGTAATTGTGCCGCTTAGTTAAGTTTCACAGAATTAGGTTAGAGGGAGCAGGCCACATCAGATAACCGTCAGGGCCGTATTTGGTCCGCGGGCCAAGGGTTTATCATATACGTAGGATATGAGAGGGTGGGTCGCAATGAATTTCGTGAAAATAAATTTTGAGCTCTTCAAATAACATTGAAATTAATTGAAAATTAATTTGAAATTATTTAATTTGAATAATTAATTGAAAATTAAATTTGACGCAGAAATTGATTATAATAGCATATAACGGTATTTTTCCGAAATTTTAATTAAAAAAATATTTTTGCATTAAAAAAATAAATTTTTGATTATCGGAGGGGGCTCATGCCCCCCCCCCACCCCCGCGTACGTCTCTCATCCCACAAATATGCGTTAGAAGGCAGGGGCCCATGGCGAAATTTTGCTGACACGAGGGGAGGGGGTCAGATGTTTGCTGACAAGGGGGCAGGTAGTCAAAATGGCTAAAAATTTGCTGACATAATACTTGAACCAGGCTTCTAATAATCAAACGTTGCGTTGCTTTTAAACACGATAAATTGTACCATATGATGTGCTTTACATGATAAACCATATATGTATTGCATCATTAAAATCGGAATACGATCGTAAAATTTGTTTTCGTTATATTGGAGGTCCGACTATATCCATCACACATATTGTACCAGATTCACTGGAATCACCAATTACAACAGCTAATTATGCATAATCACAGGTAAAGGCGATAAATTTCAAGTATTTATAAAATTCACCAACGACACTTCCTTATTATGCGTAATTGCCGGTAAAAGTGATAATGTTTTCAATATTTTTCAAATTTACTAAAGACGCTCTGGGGTGTTATGCATAATCACTGGTAAAAGTGGTATTTTTTAAATTATTATTTATCAAATTTTCCAACGAGTCACTTCGCTATTATTTATAATCGCCGCTGATAAATTTATCAAAATTACCAAAACGATTGGTTAGTATGCATAATAGTCAGTTATTATGTATAATAACTAATTTATCACATTTACCATAATATATGCAATAGACAGGACAGAGATGATAATCCGAGGTAATCGATACAGACTCAGATTAAGTGGAGATTTATGAGATACTTGCATGAGTGGTCGGAGAGAATTTGAAATCCCACATAAAATCGTTTCTGATAATAAATGGAATAGTATTGAAGAGTAATAAAATGGAAATTCTCTGAATTTTCGAAGAAGATAAACAATTTTTTTTTTTTAAATTCCAAGAACGAATTAGTTATATTATTTTTTAATGATAATAAGACTCGTATTTTATTATTGAAATGAATTCAGGGTAAAACTCATTATTAGAGAGATGCGCAATATTTCTATTCAATACACACAGCATGCATATATTATTCTCTTACTTCAATTAGCGAGCAAAAGATTTCTTCAGATAAATAAAAGAAATAACTTCGACAATTTATTTTCGATTAGATATTACACATTAGGAAACATGAATTCAATTTCTATTGTAATTATTCCTTCGTATATTAATCAGTAACCAAACAGGTATCATCTTGATGTGGAGCATTAAAAGAGAAACTAGTAATTGCAAAGAGATAAACATGTGCTTGCATTGTTAGGAAAATTATTATAACTATATTATACATTATATAGAAGTTACTGCTAAAGTCAAAAACTTATTGTTGGGTATTTTCTGATGATGTAATGACATTTTCTTTATAAGGCAGTTGAAAGATACCTCGGCAAACGGAATTAATTCGTTCTGGAATCACGTTCATTAGCCGAAACGTGATTTCCCATAGGTTTCTAAGCAAAATCGTTTAATTCGTTCCTGGCACTGCCCCCAAAACTTGAAGATAAGTTTGTTTTTGCATATAGAAATGTCCTCTCCATTCGTTAATACAAGATTCATTGAAAGACTGGTTATTTGTGAAGATGAGAAGATTAGAAGGAAGAAATGTCACTGCCCCCACGGGGACTCGAACGCCGCTTCCTCGCTTGGCGGACGAGTGCTCTACCATCTAAGCTATGGAAGCTACTGCCCGTAGGAGCAGTGATGAATTTTCTTCTTTGTAATCTTCATCTCCACAAATAACCAGTCAATGCTTCTTGTATTAACAAGTGGAGAGGACATGTCTATATGCATGTGGCCATCTGGTGGCGTATGTCATTCACGAGCTATTAGTTGATTGCTGCCACCGTCCATGTACGGAGCATTTCAACATATATATATACGCTCCAATGTTGAAATATTCTTTCTGCTTCCATTGCTTACATCAGTGTTTCCCCAAAGTGGGCAATATCGCCCCCTGGTGGGCGATGGAAGGGGCCAGGGGATCGATAGAAGTTACGGATTTAACATAGGATGCTATGAGTTCCGTTGAGTTGGGGGCGATGAGAAAAAAAAATTCTGAAGAAGGGGACGATGGAACGAAAAGTTTAGGAAACTATGGCTTAGATGGTAGAGCACTCATCCGGAAAGCGAGAGACCGGCGTTCGAGTCCCCGTTGGGACCAGTGGAGCGCTCTAGGAAAGACAAAAACTGACTTAAGACTAACATGAACAACTTCTAAATTCGATAAATGAAAATTTACAAAATTCAATTCCTATGATCTCTTCATCTCACGCTACGTACACAATTAAGTCTTTAGTCTAGTAAAGCTAGTGATAACACTGCCCAATCGAGTATGTAGATAACCCACACATTTGTGATTTGGTCAGCTCATTTCCGTGTCTGATGCATGCAGATGGAAAACACAAGCTTCTAGGATGTCCAGATCGTTCATTTTGATGCCAACAGTCTTGTACCAAAAGAACACATACTCTGAAATCGTAGGTTTAGGTTCCTTTCTTTTCTGTTAGCTGTTCATTTTACACGAAATGGTTCAAAAACATTCAGAAAGAGAAGTGGGTGTATATCTGCAAAAAAGATTCCGAGGGAAACATGAAGTAATTGAGCTCGAGGTGACAGTAATTCTGATTGTGATTGGTGTGAAAATTCTGCTCACGGCACTGCTATTTTATGGACCCATATCAACGTGCACCTATATCGACGTTCAGTCGAACCCTGATGTAATGTCACCATTTGTCTCGTAGGTTTCTGACGCTATAACGAGTTTGGCATTATATCGCATCGCAAATTAATGTATGTAATCCCTATTTATCGAAGATTTGTTTACTAAAAATTTTGGCGCTATTACAACGGTGTTTAACTGTAAATGTTCGTTAGGTGAATCCCGTGTTCGCTGGCCGAGACAGAAAAATCACGGAGAAAATGCCGAAGGCTGAGGTATCAAATACAAATACAACGCCACAACAGGCAAAATGCCCAACGAGGTGGCTGAGAAAAAGATGGCTTATCACTGCACATAAATAACCTCTCTTTGGAAATTATCATGTTGCGATAAAAATGATTAACCCTCTACACACGGGCAACGCGAATATCGCGTTTCACGTATTATATAAAATTTGCGAGATACGCTATTATCGCGTTATACATATATACACATATACTGTGTATGTATATATTCTGTATATAGTTGATAAAATACCCTTCGATTTTGTACAGAAAAATCCAAAAACCACTCGCGGCTGGAGGTTAAATTAAGGTGATTGGAAAATACCTATAGGAGACTCGTCTTGCATTTTATGTTCGAAAAACTAGTTTTCTGTTAAAAGTGACGTCCAACTGTTAAAACAAGAAAGAAGAAGAAAATTCACAGGGAACAGCTATTGGCTGTACCGATAATCTTGACGTCACATTTTGTACAAAGATGACGGATAAGTCAGACTGTGTGATTCCCACATCTACAGATTAAACGAATGTTAGAAGAAATAAATTTCTCTACTTGGAGAGAAATAAATTTCAACATAAAATTTCATTTGCTATAAATTAGTATCTGATGCGCTTTATTAATTATATAGAAATGCGTAAAAAGATCATTATTTTTTAGTTTTCGCTCTTTCGGAACAATTATTTATTAGAACCGCGGTTTTTTTAATTTTATGAAATATTTGTTATTCTTCAGTGTTCATTCAGATTAAGACATTGATTATTATTTTAGTTCCTACAGATAACGAGTGGTGGTTAATTTCTGAATTATATCATAAATACTATAACTTCAGCATCGAGAAGTGTATCTCTTATCTGGAAATCTTAAATCCTCTTGGCCTTGGAGTTTTATTGGAGTTTTATTACAGTTTTATTACAGTTAAAGGTCTCCAGAGCCCGTTTAAATGTGTTGGTGTTTCACATTTCCACGGAGTTTCTTTTTCTTTTCCCCGTCCACAATAACCACATGTTACAGAAAACGTCGGTTTCTTCTCCAGACAGAAGCAGCTTACGAACATTTCTTCGAAACGTTTTATGGTGAATAAAACGAACCAAAATTTTTGTCCTTCAGGAAAAGTTTTCTGATATGTCTGTTGAACTACATACTTGAAAATACACAGCACTAGATGCTGTACAAGAATTCTCACCAAGCTCGGAATAGACATTTGATCATTTTTGTCGTACCACGGGCATTTTCTGTACACTAGGACTGGTTAGTTAGGGACCTACAATTTACTGCCGTTTCCGGAGTGCAGCGTTTTTCTTTATACTCACCGAAAGGTGGATGCACTAACCCCTCGATGTAGGTTTCCCTACTTTTCTCTGTAGTCATGTGTCACCGTTATTGTACCTGTATGTTAAGAAAATTTCTAGCAATGACGAACAGGGTATGAAACTCACGACACCTCCAAACATCCTTTGGTACTTTAGACGAGTTTCTTATCGACCTGGGCTACCGCTTCCTCGGAATAGACAATAGGGGGAAAAAACAGCTTAAAATGCGGGTGAGACGGTTTTCTCGCATTGAGAGCTATGTGTGTGTTTCCCCCCTCTCCAACTTTCCTCCGTTTTTCGAATTTGAATGTCTCAGTGAATATTGCATTCAGAAACATGGAATGTTTTTGTTGGCATAAGGAGAGACAGTGCAACAATTTTCTAATTGGGTTTTGCGGCCCACGGGACTGTATAAAAAGTTGATTTTTTTATTTTGATAACTATACAACCCCTTGAAGCACGAATGGCATATCTGAGTACTACACGTTATTTGGAAACTGTTGCTAATTAGAAGTATACCTTTAGGATATACGGTTCGCCAGTAAAATGTCATACCCCTGTTTGCTTTGACACTGTATATATATATATATTTAAAAAAAAGAGGAAAAGTTGGGAGAAGTGGGGCGAACACACACAGTATAAACTAACGGAGTCCGCTTTTCCCTTCGTTTATGCTGTTCTTTCCCAGCTTTTCTCCATTTTTTGAATTGAAATATGTCAGCAAATATTGCACTTGAAACCATGGAATTTTTTTGTTGACCTCAGGAAAAATTGGGCAACAACTTTCTAATTGTACGTTAGAGGAATGAGGGGATCGTATAAAAATTTAAATTTTTTCACTTTATGACACTATATTTTCACTCTCGAAACTGGTACAAAGTGAATATTTGAACGAATTTTATTTGTTTATTTATTTATTAATTCAATACTGCTTGGCCGAGGCCTATACAAGGGAATGCGGTGGCGAAGTTTGACAGAGACGATTGATGTTACGAAGGAAATTATACAAATACAAATACAACGCCACAACAGGCAAATTGCCCAACGAGGTGGCTGACTAAGAACATCATGGATCCCCGAGCCCCTACCTAACCACACATGCACCTTCCCCCCCCCCCCCCGCGGAACCCCCCAACGAATCGGTACATGCGGGAATGTGCGTGTACGTGTAGTGCAACCTGACGTAAAGTTTGTTCCTGTGTAATGCTTGTTATGTGTAGTGCTGTCATCTGTCCCCAGTTTTACTAACTATGAGTGAAGTGTTATGGTTGAATGATTTACCGTTGTAGGACTGTTGCTCTCTGTGGCGAGACTTTTTAACGGGGAGATCGGCTCGCATTTGCGCCTTGAAGTTGGGAACCACAGAAAACCAACTTCAGCCGACCACCACTGTGGGGTTCGAACCCGGATCTTCGCATCACGAGTCCGGCACTATAACCACTCGACCACCACAGCGGCAGAAACTGTAGAAACTGTTGTACAATAAATAATGTTTGACTGGAGGTTGTTCCAATCGGTTATTGTTCGAGGGAAAGAAACTAAACTCGAAACAATCTGTGGATGCAAAGATGGGTTTCAATTTTTGTGAATGGTTAATTCTTTTTGAAAAGTATGAAGCTGGAGTTAGAAAATTCGAAGTGTCAATATGAAAATCACCATGAAAGATTTTGAAAAAGAAAGTTAATCGAGAGATATATCTACGGGTGAAAAGCGGTTGCATATTGAGTTGGCGCTTGAGCTCAGTGACAGAGGCAGAGGGTGAGCAACAGTTAAGAATGAAGCTGGCGGATTTATTTTGAATAGATTCTAATTTGTCTATATTGGAGAGAGTATAGGGGTCCCATATTTTGCAGGCATATGAGAGTAGAGGAAGGATGTAGGTTTGGAAGCAGAGATGTCTGAGGTGACGGGTGGAGTTTTTGAGGTTCCGACGAAGAAAAAAAGAGTTTTTGGAGACACTTATGAAATAAGTAATCAACATGGAGATTCCAACGGAGGTCGGCAGAAATAATTACACCCAGATATTTATAATTAGAAACATCGGTGATTAATTAGTTATTGATAGCGTGAGAAGAATCGAGGTGATAGCAACTGGTCTTTTGCGAGTAATTTTCATAAAAAACTGTTTTTGAAGAATTAAGGGGTAATTGCCAGGACGAGCACCATTCAGAGACAATGTTGAGGTTATTTTGGAGAGATGAGTGGTCAGATTGTGCACTGTTTGGTAGGTGACGCAATCATCTGCAAAGAGTCTAATAAATGACAATTGATGAAATTTGGGAGATTGTTAATATAAATCACAAACAATAATGGAGCGAGGACCGAACCCTGGGGCGTGCCAGACTTAACTTGGAGAAATAGGGAGTTCTGGCCCTTGAAGGAGACAAACTGACAACGGTTGGTAAGGAAGTCCTCCACCCATTTAAGCATTTGAACACATAGACCAAGGTTATGGAGTTTAAGTAGAAGTTTGCTCTGGGGCACCCTGTCAAAAGCTTCAGAGAAATCCAAGAAAATTACATCAGTTTGGACGTTTTTGTCGATAATGCTTGATAAATCGTGTATGAAAAGAGCTAATTGGGTAGTTACTGATAAAGATGGTGTCGAAAGCCGCGTTGATATGAGAAAAAGAAGTTTATTAAATCAAGGTGTGAGAGGATTTCCTTGGCACCTATGTGCTCAAAAAGCTTGCAGCAGGTAGAGGTGATAGCAACTGGTAAGGGGATTAGAAAGAGAACCTGATTTATGTAAATTGGGATGATCTTATTAATTTTCCAGTCAGATGGCAAGATTAATGAGTTTAACGAGATGTTGAAGATAATTAAAAGATAATTAGAAATGTCATCAGCGCAAAATATGAGAATATGATTTGGGATCCCATCGGGGCCAGTGGAGTGGGGTTTCAGTTTTTTAAAAGGTTCAGGAGTACTGAGAGGAAATGAGGTCAAAAGAGCAAACTGGCGAAAAAACCTGATTAAATTCTGTGGCGATAAAGAGGTGAGAAGTAAGCTCGATATTATCAATTTTAATGGAAAATGGGCTAGCTGATTTAGGGCGAAGGAAATTTCAAAATTTTGAGGGGTTAGTTCTAAGGAAGTGATTCCCAACGTGAGCGTTAACGCCCCCGGGAGGTGATTGAATGTTCCAGGGGGGCGGTAGAAGCTACGGGTATAACATAGGATCCTATGGGTTAGATTTCGTTGGGGGAGCCATAGGAAAAAAAAATTCTGAAGAAGGGGGCGATGGGACAAAATAGGTTGGGAAACTATGTTCTTAGGTATTGAGGAATTTAAATTAGAACCATGTTAGGAGCATTTCTAAATTGGAACCATACCTCTACGATTAACGGTTGATGAGATAAAGGTCAAATTATAACCTACAGGATACCCTGTTTAGAAGCTTCAGGCCTGAAAGTGGCAGAACTGCCGCGGACTGAAAATGTTGCGTACCTCCTCCTCAACGTCGAAATCACGCTTTGCAATCCTTTCTATCACGGCAAAAAGTTCAACTGTTTCACAGACGGCAATTTTATATACTTATTTTTCGTCCTTCAGCAGAATAAATATCCGAAGAGTTAAAAAAGCTGTATATTTCTCTTTCAAAAAGTAACCGAATTTGCTAAATGTCATTTCTGAATCGTAATAACTGATTGGAATCTAGAAAAATCTCCGTAAAGTAGGCATCTAAATGCAAATGAAAATTGTAAGAATATATTCCAAAAATCCGATCAAAGCTTTGAGATGAGAAAGGAAGGAAGAAAAATAGACAAAAATCCGGAAATTTATATTTTAGTGGATTTTTGATATTCTCATGTTGATACTAAACTCCTTTTTTTTTGCTTCGACAGCAGTTTCATCCTCGAAAGAGTTTGCAAAATAAACTCGCGTGGAGAAAAGTATGCCCTGTTGCTGTTCTTATTGGGTCAGCTGCTGATGCTGCTGCTGCGGATTTTTGGAATTCCCTGCAGCGAATTCACAAACAGAAAAAAAAAAGAGAATTCACCGAATGGCCTTTCTTATCATGTACATTTATTCAACTAGAAATTTCTCGGCACATAAATATGCTTCCGAATATATACGGTCTATAAGAAGCGCGAGGATGTAACGATACAAGATACATGCCGAGCTTAACGTTTAAATTTATATAATGAGGAATAAAAGTGCTTACTCATTTTTTAAATATGTTACATTTTTGAATGGTAATCAACTGAATGAATATGAAACCTGAATGTTATCAGATAATTTACTCGCAAGTTTTCGATAATTTTACTTTTAAATAAGGACGTTCACATATTCTAGAAAATTTGTAATTTTCTCTGCCGTCTTTGGGTAACTTTCTCCATACGTACTATTTAATTTTTTAGTTCCTGGCATGCACTCCATTTTTTAAAATTGTTGATTTTTCCATATTTTAATGAAAAAATTAGTATCTTAAAATGATGCATCTATTGATGACTATTTGAATACATTGCGTATATAAATATAAGGGGGCCATTCAAGTATTACGTAATCAGATTTTTAGCCATTTTTGACCCCCCCCCCCTCTTGTCAGCAAAATTTCGTCAGCAGCTTAGAATATTTAATATCTTTGAAAAGGATAGTTGATGACGTAGGCAACCTTCACACCCCCCCCCCTCGTCATCAAAAGTCAGCAAATCCGAACCCACCCCTCCCCCCCCCCGATGCTGACGTAATACTTGAATGGCTCCTAATCCCATGTCGAAAAAAACTCTATCATCATCTATTTATGTATAATACTTCATATGCAGCGTATTTTGAAATTAATGTTTGATTAATGATAGAAAACACCTTGACAAACATTTTGTGTCATAGAATTGTGTCCGATTGACACAAACGCAGTAGTAATGGTACATCAACGACACACAACAATTGTAATGGCACAGAACGATTCTAAATGACGCATAAATAGCACAGAACGATTTTAAATGACGCATAAATGATACAGACGATTGTAAATAACACAGACCGATTCTAAATGACACAGTGATTTTAATGATACATCAACGACGCAAAATGACTCTAATGACACCAACGAAACACAACAATTATAATTACACATCAACGACATACAGTGATCATAAGCGGATACAAGGCTCTTGAACGGGGGTGGGGTAAATCACCGAAAGCATGCAATAGTGAATGGGGTGAAGGGGGGGGGCGAATGTCTATCTCCGATCTTCTCCTACCTAGGTCAATAATACAATTTTTTTTCAATAAACGGAGGGGGGGGGGGCGATGCGATCACAATGCATCGCTCCCTCTCTGTACCTGCCTATCAAAGCATCAAAGCGATTCTAATGACACATCAACAACACACAATGATTCTAATGACCTTGACCAGAGAAGTTTCAATGTGAGTCAGTTCAACACCATCTTATGAGTATGGTGTTGGCCGTGTACACCACTGGTTCTTGGTGGTTCTACATACGTCCCCCCCCTCCCCCCCCCCCCCCGGTATTGATACATTTCATAGAGGCCGAGATTCGCTAGTAGGATTTTCGATTCAGTAATAAATAACTAACGTGCTACTTACAGTAGAATGAAGTTGAAAAGGCTCGGAATAGAACCAGGGCAAGAGGGAAGCGCACTAACAGCTCTCACTCAGGGGTGCTCGGAGACAGATCTTATCTATGGAACTCATTTTTTCCGTTATAAACGTATTTTGAAAAATTTCGAACGTGTAGAAAGGGTCTTACTCCTGGATGAAACTGGGGGACCCTCGACATGGTCTAAAGCCGGGATGGGGGTGGGCATGGGCGAAAAAACGAAAGAAACACTAATGTACACAATGCCCTTCAGGGTGGCCCAACAAAAAAAGATCGAAAGAAGACAGTTCCGAAGATTGGGGGGGGGGGGAAGTAAAGAATGCATGCGTTGGGTATTATGTGTCCCATCTATAGGAGCCGTTGATTATGGCAGATGGTCGTGTACAAAGATGGCAGCTCCAGCACAACACAGAACAAGAGCATAATTTCAACGACATAAATACGTTAGAGACACGCATATACTCAGAACACACAATCTTTCATGTACCGAGGCTCCACGTATTCGTTAGAAATTTCGCAGAAGAATGCGTATGATGTGCAGGTAAGGTGAAGTAAGTAGCATTAATTCTGTCAAAAAAACATAGTACTGTGTGTCCCTAGCGAAATATACAGTATATGATACAGATAGACACTTCTTGAGATAAAAATAAATATATTAATTCTAAAATACTTTTTATAATAGCCTATAATATCGACGCGATAACATCTGCACTCAAGAGTAATTCAAGTAAGAAACTATAAGATGAAACATATATCTCCTAATAGTTACTGTGCGTCGTCACGTAATAACACTCCGGTTTTAATTCCGGTTTTCGTGGGAAACTATACGCGTTTCTCCGTCTTGTATCGATTCATTCATAATGGATGACTGTATGGTATTCTGCGCGTCAGTCATTTTGAGATATGGAATGCGTTCGCTAATTTCTCATGGAGCAGCCAACTCTAATTGATCACTCGGGAATTCCTCTTCCCTTGCCCCTTCTCACTTCGTTTTCAACTCATCCCTCCTATCCAGGATGATCGGCAGCAATAATGGTAGTTGTAGTAGTAACGGTAGTTGCCTATAACAACATCGAAGACCATCAGCATGAATATTAAACAACACTCAAAGTGTTTCGAAATGCTCTTCATTTTACTTATTCGGAACTGTTCAGTGTTAAGAGAGAGAGAGAGAGAGAGTAAGTAAACATAAGTTTAATGGATGTATATATCATGGATATATTTATCATTAATATATTTATCATTAATATTTATTTCCATTACTTAAAACAGATAATAATCCCGATTTCTTTTCAGGGAGATCGGAAGCACCAGTAAGAATACGAACGAGCACGACTCTGGCAACATGAATACCGTCAAAAGGGCTGCACACGCAGAACACATTCCGATATGCACTGATTCGTTAGAAATTCCGCAGAGGAATATCTACGAAGTGCGTGTGTGTACGGTTACGTAGAAAAAAACTACTTCTCTCGTGAAAACGACGCATGTCATAGACTGTGAGTGGCCATTAAAGACTGTCTGATTCTATGAGAGCCACTGGCAGTCATTTTGAAAAATGATCGATGAAATACACAAAGATGTATCCACATTATGCAGAAAATAAACAAAAATATTTTTTACAAACACAACTTGTACGCAATTCATTCCACAAGTAGTAACGTTATTTATGGTACGGTAACGTATACTGAATTTTAATAAAGTAACGTATATATCCCAGAGACGTCATGTATGAAAAGCGATTTTATGCCGCATAAATTCGGGGGTATAAATCTGGATGAATTAATGGAATGACGTAAATAGAAGTAAAAGAACAGTTCTCGTGTTTGTTTTTGCATGGATATGTTACATTCCTATACCAATTTCACTAAGGGTCTTGCTTAGTTTAAATGTATTCAGTTCGGCGCCATAGTTTCAGTGGAAGTTGAAATATTTTTATTGGGCGCTATACATCACTCATTTTTATTTTTACTTCTTGCGGTAAATATCTCAGAAAGTTACTTCATCTTTTATGCAAAAACACGGAGAGATTTCTTTGGAAAACAAGATGTGTTTTGACATTTTATTTGGTTTTTCCCCTTCTCTCTCTCTCTCTCATCTTCCGTGTAACCCCCCCCCCGCCCACTTCTCCCATGCATTTCTTAATTTTTTTTCCCTTAGCATATGTTGACATGTAAATATGGATAATAAAAACAGACTTTAAAACGCCGATATAAAATATTTAGAATTACATACATAAGTATATTATGCAAAAGATGTTCTATTTGATTGCAATAGGTATACGATAACAATGAATTTTTTGAGGACACTATCTAGAATATTCATGGCATTAAATGTGGAAAACGTCATGGTAAACATGGATAAAAACTGCAAAAGATGCACAAATGTTTTCAACTAGTCCATGTTCATTTACAATCATTCCTTAAAGAAATAAATTAATAGACAATTATATGGCTCTTCAAGAAGTGATTTAGTTTTCATGCAGCTTTTGGACAAGTAATTCACCATTTTGATGCTACTGAAAGAAGCAGTTCACCTTCTGTACAGCTTTCCAAACTAGGATTTTTATTTCGTACAGTTTCCATACGATAATTCACTTCTTTTTTGTTCAGCTTCCTAAGACGTAATTCATCTTTTTTGTACAACTTTTCAAGCTGGGATTCAGATTTTGGACAGTTTTCCCGAAGCGTTAATTCCCCAATTTGACAGCTTCCCGAGAAGTAATTCTGCTTTTGCACAGATTTCCCAAAACGTAATTCACCTATTGTACAACCTCCGAAGAAGTAACTCCCCTTTTGTACAGCTTCCGAACATAGAATTATACTTTTACTAAGCTTTCAATGCCGGGATCCAAATTTCGTACAGCTTTCCCAAAACGTAATTCACCAATTTGACAGCTTCCCAAGAAGTAATTCACCTCTTGTACAGCTTTTCCAGTCAGGATTGAGATTCGGTACAGATTTGTCAAATGTAATTCATCTTTGTAGCTTTTTCCAAGACGTAATTCTCATTTTTTACAGCTTCCCAAGACGCGATTCACCTTTTGTACAGCTTTCCATTTGATCATTTTTGTCGCACTACAGTAATTTTCTGCACACGAGGGCTAATTATTATTACAATTTATTGCCGTTTCTGAACGCAGGCTTGTTTTTTATACTCGTCGAGGGGTTGGTGCGCTAACCCCACGATGGGGATTCTCTGCGGTAGCAATTTTTTCTGTGGTCATGTCGCCGTTTCTGTTGTACCCCTGTGTCAGGAAAGTTTTCTGACAAGGACGAACAGGGTATCGAACTCGCGACACCTCTAAACATCCTTTAGTACTTTGAGTGAGTATCTTATCGACCTGGGCTACCGCTATAGCTTTCCAAGACAAAATTATTCTTTTACTCCCCTTTCAAAGCCCGGATCGAGATTTGGTAGTTTTCCCCACCTATTGTACAGCTGCCCATGACGTAAATGGACAGCTTTTCTCGCCGTGATTCAGAATTGGTACAGCTTTTCGAACCGAAACATAATTTAGTTTTCACTCGTCGTGACGACCATGCGTTACAGCGACCACTCCGTTTTAACGACAGGTACGATGAAAACCCCCAATTTTCTTTCGTATTCAACCCATTATATTTGTAATACAATATATAGCTACCTACAAATACCACACCATCCAATGTAACGTCCGAAGTCAGCTCTGCCCCCCCCCCCCCCACCCGCCTCTTTTTTTGCAGATAAATGTAGAAAATCCATGTTTTTTGTTTGAGAAAATTGTGTTTGACCTAGACCAGTGATTCCCAACGTGGGCGTTATACCTCCCTTGGGGGCGATTGAATGTTCCAGGGGGCGGTAAAAGCTACTGGTATAACATAGTATTCTATGGGATAGATATTGTGTTCGGGAGGGGGCGATGGGAGAAAAAAATTCCTGAAGAAGAGGGCGATGGGACAATAAAGGTTGGGAAACTACGACCTATACCCTTGATATTGGAGTATTCGGTATGTACATTCGGTGCGTGCATGTAATTAAGTTTTGCACAATTTTACTATTATTATCTAAATCAGTGTATTTTTTTTATACCCGAGCTGCTTGAATTATATGAATAACATATTTTGTATTCTGTCAGAGAGTATGAATTCTCTTAAAAAGCCATTTCTGTTTTCAAACGTTCAATTTAATTAGATCCCTATATTCGATTTCGTGGAGCGAAGGTTGTAACGAACGTTGACTGTATAAAATAATTAATAAAGCATCGTTTTTTAATCATAAATAACTTCACTATTTTATAGTAAATACCGAACAATTTTTCATTCGAGTGAATTCAAGAAACTAAAGGTTTATATAATAATTATATAAACTTTTAGTTCCTCGAAAATTTTCTGTTAACTATGCAAACTAAAGAAACTGACCGGTTAAAAAAACGTTTCTCGTGCCTTTGAAATCATAGAAGGGGGTGGGTGGGTGGGGGAGGGGAGACAACAATCGGCGTTTAATGTGCCATTGTCGTTTCAGCTCACGTCCGACGTTAATTTATGTATCTCTGTGATAACCTGCTCATTACACGGCGCGATTCCGAAGAACGCTTGTTAAAATAAAACGGCAGCCAGTTTTACGAACGTGTTCGAATCACCCCCTAATTATCGCTAACAATGTCTTTCAGTACCGAGATAATAATAATTAACGCTAGGGAGGGAATATGTGTAGTAGTATCGGGTTGTTCCAGTAAGGACTTAATTTGCTCACAAACATTTTGCTCATAATTACTAAGCTCCAGCTGCTGGGGGGAGCTTAATTAAACACTAACGTATGCATTTATGGAAGGGACGGAATTTCCAATGCTTCTCCCCTATACGCGTAACAGACACACACACACACGCGAGTATATGTATTCGGTTGTGTCGGTGATGGGTTCGTAAAAGTGCAATATGTCCCTATTATGCTGGGGAAATATTTTTCATTGGAAGCGCTCATCAATGCATCTTATAATGAACTCGCCGGAGATAAAAGTGCTCCGAGCGGAAAAATTTCCGGCTGTTGTTCGGGTCGTAACAATGAATAATGGTTCGAATACGAGAAAAAAAAAATTTAATACTTAGTTTTAATATGCATATTTCGTGCAATTTGATACGTGTTCTGGTTTCTATTGATACAGTACATTTATAAAAATTTAAGAGAAGTAGATAGAAGAGAAAAACATAAAATGTTTCCCCCCCCCCCAAATTTTTCGATAGGAAAATTAATAATTCAGGATTAATAATTATCATCAGGAGATAATTCAGGATTTTTATTGAAAAACCTGATTTAATCAAGTTTCTGAAGAATATTTTCTGTGAGCATGCCTGAAGAAAAATTTGCGAGAAAATTTTGTTTTTGAAGTTTTACTTCTCTAATTACTGAGCTCCAAGATGGAGGGCAATGAGTCCACCCGTCGCTGTAGGCGCTTTTGCCAATCACCATCCTGCTTTTTTTTCCCAACGATTTCCGAGATATCACCGGGAGCGACAAACGTGTTATTGGCTCAAAGATGGACGGTGAGTCCGCTTTCCTTTATAAGGGCCTAATTATTACCAAGTAAAATAACATATTATATTCATTGCCACGCAAAATAACTGAAACTCTCAGAAAGTATCTGAATCTCAGATTTTCATCGAGTAGTAGCTTTTTGGTGTTCACACCAGGCATTTCAAATTTAAGTTTAATTATGTTGAGTAACACAGGTCTGCGATGGAAAAGCTTTCTTAAAAATAATTTGTGTTTTTTATTGTTTTTTGTGTACTAATCACTAGAAAAGTAATTAAAAAATTCCATCACATCTATTTTTTTAGGTAAAATGGAAATTAAATTTTTCTCAGTAGTAATGCATAGTCAGCGTAGAAATCATATTAAGACTGTGCGCTACAAACAAATGTAGTGAATCATTTCCAAAGATATTTCAGCGACTTTAGAATGATTTTAGAACGTTGATTGCGACCCTGGTATTGGTTTCGTCATTATAGGTTTGACTTTTTGAGGAAAAAGTGAAAGTTAAATTTTAAAAATTACACCAGCGGTTCTCAAACTGCTCAGCATGGCACTCTAGTGGGTCTCCAACCTTTGTCAGTGGTGCCGCTCCACGGCAAAGGTTTTCGAAGAGATTCTATGTTAAACTGCTCTAGGAAACCGCGGATAATCGTTGATTAGGGAAAGGAGCACCGGGGGTGGAAAAGTTTTGAGTTCTCCCAAGTTATACCATAATCAACATACGAATCACATTGATACTATGCACTATAAACAAATATAGCGAATCATTTCCAAAGATAATTCAGTGATTTTAGAATAATTTTGAGAAGTTGATCCCGAATTTGTTGAATTGGTTTTGTTATGCTAGTTCTATTTTCTGAGAAAGAGCGAAAATAAAATTCCAATGGTAACGTAAGCATTATACAAAACACATCGACTCTGTGCGTTATGAATAAATATATTAAATCATTGCCAAAGATATTTCAATGATTTTAGGACCTGTCATTACAATGACAGAACTAGGATATAAACGTGAAGTATGTATTTATAAGTTTATGAAATAAAAATTCCATCCTATTTTTGGATTTGTGTTCCCCCCCCCCAAAATATGGAACCCTTTCGCAGGAACGTCATTTCAACTTTTTCCGGGGGGGGGGGGCAAAGAACATGTACTCAATGTATGTGTATATATATATATACACTGCTCAAAACAATTAGGGGAGCAAGCAAAAAAGTGAAGAAAACCGTGCGAGACAGCCACGTATTGGCATACAATGGATAGTACACGCGTATCAATGCGCAATACAGAAAAAAGATGTAAACAAATTTGGAATTAAGCTTTAATTCTTTGAAAATATGGAAAAAAACATGAAAAGATGATTTAGGGCAGCAATTTGGTTACATGTAAACGATAAAAAAAAGTACTGTTTAGACATGATGCATGAGTTTTAATAGGGCGTGTGGTCTCCTCGAACAGCCAAGACTGCTGCACACCTGTTTGCCATGTATGCGATGAGGTTATCGATCAGACATTGGGGAATACTGTTTCACTCCTCAAGAAGTGCAATCTGCAAGTCTCGGACAGTAACAGGCGACCTTGGTCGCGCAGCAATGCGTCGTCCGAGCATGTCCGATTGGATTCAGGTCAGGAGAGCACGCTGGCCATTCCATACGCTGTATTGTTTCAGCTTCAAGCATGTTCTCCACCAGACGAGCTCTATGCGGTCGGGCATTATCATCCTGGAAAACAAAGGAATCTCCAATGGCTCCAGCGTAAGGGATGACATGAGGTCGCAGTATCTCGTCTGCATACCTTCGGGCCGTCAGAGTGCCATTCCGAATCATATGCAGGTCCGTACGTCCGCCTATGCTGATTCCACCCCATACCATCCAACCAGCTCGTCTGTATTGTGACCTTTCACGAACGAATGCGGGGTTATTTCGAGTGCCCCTGTCCCTCCATACCATAACACGTCGGGTGTCACACTCCAGACTGAATCGGGACTCGTCTGTAAACAGCACTTGGCTCCAATCATGTTGCTCCCAATCTCGATGTTCAGCAGCCCATCTTCTTCGGGCCGCACGGTGGCGTGGGGTCAACGGAATGCAAACCATTGGCCTACGTGCATAGAGCCCTCCCTCATGAAGCCGATTACGTACTGTTTGGCTGGACACCCTTCGTCTTGTTGCCAAGAGCAACCGTCTTTGCGGGCTGCGAAGCATTCTCTGCTCTGTTTCGACGGGCTGTTAACCGTATATACTGGTCATCAGTTGCTGTAGTGGCGTGTGGCCGACCTTGCCCTGGTCGACGTCTAACATTTCTTGGAATCGATTCCACAGCCTTGCAACAACACTTCTGGCGACTCCAACAGCGTCCGCGACACTACGTTGTGTTTGCCCGGATTCCAGTCTGCCTATAACACGCCATGCCATGGATTCCGGTAAATCACGTTGTTGAGACATCCTCAAGTCACCTTGTCTCAAAAAAAAAATAATATTGCGCAATCGAATTTCACAGTCACGGCAGTAAAACAGACGCTTCTGCAACATCCCGATTTCTGCCCTTATCTCCTTTTTCTGGTTTTTGACGTCATGAACTTTGATTTGCATATGAAGTTTTCTTCTTCCGTTTCCTGCTAGGCTTTAAATTATGGATGATTCATTTTATGTTACTTATCGGTATACATCTTTGCGTAATTTTGTTAAAACCATGTGCTCCCCTAATTGTTTTGAGCAGTGTATATATATCCCATTTTTAGTGTCCCTCCTGAACCCCCAAATGACGGCCCTGCTCCTTTTTGAAAAAAAGCCTTACATGATAGAATGAAATGGATTGCATATTTAGAATCAACGCTGAAAATACTATAAAAATCACTTATCAGAACTAAAAAAACTTTCAAAAAATATTTTTTGTAGCCCTGTGTAATTCTTATTTGAGAAGTTTTATCTTACTAGCAGGAGTATAAGTTAGCATATATGCGATTGATCACAGCAAGTTCGGACTTCCTCAACGTCATTTCAAGACCGCCAAAGGCGGACACGAAACTAGAAAACTTTCAAGATAATCCTTTCCCCACCTCAATTCTCAAAAATCCATCAACAAAACTAAAATCGGCTCCAATTCGTTTAGAAATCAATGATTGAAACGTCAAGGTCCGAAGAATTGATGGTGTTCTGATACCTGCCAGGAACACAGCCATTAATTTTTGAATTCTTCGAAGAAATCCCCCCTTAGCAACTTTTGCTCGATTGATTATAGCTCGAACGTGGGAAAAGGAATATTTTAAACTGTCCAAGGGAGAGAGAGAGAGAGTGTTCAAAAAATTTACCTCAGGAACAATCTCGGCTCCGAAACAAGTTGCAGCAGTGAGATTAAGTAGATCCGAACTGCGGTGGTGCTTTACTCAACACTCGATCAAATTTTTGTTTTCCAACAAACCGTTGATGAGTTTAGTGAACGAGATGGTATTGATTTTTTGAGAACTCGCGCTCACTTTGATAATGAAGCCCTAATTAGAACCGTGGAGAGAGAGAGAGAGAGAAGCGCCCGAATACCTAATCAATCCAAAAGAATCCCACCACCTCTCCCTCTCTCTAGCTACTTACCTTTTCTACGGCAGTGAATGAAACTTTCGTGGTTAATTAGGTGACCATAGACGGTACTAATAAAGTTTCTCAAAACTTTTTCACTTCTTCACGCGAGACGTTGACAACTTTTCTTGTGGGAACTGAACTTTTCATTAATATATGCAAAATAAAGTGAGTTTTTTTTTTAATCTAAAAATTTTAACAGGTAAATACACCAGTGGCGTATTTTTCAGATTAATATAAGAAAAAAAATGACCATGTATAAATTAACTTAATTCGTGAATAAAGTAGATATTATAAACCAGTGATTAAATATAGTGAATGGGACTTTTATAATCATTTCATGATAGAAGTTACAATTTTGTGCAATACATAGTATACAGGGTGTCCTGTAAGTGCTAATGCGGCCATTATCTCACCAACCCTCCGTCGTATAGGTATGGTTATAATTTTGAAAATGCTCAAGGCCGAAATTAGCCAGTTCACGAACTGACAAATTTCGTTGTAAATTGACATAGCCAATATCCGGATTTCGGGCTTTGACCAGCTAGTTCGAGATGTCCCTGGCCGAAAAGAAAACGGATGATTCGGGTCCATTGCGAAGAGTTGAAACATTTTCTGCTTATTACATCCACGTTAGCAATGGCAACCCATCATATCGTAGCCACGATGCGGTAACCATTCCCCCCCTTTTTTTTTGAAAGTGACGGAAAAAAAAACTGTCTATATCAGTGTTTCCCAAAGTGGGCAATGTCGCCCTAGTGAGCGATGGAATCGTCCTGGGGGGGTTGAAACTTAGGGCTTAGCATGGGATGCTGTCGGTTGACTTGAGTTGGGGGCGATGAGAAGAAAAAATTTTTGAAGAAGGCGGATAGAACAAAAAGTTTGGGAAACACAAGGTCTATATCATTTCATAATGATATTATACACATTGTGTTTTTTCCTCTTAAATTTCTCTTTTTATTTTCCTTCGTCATATGGAGCTAATCCAATACAGATACCACTACTACTCGTGCCAGCAACAACCCTGGCCTATCCCTTGGGCGATAGACTGCATGCTACCTCCGAAGGGGTTGGTTAAAGCGGAAACTCTATCTTTGGTAACAACCACCTCTCGCTGCCACAAGAGTGACCCGGTACCAAGTCCCTCTTCCCATATCCCCACGGCGGACCCGCCCGAGGGCGGCCGCCACCAGGGGACTGGCCACCGCATGCCCCGAAAGCGGGCTCGTTTCACACATTCCAAGCAGCGCCTACCACCGCACATACATTATTACAATCGCCCCCATACACCAATACAAACACTACAGCCACGTATGGCCATCGCCACGTTGGCGATGAAAAAGAATGGCTTGTCGCCTACCGGACCGTCTTAGATTAGTACATCGAAGTTTGGCCAGGGATCTCCGGTGACGAATTGGCTGGCCAAAGCCCGAAGTATCACTAGTCATTTCTGAAAATCGGACTTCGGTCAAAATTCTCGACCGCACTTCGGACCGTAACACATGCAATGAGATACTTAATTCACCTATCCAATAATTATCATTATCAAATCCATACGATGTGTATATGTACCATAATTGCGACGTCTTTCCTAACCCCATGTGCTATAAAATATATATATATATAGTGATATTTTGATGAAATTTATCATTGTCAGTGATGCCAATATGTATTCTTTCCCTGTTCATATATATTTTTTGTATCCAAAGTATATACTTCAGATTCAATGTTAAATAATATCCTGTTTGAGTTTTGCTACACTGCTTTGATGGGCTGAGCGCAATTGCTGATTGAATTATTGATTGAATTTTACTGATATTATTGATTGCATTGTCGATTGAATTTTAATTTTTGTTTGATTGAATTGTTGACTAAATTTTTATTATTGAATCATGTTTAGTTTGCAGATGTTGTCCTATAAGCATAATTAAGTCTTATCTCATTTCATGTATATTTACTATGCATGTTAGGTTACTATGCAGTTTATACAGAATATACTATACAATGTTTACATCATATCATCATGTACGTTATATATCTTACATTTCGTGGCATCGCTTTTTGTCTAGATCATTCCCAGAGCCCATCTGTTATAAAAACTCTGACGTTGTACCCGGATACTTGCTTATAATCACATTATATATACTTTCTCAACTGCTATGAAACGCCATAATTTTTGTTATTCATCAATATATTCATGTGTTCCAATGCATACCACCGGTGAATCCACTAGTGCGCAACTGAACTTTGTATGTTCAAGTGAACTTTGTAATTTCTTCGGACTTGATCTCATCATTAGGACTATAATATCCAAATCTAAATATGTCTCTAACTAGCAATGAAAAGTCCCCCCGGCTCCTTCAGTCTTGTGATATTATTAATACCAGCAATTGATCTATATCGATAATTCCCACTTACATATTTATAGTTCATTGGACCTGAATTTGTACATGTATCCTGTTTTTCATGTTCTATTTTCAGATTCAGACCTATGAAAAAACCCTTCCAACAGAAGACAAGATTAGTGAAGTTGGTGTTGCAGATTGGCTGATGGTTGGGGACAGAGTACAGTGATGAAGGCGGATGGCTCGAGATGTTTTCGTTGGCCTCTTGCGGGCGATTCGCCCGGGCTCCTTGGCAGGGGTTTCCGGGGACTTTGGGGGTGGGATTGCCGTGAGTCGGAGGCGATGGGGGCCTCGGCGGGATTGGGTCCTGTGGCTTACGGGCCGGGGATGCCTGCCGGGCCCGGACATCAAGAGAGTTTTTCCAGCATGGCCCAGCAGCTAGGTAATCTGCCTCAGAGCTGGGCCATGTTTGGTGTTAGTGTCTGTAGTCCTTTCCGTGGGTTGGAGGTCGGACAGTGGTCTTGGTGGCTAGCGGGGCATTTTCTTTTTTCCAGCATGGCCCAGCCGCAAGGTAGCCTGCTTATATCCCACAAGGGACAGAGCGGGGGCCATGTTTGGTGTTTGCATACGATGTGTACATTGCACTGTAGTTATAGCGGAATTATCTCTCGGTAATAGATGGTGTGGAAAAGAACTTGATTTTTTTTTTGTTTTAATTGCAACGCCTTCAGCAGAATAATTGCCCAAGAGTTCAAAGATTCGGGGTAATGTCTCACTAACCAATTATAAGGATTCTCTCGGCAGATTTATAACATCGTAAGAAGATTGTATAGAAGTTAGAAGATTACTTCGGCTCAAGGATTACTTGAAAAACAAAAATATATATATATATATTAGAGAAGACATACTCGGTAAATTGGTTTACTTGTGTTCCTTTATAACAAGGAGACATCAAAATGAGAGGATTAGTTCGCGAGACCAGAAACATTCTGACATTGAGCTTAAGGAACTTCTTTGTGTGCTCTAAAGTAACGCAACAATTTTTCCTCAAGAATAACACCCCCCTAACGCCTTTGGTGGTTATCACAAGAAGATGAATAAGATATACATACTGTATTTTATTACTTGAAAAATTATCATAACTGTCGTATAATATAATGATTAGCATAACAATGATATTGTACATAGCCGTAGAAAATACTGTGTGGTTATCACAGAAGAAATGAATCGGGGAATCATGGCGTTTGTGTGATACACAATTTTTATTCAATTATAATCCATGCCAAAAATTAATTAACCCGTATTTACTATTCATAACTATTACCATACTTCTGTATAGTGTCGATTTTCTAATAAGATCGATTTTCTTTTTCAGGTCTGGAATTTTTCCTACGCGTGGGTTCTCTTCTGTGGAGGAATCGTCTCTCCGGTGAGGAGAGTGACTTCCTTAGCGAGATATTCCTGTGTATATGTTTATATGACGTTAACCAGAGTGTCCAGTGGAATATCCTAGAGCAGCGTTTCTCAACATATAGTCCGCGATAATGGCATAGGTGGTTGGCAATATAAATTTAATTGTAACTGAATGAAAAATTACTAGACCGTGTGGCTTCAAATAAGAATTACACCTTTAATACGAAGATTCACCATACATCATCGAGGTAAATACTATCCTTAATACGCGGTATCACTAAATTTTTCCAAAAAATGCAATGTATTGTCTAAAATGGAATTCGGTAATTACTATTGCTAAAATTCCTGAAAAGGGGGTGGAAGAAATAAAGACTGCCACAAGTGCGAGTGCAGTTCATGAAATGCTGTCCCCCATTTGAAAAAAAAATTATCTTCTTAGAGAGAAAGCAGACCTTCAACATGAACTTACATAGCATAAAGATTCAAGAATTTAACATCTTCACTTCAAGAAACGGAAGACAGATGGCAGCAGCTGCAAAGGACACGAAACAAGCACAACTCTGAAAACATAAATACTTTAGGGCCACGCATATACACACAATACAATACGTTACACAATATACAATGCACCACGCATATGCAATACGTTATACAATATACGCGGAGGCAAGTATTCAGGTGGGCTTGAAAACGAATCTGCAAAACAAGTTATGTTCAACCCCTTTGCGTTGAAGAGGACAATCTTTCACAACAATACAGAGATAGAAATAGTAGAAAACTATGTATACCTACCTGGGACAAGAAATTACCATTGACAACGGAATTATTAATGAAATAAACAGAAGGATCAGGATTGGATGGAGCACTTTTGGCAAAAACTGTGTAATTCTGAAGAGCCATATGCCATTTTGCCTGAAAAGTATTTAACCTGTGCGTGCTACCAGCACTGACTTATGGAGCTCAAACTTGGACACTCACAGGCAAGAAGATACAAAGGCTACAGTCAACAACACAAAGGAGCATGGAAAGATGTATTGCTAGGCATCTCAAGGAGATTTGGATTGTAATTCAACTATGAATACTATTTTTTTTTTCATAATAGCTGGATGATATTCGCATAGGTTTTTGTTTACAATATGTGTCACCATAACCTCTCGACGAGATTAGCGTCTGGTACCATCATCAGATATCCCGAAACCATCGAAGTATTAATGAAACATGATGACCACATGGCAGGTTTCTTATAGAACCCTTTTTCCTTCATTTTGAAATAATGTCTTCAACAGATGGAACCAGAAAGTGGAGACATCATAAGACATAAATATAATGTCAGTAAATAAATTGAAAAAAAAAAAAAAAACATTATTTCAAAATAACGATGTAATAGATGTCCCTGTCTCTCAGTATACAGAAATCGATGCCCGGAAAACAATAGAACCAGGGTACCGCCGTGCGGTCATGTGCATCGTGCTGGACTCTCATCGTGAGGATCCAGGTTCGAACCCCTGTTGACGGTGAAGTGGTGTTCGGCTGAATTTTTACAACTGTTTTTTACAACTTAGAGGCATGAATGCAAGCCGGTTTCCCATACAAAAAGGTCTCTCAACAGAGAGCAGGCAGATCTACAACACAATACTTCAGAACATGAAAACAAGAACTAACAAGAACGATTCCGACAGCGCTCAGAACAAGCATTCCGGCATGCACCGATTCGTTAGAAATTCCGTAAAGGAATTTATACGTGGGACATATACGGGAAAGTAGTAGTAGTACACAGATGTCTCTGTAAGCGATATAACATGTATGCATAGTTGAATGTAACGTATCCCAGAAATGAAATCAGGTAAACTACAAACTTTGATTGGTATTCATGTATCTCTCTCTGTCCCAGTCAAAAGTACATATTCAAATTGATTGCATCGGGATTGCGTTAATATTTATCCTCGGAAAATCATTCAACGCGTGCAGAATATTTCCGGAGGGATATGATGACCCTCAAGCAGATAAATTTCCACGCTCATGATCTAGATTTTTCTACACGTGTACACTTTGTATGCAGCATAGTAATGCAAATTACCTCATAACGGTGAAGAGAAGGGACATTACAATCAGGTAGATAACACTAACAGTATTTATTGGACGATCGAATTTCAAATTCAGATCGAGTATCTGTCCGAACACTTACTGATAATTTGAAGACCACGTATTGATTTTCCTGCTTACAAACAGTGAAATCGAAGAGGTGACACAGAAAGAGGTTGTTCTCTTTTATATATATATATATTTCTTTTCTATGTATAAGGGGAGGGGGAGGGTGAGGCAAAGAGGGCAAAAGGGAAAGTCCAAACAGCATGTTTCTTCCCTTAAACCTAAATGTGTATTCCAAGCAGATTCCAGAAAAGAGGCATCTAAATGCAAATGCAAGTTTTCGTCTTCTTCGAGTCCCAATGGGCTCAGTGATAAAAGCAAAGGAAGAAACAAGAATAATAAACAAAAAAAATTGGAAGAGGATTTACTTCTAGGCTACGACGAATATCAGATAGAAAAAACAAGAAAGAAAAAGCGCTTTTATATATATATATATAACACTACGTCGATTTGTAGCCATTGCTCTCGTTGCGTCTTCTTCACATGCCAAATTCCTTTCTAGGACTTTCCTATTCATCCTTGTGACTTTCGCAAGCTCACGGAATGCGGCTCAGGGACAATAAATGAAAATTATATTATTATTTTGATAAATTTCCCTTCCATTTTTCATTTATCAGGGCAAAGTTAATATGACGCTTTTTTAACAGCCGGTTGATGCGAAGATGAATTCGGGAAAGAAAGAAAGTTCAACTGTTTGCCCTTGCTGCGAATCTAACCCATGTCCTGTCACTTGCCGGGTGAGCACACTAGACTATGTCGGCAACGAATTTGAGTCTTTCCCTAAAGATCGTGTGCACCGAACGGGCCGTACATGAACGGTCGGCCTAACTCGGGCCAAGCTCACAATTGCTGACACCTACACCAGATGACGACGTATCCAAGGATGATTTCAGTCTCTGCTTTCCATGCGAAGGTTATTAACGGCTGGTTGATGCGGAGTTGAATTTATTACCGTCCAGTGCAGGCTCTAAGGAAAGATTCAAGTTCGTTGCCTTTGTAGTCGTCTAGTGCGCTCACCTGGCAAATGAGAGGACGTGGGTTTGATTCCCCGATAATGCAGTAGAATTTTTCTTACATTCCTAAATTCATCTTTGCATCAACCAGCATAAACCTATGCATAAACCTTCGCATAGAAACCGGAGAGTGACATCATTATTGGACAAAGTTAATATATTCAGGTTTGAGCGAAGAAAAAAGACGTTATTTTAAAAACTATACACTAGGGGTGCACGACGTTTGATGCCTTTAAAGGTTCCATCCATTCCCCCCCCCCCCGATAGGTGTTACGGTAGAAAAGTATATATTCACACAACAAGATAAATGTCATATTTAAAGAAAAAAAATCGGGATTCATACGGGATATCACCAATAATCACAAAAGGATTGTCAAATGCGAGTAAAGTAACGAATTACAGCCAAGAAAATTGCCAGAAGCAGCTGGAATAGTCAAATACAGTCAAAATGTTTCCGAAAGTAAGTTAAATTGCAAGAAACTGTCGCTGTTGGTGAGACAGAAAGCTACTGAAAGTTGCAATGGGTTTAAAATATTATTCCCAAAAAAAAGAAAACATATATTTTCAACACATATGTGACACAAATTATATGATTATAATTAATTATAATATAGAGTTGAAATACTCATGATATAATTTACAAGAAAATTATCTTAATTTTTGATATCAAAAATTCTGTTAAGACTCGGAAACAAGAAAAAAACGGAACATCACATGAAAAAAGTTGAGACGCTGCCAAAATTACGGGGATGTCCAGTAAAATATAGGTCATATGGTCTGGTCACCCTCTATGTACACAAGTTTCTGGCCAGCGAGCGGCGCAAATAGCGCATATCTGGCCCGCGACTAAAACGGTTGTCGTCTCTGATATACACCAATAGATGATACGTCCCTGTGAAGTAAGTTTATAGACCGAATTAAGATGTTACTTCACAATATACATATATTCGAATCAAGTTGAAATTACCTATGATTTAAAACCAATAAAATAAATTGTTTGTATAACACGATTTTTTCTCTGATTTTTCTGATTTGTGAGTACAGGATGGTTCAAAACTTCATCTAAAAATTTTGAAGGCTAAAACTTCCCAACTGGAAATGACATGAAAAGGTGAATGCAAGCCCGTTGCGCTAGTAATCCACGGGTGGGTTGGCTACGTGGTCATTGAAACTTCTTTTTCGGAAGGGACTGTCTAACAAATCCCAGTGTTTACTGAAGTCAACAGTGATGCACTGATGCGTGTCACTAGCGGTGCAATTAACACATTACGGGATGATGGTGATGCATTGTGTAACACCTGAGATGCAGTGATGCATTGTGTAACACCTGAGATGCAGTGATGCATTGTGTAACACCTGAGATGCAGTGATGCATTGTGTAACACCTGAGATGCAGTGATGCATTGTGTAACACCTGAGATGCAGTGATGCATCACGAAAAAAATCGGCCATGAATTGCAAGAAAACACCGTTGATGCAGTACTATACAGAAAATTCAAGAATTTATCATCTTCACCATAAAATATGGAAGTTGGATCAGAGGAGCACTAGCAAATCATGAACAAGTATAAATCGGACAACATAAATACGTTAGGGCCACGCATATACGCACACAAAACGTTCCTGCAGAAACCAATTCGTTAAAAATTCCACAGAGGAATGTGGAATGTTTACATATAAGGTTAAGTAATATTGATGCATTACAAGATTCCGGTGATGCAATGATGCATTAAAAGATTCCCACGATACAGTGATTTGCGTAAC
The DNA here is from genome assembly GCF_987345545.1 of Pholcus phalangioides. Classification (NCBI taxonomy): domain Eukaryota; kingdom Metazoa; phylum Arthropoda; class Arachnida; order Araneae; family Pholcidae; genus Pholcus; species Pholcus phalangioides. The sequence continues at coordinate 23,485,758 of NW_028301607.1, read as the reverse complement.
TCATTAAAAGAGACCCACGATGCACAGGGATCTGCGCAACACAGAGATACAGTGATTCTTATCGCCGTATCACAATGCAATCATACATTATATAGGTGGTACTTTGTTTCCTTTTGCCTGCTTTTCATTCGAGTGTAGTGACGCATTGCGTAATACCAGTAATGCAGCGATATAGGGGTGTGCACATTTTTTTTCGTTCTTGACCGCTTTCCCCTCTCTCTCTCTCGAGAGAGAGATGCAGTGATGCATTTCGCTATACTGGTATTGCAATGATGCATATACAGGCGGCCCTTTCCTTTCTTTCTTATTGCTTTTCTTTCGGTGTACCAATGCATCGCATGGTGTACTGGTGGTGCAATCATGCATTTGACGTCCTTTTCTTTTCTTTCCGACTGCTTTCCCTTCGATGCATTGCCTGATGCTGGTGATGCAAGGATGCATTACACGGTAATGGTGATCCGCGTGATACCCGAAGTGATAGCAGTTCTTGAGGTTCATTTACGATGCAACGATTATAATTGTTTGTAAGTTTTTTCAGCGTACCGGCGCTTCTTACTAGTCATTTATATAAGTGTAAATATTATTCATTTTCATGCTCTTCTATCTCACATCAAAACTTACGTGAATATAGGAACAATATAGTAAAAAGATTATTCCGAGCATATATTTACATGCTATAAATAATTTTCGATAAAGTCAACATATGTACATACATTAATACTTATAATTCGTATTAAAGGGTAGGAAACATGATCCGAATATCATTTCCATACAAGTGGTAGGTGTTTGGATACGTGCTGCATCATAGAATAAACCACAAGAAATGAAACGGACATATGTGTTTTTTGTCGTATAATTTATAGCCAGTGTCTTATACAGAAAACGATCGAGCTATCGTGTACAGACATTTTTTGCCAGACCGCAGTCTAAATATTGCCAGAAGAAAAAGAAAAGCGTATTTTGCGGACTGGATATATACGTTTTTCTCTTATATATTTGTATTTTTGCCTATATCCTTATGCTCGACTACATATAACTCTCTTTATTCATTTTGCTCCCTCTCGAAGATTGATGTCGGAGTCCCGAACACTCCCATTCTTTACTCTTTCTTATTTCTTTATTCGTCAACTGCATCCGAACTTTCAACCAAGATTTCATGGTGGTCCAGACGGATGCGAAGGCCAATTTATTTCGGATGAATAAAAAATAAAATGCAAGGAAAAATATAAAATATAGAAGCAAAAAAAAAATGTTTTTACTCGAAGTTATTGTGTGCGTGAAACGTTTTATTTGTTTTGCTTGAGATACGTCTTCCGAAACGTATCAGATACATCAAAGTAGAAGATAGACGAGGTATGGAGTAGATATTGAAATCCAGAAGCATGTCTTTCCTCGATATCTTTGTTGCCTGTCAGCGGAACAAAGTTCGACAAATAATTTTAGAATTTTAAAATTTGCAGTCGGCTCCCCCTTGATCTGATATCACCGCTTCCAGCACCCAATATCCGAGTATGCGGGGAGCAATTAAATTGCTATTTTACAACATTAGTGTAGTTTGTATAATTAAAAAATGATGAGGATCAATATTAATTAAACTTCTTGAATAAATCATGGTAACTCCTGGGGTATGCACTGACGAGGTTTGACTGTAGTTGTGAACCAGTTCTCGGTTAAAAAATTGTTTTCTAGCCATTTTAAATCAGGAAGACAAATTCGTAATACAGGTCACAAAATGTGATTGGGACCACCAAATATAGTGGCCGCCCAGTTAATGCGTCGGTACAAGGGAGCACGAAAAAAAAGGACGTATAAGTAAGAAAGGCGTATAAGTGATTAACATTATTTACCTAATTAATTTTTGATCGGGTGTACAGAATATCGTCTTATAACTGAGAGAAACGTATAAGTGAGAGGGTGTATATGTGTGAGAGATTACTGTAAAATATGGTACGGTGAATATGATAAATCCAGTTATTGTACATGATGACCGTCAAACCGAGCGATGGCCATGCAATATCACCATATAGCAATACATATATGCTTGTGTTATATGTTATTATTTATTGTTTACATAATAACCATAAACATAAAAGCCGGTTATTATACATAATCACCGAGCATTTTGATAAGTTTGACATACTTCCCCAAATTCATCACTCTTATCAGCGATTATGCATAATACCCAAGCATCACATCGTTGGTAAACATGATAAATCGTACTTACATGATAATTACGTAAATGTATTATATCATTTTACCGGGGTATGATCGTAAATTTGTTATCATTTTGTCTGATTATATTCCTCAAAGATACTCTAGACTCATAAGCAATTTTTTTTCCATATTTATCACACACAAATTCACCAACGGTATTATACATAATCACAGATAAAGGCGATAAATTTCAAGCATTTATCAAATTTACAATTGACCCTTGGTTATTATGCATATTCGCTGGTAAAAGTGA